>NC_143560.1:4029318-4340000 GCF_054136105.1 Typopeltis vanoorti | reverse complement strand
TCTTTATTCAATAAAATAGTTTGAGTCGAGAAAAATGTAAGTTGAGTTGGATCAGAAAGTTCTGCTTGCGTTGTTACGACAAGCTGTCCGTAGTTGGTGAGTTTTAAATTTAATTTGAATTATATTTGTCATAAATTTCAGTTTTGCCAAATGTCTGGTAATACGCGTTAGCAAATCACGAACTGGTTTCATGGGCAGATAATTTCACGCATTCGGTACCTCCCTCGGTAGTTAGGCATAGTCTGTATCTAGAAGTGAAATATATTCACGTCTGAGCTAGTTGTATAGAGAGGACTTCGTATCACTTGCCTTAGTACACTTTGGGATACATACTTATTGCATTACGGGATACACACAGGCTGATGACTTCGTATCACTTGACAGGCAAGTGATACGAAGTCATCAGCCTCTCTACACAAGTAGCTCGGACGCGAATATATTTCACGCGCAAAACTTTGTTTTGCTTACTTGGGAAAAGGATTAAAACCAAGCATAACATTTTTTTGGTATTATCTTTAACATATATTAACACCCAAACTAAAAAACTTTCTACATCTTTCTCTCATCCAGAGATTTTTATTAAGAAGGTCAAGCACCTTTTGTCTACCTTGGTATCTCTCCTGAGTCTGGCTTCCAATAAAGAGTCCTCAATAAAGGTCGAAACCGGTGCGGGCCTGGCTCTGATGATTTGAGAGGCTCTGCTTGGGGGTAGTTTTTGCCTGTCTCTGAGTGGGGCCACCGTTGAGATTATGGCTCTGCTTGGTGGTGGGGTGAGCCTGCCACTGGGTGGAGCCAATGCTGAGTTGGGCGATCTTTCGGGATCGTCTTATTTTTAGAGCCAGCTTCACCTATACATAGGTCGAGAGTTCGTTTTCCTGAATGCATGAGAGGCTCTGCTCGTGGTAGGTTTTTGCCTGTCTCTGAGTAGGGCCCCCACTGAGATTATGGCGCTGTCTGGTGGTGGGGTGAGCCTGCCACTGGGTGGAGCCAACGCTGGGAAGTTCTTCTTGGTGACGGGGTGAGCCTGTCGCTGAGTAGAACAACACTGAGTTGGACGGTCTTTCGGCCACTATGGAGTGGTCTAGGGATCGTCCTAATTTTAGAGATGGCTTTATTTATTCAGTGAAACTGGTCTGGGTAGTGGCCCTTCCCATTATGCATTGCATTATACACGTCTGAAAGGGAGTGTGCTTTTCATTATGGGATACATACTAAGGCAAGTGATAAAACATCATTGGCCTCTCTATACAAGTAGCTCAGACGCGAATATATTTCTCGCGCAAAACTTTGTTTTGCTTACTTGGGAAAAGGATTAAAACCAAGTATAAAATTTCTTGGTATCTTTAACGTACAGCCTGTATCTGCTCACATTTAGACGCATGTTCTTCATCAAGTTTGAAATGTTCTTGAAGTATTTCTGTGAACTGACAAACTGCTGAAGAGTTGGGTCAGAATATTAAGACGATTCTTCATCCTTTAAGGCTTTCAAAGTTGACGGTGCTGATTGTGAACTTCTGATCAACTATGTCTGTCTGTATGTGCTCACGTGAGTGATTTTTGTCAAGCATGCATAGCTCATTCGGACACGACTTGTGAAAAATTTAAATTACGGAAAAGATTGAACGGGAGATAAAATTATCTTCTTCATTAAAAATCGTTGATAATCTTACAATTTCACTTCCTTTCAAAGACCGTTCTAAGAATATTTATTAAACTTAAAACAGGCCATGCAGCGGCTGCTTCATCTGAAACTGATACATAAGGGGATCGAGAAAGGGAGGCAATCAATTGCTGTCCCTTTCTCTTCACCTTTTTCTAAAATAAAAACAGCACCGCTGTAATAATGCAAACTTACCCATTTTCTTTGAATGGCGTGAAAGGGGCCGAGATGAGTCCTTCGAATGCAAGAATCTGCAAAAGAAGTAAGTAAACGCTAAATCAAAAATATACACCGGAAAATTCCAGTAATTGCTCTGTAAAGACAAGACGCGGTCTGCTGTTCTGTATTCCTCGGATCTGCTGGCATAATTGAGTACAGAAATCGAATTTCCATCCCACGTGATGTAATTCTCGCACTTACCCGAGCGATTGTTAACACGGCCGAAAATCGGTGCTCGAGAAGCCATCCCAGCATACTCTACGGGTTTTCGCGCTATTTCAAACAACCGATCTCGTTGAAGCAATCCTAGCAAGAGCTCACGTTTCCAACAATCTTGCACGTCTCTCGTGACGCGAGCAAATGAGGACATTTGGCAAAGAAATAAGCGCAAATCATGAAGCACGTAAATCTCTGTCACACGCAAGAGCGCGAGGTTTGCTACTCAGGTTTCCGAGTAGATTTAAATGATGAATTTTTATTGCGTATCTAACTGATCCTAGTCGCATTTAATGTTGACAAAATATGAAACCGACCCTTAAATGTGACGCTGAATATTAATAAGCCCATCGTGCAGAAAAGTAGAGTTCTTCCAATTGGAGAGCATCTCTGCAGATTTCATAACTGCCCACGTGCTGCCCGCTGCCTTTTTATTTCTTTTTTTTCAAGCTTATGCTAATATCCCGACGTGGTATTCTTGCTTGGGAAGTGAGGATCTTCTTTTCTGCTTTCTCTTCCTGGACCATCGAAGCACGCGAAGCTGATTCCTTACTGGTGATGTCAATAATTCGTGTTCTGATAGACTTTTGCACTACAAACTACTAATTGTGAGCTATTAGATTATAAATAATACCTTGACTTAAACTATTCGTTCTGGAATGCAGGATCATAGGTAGATGGGTGTTTTATATTTTTATTCTCAATTTTAAATTTTATTTATTTTTTTTACAGTTTCTCCTACTACAGACCAAACACGGAACTTTTTTAAGCCACTTCAGACCTCCAGTAAGCGCGGAGGTAGTCTCACACCAGGCGGTGAAAGGCATCTTCGACCTAAAGATAATTAACCCATTCGGCCAACCTGACCTTTTTTGCTCAGGGAAAAAAAAAAAAAAAACGGATCGGATTATCCTCTGAAACAAACGAATATGAAAGAACGATTGCAAAACCGACTGAAGCCATGCATTATAAGTGTGAGGATCACACTTATAATGACACTTATAATGATCCTGACACTTATAATGCTCGAAATAACAGACATTTCAGAAAATCCTGCGCACTTAAAACATGTCTTCAGTTTAACCCTATTTCGCCTCTGCTGTCCAAAATTTGAGTAAGCCTTCTGTTGTTTGTTAGCAAACAATATTTTTGGGTGTTTGATAAGTCATCTTAGCAGAAATCTCGACAATGGCGTGAACCAAACTTCTTTGTGAATCTCAGTTGAATATTTTTAAACGATATCTCGATACTTGAGTCAGGTTCTAGAACACCAAAAAAAGAAAGAAAAAAGAAAAAGCATATGACATTTTTACTCAGAATCTGGCTTACGAGTGACGTGAAAGTAGAAGTTATTACGTCATTCCAATAGCCACGCATGCGCAAAACGTTTTGAAACAATCCGAGTAAATGTCATCGCCATCTTTGACTTCTAGCCTTGCTTCAGTAATCGAAGCTTTTAAGTCACCAATGGTTAGGCATGGAACATCACGAAAAGCATGAAGGACATACAGAAATGGTAGCATCCGTAAGGCATTCAGCCGTGAAGTGCATGCTAATAAGATGATGCTACAGCTTGAAAAATTCGTTTTTCGGTCAAATAAATTGTTTTTAGTGTGAATATTTAGAATGCGCATGCGTAGCTCAATCGTGTGATTGACACGTGCGTTTGGAGAGACTTGAGTTCGAATTCCATCTAGGCAGAGTGATCCTCATAAGGGCTTTACAAGTGAGGACGTTTCCTTATATGGAAGCTCAGATTTTTCCTTACGAAACATCGGAAAAAGTCTACACTCGATTGCTAGACCTAAAACACATCATTTCAAGATCTTTGTCTCGGACTAATCCGAAACAAGAACGCTTTACAAGGCGCATCGGCCAGCAAAAATTCTTCGAATAGGAGAAATATCAAATAATAATAATAATTGCTAGACGAGAATTACTAATAAATATCGTTGTATTATATTTATTGGAAATAAATGCAATAAATTTTCAAAAAAGATCTTTTATTTATCGAAAAGTTAAACTATTTATAAATATCTTATTCTTTTTAGAGAATAATTTAAATATTTAAAAAATACTGTGGGTTAAACCGAATGAATCTTTAATTATTATTGTTTTATCCGTGCAGAAACCTTGAGTACTTTTCAAAATCTTACCTTTTTCTTTTTCTCCAACATTTTCGTTTCCTCAGAATGCACTCGAGACATTTCTAAGAGCGTTAATTAAGATGGCTGCTCTTTCTTGATTCGACACCAGCACGGCCGAACTAACAGGAGGGAGTGACTGCTAAAAACGGTTAACGGTGACCTTGACCACTGCGTAGAGTTTCAGCGTTCATGACCTGTCTTGTATTACGTGGAGCTGATAAAATATCGTATTAAAGTTCATGACCTTCAAGATGGCGCGCACGTGGATATAATCTCTCCGTTTCTTTTCCCATCTGTCTTATAAGGGAAGTCTGAAAATGTACGCTCTTTTTTTTTTTCTTAGAGGGGTAAGCAAGATGCAGAAATCAAGTTCACGTGTGAATTTGGGTTCCTAATGCGTTTTGAGTCGAGCAAGTTATTTAATGGGGTGAAGTAGAAAGAGAGAATCCACACTCTTGCACATGCTGTGTGATAACAGCAAGGACGTATAGGATGGTGACATAAACAGTGACACCGACCTTCCTTTTTTTTTTTAATCAAACTAACGATACCAGTACGAAACATCCAGTTAACTAAAGTAGATTATCTTTTATGTTAAATCGCAGTAAACTGCGCGTGCTATAAAGAAGGGAACGAAGACTAATAAACAGATTACATTCTCGCTAAATATCAAGCGGAAAGGATACTAATTGAATATTTTATGAATTTGATGCCAATTGGTGTTTTGATTGGTGATCTTCGTTAGAATAATGTCAACTAGTTAAAACGAGTCCATTGCTTATAAAAAACCACTGGGGAGGGGGAAGACGAAGAAAAGAAGAGACAAACAAATTATTTGTACAAAGTTTGTAGAGTCTTAAAATCAACGTAATTAAGACAAAAGTAAAAAAGAAATATTAATAATTTGTATTTCTTCACTTATTTTATTATTAATAATTCATTTTTGCTTTCATTTCTGAATAAATACTGTTGAGGTTGTAAAGGGATGGATATTTCGCTCAATTTACTATTCAAGAAGAATTCTGGTAGATGTCCTTTGCCATACCTCGTCCATCGTAGGACCAAATGTGTTAAAGGCCCTCCACAAACTTATATTCACGTGCTATAAGAGTGTAGATTCGTGGTTGGACTCTTCGTAAATTAATCGAAATATTAATTTTTCTATGCAAAAAACGAAGAATTTAAGGAACCAACATGGAGAAAAGATGTCTTAATAGAAATGACCAACAGACATTTCTAATAAAGCAAGATGGTTTTTTCATGGCCAACTGGTAACCTTCCGAATTTTGATCCCTATCAGCTTCTGAAGTTTGAAAGAAAAAAAATCAATAATAACGTAGAAAGATTGTATTCTGAATTCCCCTTGCAGACGGTATTTGTCACTCGTTAGTAAAAAAAAAGTCTTAAATATCATCTTAAAAACCGTAATATTATGGTGTCATCGAACTAAATGTTTCGTGGATTTTTACTTGAGCTGAACAATAAATTAAATGCAAAATTCGGGGGAACTTTGGTTCCCGAACGCGCACACGAATTCTTAATAAGACGTTTGACCTCGTCGCTTCAAACTGTACAGACGGGGCATAGTTCATTCCCGAGCCAGTGGTTCGTGGAAATATCCCCATTAGCATTTAAGTAAATAACTTCCAGTCCATTTGAGTGAAATTGTTTTTACCGACTCCAATACACACGAAATGAAATAATTACATCAGAAAAGCCCGTGTGCTGATTATACTGTTGATGGCCTCCCTCATCGTCCTATCTGGTACAGCAACATGTTGCCCTCCCCATCCCCCCAGTGATATTTTTCTTCCCTGATAATATGTTGCACAACGCCTTAATCACTAAATATGTTTATACCATGAGAAGGCCGTCTTAAGTCAACACTTGAAGAAAAGGGATTTCTTTCATAATACATTTAACAGATGTTCGGGCGGGGGGGGGGGGGGATAGTAACGAGCACAATGTGGAATAATTACCGGAAGAAGAAGAACTGGATCAAGTGGATAATATAAAATAAATAGTCATTTGTTGTGTCTCCCTCTTATAAAGTGGAGAATTAAATTAAAACTGCAGTTTCACATTCTGTGGGGGATGTTAAAAATAATGCAAGCGATATTTCGCTTTTCTCGGTCTCTACGAAATAAAATAGTTTTGTTTGACTAACATAAGTATAGCATGATAGATATATATTCGTTGATTTCTATTTCAGACCACTAGGTGGCAGAGCAGTCAGTGCCAGCTACATCATATCGCCAGTAATTTTTTTTTTCTAATTTCGTAATTTATTTATTTCCTTTCTTATGAAAGGGGTGTAGTTTTATGAGCTCCCCTTGTGTGTCGTCGTATCTACTAAAATTATCGCACAAAACAAGCATCAGTAAATGCCCAAAACAGAAACCAAAGATCGTCCCTGCCCATTTAAATTACTGATCTCCTCCCCAACGGATATGAAAAAAGATGAGGGTGGGAGGAGTAATGGAGGACGTTTGTAGTTTAAGGGCAAGAGAATGTGAGAAAATACACTGAGTTAGCTTTGCATAAGGAACACCCACCTAATAACGTTAGCGTTGGTCCACCACCTCTCTGTGCAATCATGGATCGCAGACGCCTGGGAACAGATCCCTGAAGGTGTCCATGCGTAACTCGACCCATGTCCACCGTAGCAACTCCGTCAGTTCATGCTCATTCTGTGGAGAAGGATCAGCAGTTCTAACACCCCGTTTTAGCATATCCCACTCGTGTTTAACTGGATTACAGTCGGGGGAGTTTGTGGGGGCAAGGCAACATGACGAATTAGGATTATTATTATTAGGAAGATATTATTAGTGGATAAGGATTCGTGTCGTGATTGGTGGGATACCATGAACAAAATAGGGGTAGGGTGAATGGGGGGAAAGCGACGTCAGTGTCTTGGATGTGTATTGTTATGAGTTGTAGATAAGTAAATGGTTTGCGCATGTCATTTTGGGTGATGGATAGCGATAAGATAAATTTTGGAATGTTTGGAATTTCGCTGGGCCCCCCCCCTTCTGTCAGGGACATCACGTGGTGTGTTGTGTTCGCACAAGCATTGTGGTGATATTTAAAGATAGGAATCGCGACGTCATGTCTCTCTGTGGTATATGTTCCCCAGAAATTTCCAAACACATGACGTCGCGATTCCTATCTTGGAATTTTCCCAGGGTGATAAGATATCTTGTAATTTTCCCAGGGTAACAAACATCCGTCATTGTCGTCAAGTTTTGTGTTGGTTGTCTACAGATAGCAGTATTAAATTTCCAATATATTTTGGGGTATTTCTTTCCTGTTAAAGGGTGCGAATTCTTAGAGTAGAGTCGTGATGGCGGCAGTGATTAGGCTTCTCTGAACAATTTAATTATATGCTGGTGTCCCTCAAACACACACTGGTGCTTACATGTAAGTCACGTGATTTTTCATGTGACATTTCAAAACAAGCTGAACTATGGTTTTTACATAGTTCAACTATGTAAAACTCATTTCCGTTAGTCCCAATTGACTGTTGTCCTCTCAGCCCGACATTTATTTCACAGTAGGAATATTTATATATATATTTTAACCCAATTATTATATTAGATATTCTTTCCAATACAAATAAATAATTATTTGATCTTATTTCAAATGAAACTTAGCTCAGAAAGAAAGAAAGAAAAATTGTAAAAAAAAAAAATGTTTACCCTCAAATAAATATTTAAGATCACAGCAAACAAGAAATTCATCAGCTTTTTTCAAACTTTTGAAATTCATGCAAATATTGTTTTCCTCATTTGGTATCATTTAAATGAAGCACAAGTCTGGCTATTAAGTTCGTTAATGTTTTTTTATTTTTCTCTTCTAATGGCGAGCATTTTGTGATAGATGCATGTTCATTCACTTGTTATCTGCATCCTACGATACCTTTTTATTTTTTTGTCACTTTTCAGGTGAAATATTCTCCACTAAAATTCTGCCTATTAATTTAATACCCCTTTTTCCTTTTGCTTCCAAGAGTTGACACAGTTTCGCTGAGTTGATTTTGAAAAAAAATGTCTCTGGTTAATTTGTGGCATGAAATTTCACAAGAAAAAAAAATGTTATGGTCTTACTTAAATTTGTATAACACCCAGATTCACATGGTACTTCAAAGAAAGAAAGATTCCAGAGGAATGGAAAACCTCAAAAACTATACTTCTATTCAAAAAAAAGGGAACAAGGAAAACATAAAAACTATCGTCCAATCTGTCTATTCTCTCACATATATAAGATCATGAACAGAGTAATGTTGAATAGAATCCAAAACACTCTTGAAGACAACTCCAGCAGAGAGCAGGCAGGATTCAGATGAGGCTTCTCCACAATAGATCATATCCAGGTCATTTCACACTAACAGAAAAATGCAGAGAATACCGAATCCCTCTATGTTTCCTCTTTATTGATTTTTAAAAAGCATTTCAGTAATTTACTGAATCTAACATACAGAAAAAAAATAAAGTGAAAAATAGAATATATTTTTTGTTCCCTAATCTTCTTATTGTTAAATTTGCACTGTTGTTCAAAGGTAATTCCAAGCTTGTGGAATTGCCATCATGTGATTTTTGACAATGTGACTCTCATCTGATAGTTAATTTTCATCTGGTGATCATTGGGAATTTATTACTGCAGTAAAATTAAGGGTTCCATATTTATTTTTTGGTAACCAATGCATATATTTCTGAGCATTATTAAAAGCACAGAATCTTTCGTTATGTTTCCAAAAGCATTTAAAAGTACACGTTATGTTTTCACGTTTTGGGCATCCAATTTCATTTAAATCAAGAACAGGCCTCCCTTTTAACTTCGTTAATGTTTTTGATTTTTCTCTTCCTTTGGCGAGTAATATTTGATATTTGCATGTTGATTCTATCATCCAATTTCTTAGTTTGTCCAGAGATAGTGACCAATTTCCCAGTTCAGCTGATGGTTATATTTTATTAAATAAGAATTCTGTTTTTTAACTCTTTCAGGTAATTCTTTCCAACTACAAGGTGATTTTGTCAATGCATATCTTACACTAATTCCATCAGAAATACAAATTTCTTTAAGAAATAAATTTGAACTCTTATTAAAGAAAAATTGTACATCAATTATCCCAATGATAAGTGAAAATTCGTATTTTTCACCCGCTGTCGATTTTTCATAATCGTTTTCCTTCATTCTTCTTCTTCGATTACTTCATATGGCACCACAAATAAATAGTTATTTATTATAATTATTATTATTATTTCACTGATTATTAGCTCTGATCTTATATTTTATGTTAATTTTCTGTTACAAAATTCTAAACCATTAGAACTTTTCACAAAGAAACTTTCAAAGAAATTTTGTGGCTCACCCATTATTTTTACATTACTGAACACAAAACACCATAACACAATACAGCAGATGCAGTGGATGAACGTTTGCCTTAAGAGGGGGAAAAACACGTTTTTATCCCTCCAAAGTTATCAGTATCAGTTGGAAGTGACATTACTAAAGGATATCCACAAATGTGGAGCTCGCTCATCTCCACTAAGCTGAGTAGATATTTTCTGGAGGAGAGAGGGATGAGGTGGGGTGGGGGACCATTGCAGGGAAGACCTCTGTCACCCTCTTGACTACCCTTTCACTTCCAGTGAAAGGTTAGTCAAGAGGGTGACAGATAATACCCACAATTCTTATGCGAACCCAACACACCATGTGATGTCCCTGATAGAAGGGGGGAAGCGAAATTCCAAACTTTCCAAAATTTATCTTATCACTCTCCATCATCCATAATGACATACGCAAACCATTTACGTATCTACAACTCATAACAATACACATCCAAAACACTGACATCGCTTCCCCTCATTCACTCTACCCATATTTTGTTTATAGTATCCCACCAATCACGACACGAATCCTTATCCACTAATAATATCTTCCTTTTCCATTCAAAACAATAACATCACTTATTTACAACTAACAAATAACATCACTTATTTTCATCTGAAAACAACAAACATTTATGACATGATTCCTTATCTTATCTTGATCTTGATCTTGTTCAAAGTGCCCCACCAATCACGACACGAATCCTTATCACTACCATCACCCATAATTCCATACGCGAACAAAACAAACGTGATGTCACACACACAGATGGACCCCAGAAAAATTCCACACATTCCAAACTCATGACATCACACAAACATTGATGTCATCAAATGAACAACCAATCACATCACGATTCCTTATCTTATTTTGATTTTGATCTTGATAGAAGTGCCCCTACTACTACTCATGTCTCTAGGTTCATACCTACAGACAACGCCATGAACCTAGGGAAAAAAAATTAAACTCTTCAATTGCTTCAATCTAATCTTTTACGATAGCTCTTATTAGCTCAGGGAACGAAAATTTCTATTTTTAGAAAAGGGCACAAAAATTTTGTGCTTCATATTTTGAGACAAAGAATAGAATTCTCTAAGAACATTTTAGAGAAATTAATGAGGATGACAAGCGATTGCACAATGTTTGTGGATCCTTCAAAGTCAAACAAAAAATTTGTTCTATAATAGTAACAAAAAACCTTTCATAACTCGTACTTACAATAAAATATGAAAAATGTTTGAAAAATGTATTAAAAGTATCAAGAAACTGAAAAGAGTCCTTCGAAGATAGAATTCTTGAAATCGTTCAGCGATATTGAGAAAGATTTATGAACAAATAAAAACTTGAAAATAATAAGACTCAGGCGGGTGGTAAGGTTGATGGCGTTGGTGTAGTTGTGGTTAGTTCCAGGTGGAGGATTGAGTGGTGAAGACAGAGAGGGAGAGAGATTTAGAGTGCACTCCTTCAATGCGTCTTTGAACTCCCTGGAGATGTTCGATAGTGGAATGGCTTGCAGATATATAAGCTAGTCTCAATGAGAAACCTGAGCAGCCCCTAACCGAGGCAGTAGTGTTAATAGGGCATTACCAAACACTGTAACATGGTCAGGTCATCATACAATGTCAGACCGCATCGTCTGTCGCGCGGTTACTAACGGATGCGTTCGGATTTTAGGCAGAGGGACCCTTTTGAAAAATATGTCACAGTCTCCCTTAGACACCATTCCTCAGCACTCTGCTAGAGGAAACTCCATCAATGGGCCCGCTACCCGTTTGAGGAGGTGTTTATGGGCAGCGCAAAGAAATGGTTCTGCAAAAGGATGGAAATGGCAACGACAACAGACTATGGCTTTAGGCAACTGGAACATCTTCTCTCTGACAGGGAAGGAGTTGGAACTGGTTGAGGAAGCCAAGCGCTACCGGCTAGACTTAGTCAGGCTTTCTTCGACCAAGAGGAGAGGCTCTGGAATTATCTACCTCGATAAGGAGTGGAAACTCTACTACTCTGGTGTGAGCCCGACAAAGCGGGTGTGGGGATACTCACAGCCCCAGGCTGTCAGACTGAGTGGGGATATGTGCGTTAAGGCTCCAGATGAAAAACTACAACTTGGCTGTGGTGCAAACCTATGCACCAAATCTGGATTCAGAATACTCTGCCTTCCTAGAGGATGCTGCTTTTGACAGGGTGACAGACATGGAATCAGTCTGGCTAATGGGAGACTTCAATGCACATGTCGGAACAGATGACCAGATGTGGAGAGGATGTGGTTGGGGGAACGGAGACCCTGATCTTAACGCGAATGGGTTGAAATTATTGAACTTCTGCTGTACTAACAGCTTGTCCATAATGAATACCTTCTTCCAGCACCGAGAAGTCCATAAGTATACCTGGTACAGGGATACACTTGGACAAAGGTCTCTGATTGACTTCTTTATAGTCTCAACCGAACCTATTTTCCTCAGTGCTGGACGTTCGTGTGAGGAGAGGGACAGAACTGTCAACTGACCACCTCCTTGTTCTCTGCACTCTACAGCTACAGAAACCAAATGCTATCATCAGCGCTGGTAGGCCTAAGCAGCTATACTGCGTGAAATGGGAGGCATTGGAAAATGAGCCTGCGAGGAATAAATTTACAGATGACATTTCCTCCAGGTTCAAAGAGATTCCCAGACATACTGCAGATCTTGAGGAGGAGTGGGAGCTGTTCTAAACAGCTGTGACTGCTTTTGCACTCTCATGCTGTGGCAGAAAGCGGCTCGGAATGCGACGGGCAGTGAGAAAAGGACACCTTGGTGGAACCAAGAGGTCCAAAAACCTGTCAGGGCAAAAAAAGAGGCCTACCTAACAAGGCTTAGGGTCAGATCACCTGAGATGCGTTTCCAGTAAGCTGCGGCAGTAAAGACAGCAAAGCAGAAGGCTTGGGAATCCTTTGGAGAAAGATTAGACTCATCCTATGCAAATGCAAACAAAGTATTCTGGCAGACCATCCGCCGCCTTCGAGGGAGGAAATCGTGCACAGCAAGGGCAATTAAGGCCTCTGATGGTGCACTTTTAACAACCGAGAAGGATATCCTCCACAGATGGAGGGAATACTTTGAGAGCCTTCTTAACCCGGTGGCCCAGCAGTTATGGACATCCAAGAGGTGCAGATCGGGGCAGTGACTAGTCTCACAGCAGAAGAGGTCCATTTAACAATAAAATCGCTAAAATCGGGCAATGTTGCTGGCGATGATGAAATTCGGCCCAAAATGCTGAAATCCTTAAATCGAGGCGATGTTATCTGGAAGACTCGAGTGTGTCAGGCTGCTTGGATATCTGGGCGAGCACCAAAGCAATGGCAGGCAGGCATAATAATACCAGTCTTCAAGAAGGGAGACCAGAAGGATTACAGTAACTATCGTAGCATCTCCTGCTCAGCCTGCCTGGGAAAGTATATGCGAAGTGCTTGGAAAGACGGTGCAGGAGCATAGTTGAGTCAAAGTCCCAGGAAGAACAATGTGGTTTTCATCCTGCTAGAAGCATTACTGACCAAATCTTCACTTTAAGGCAAGTCCTTGAGGAATATGCGAAGAATGTCTACACATAATGAAGCGGGATACAAATCCTTTGATGTTTATCTGCCAGTAAGCGAAACTCTAAGAACTAGGACTAAGATCTATGAGTTTCATATCGAAAAAACTATCGGCAAATCCAAGTGTAAGTAACCACTTGGTAGTACAACACCAAGGCAACTCGTATCAAAGGTGGAGCAAGCTCCCTCACTATACTTGATATTTTCTCATAATGTAAAAACACAGCCCCTAGGGTATGTAATACTGCAATTACATTATGAGGAGAGGTCACTACCCCGACCGGTTTCAACCTTTTTTGAGGTCTCATCAGTGAGTAGGTAGACCTGGAAGATATCAAAGCTTAGTGAAAAGAACTTACATACCTTCACTAAACGAATGCCATAAAAATGTGCCTGTATATTATGACATAGAATAAAAGCCAAAAGGCTATTTTTCAGGCAATCTTAATAATAATGAAGGGGATACAAATCCTTTGATGTTTATCTGCCAGTAAGCGTAACTCTAACTAGTACTAAGGACAACCTTCGTTATTATTAAGTTTGCCAGAAAAATAGCCGTTTGGCTTTCAATCTATGTTATAACATACAAGCACACCGTTATGGCATTCGTATAGTGAAGGCATGTAAGTTCTTTTCACTTAAACCTTGTTATCTTCCAGGTCTACCTACTCACTGATGAGACCCCAATGAGGGTGGAAACCGGTGCGGAGCGGATCTGGCTTTGAGAGGCTCCACTTGGAGGTAGGTTTTTGCCTGTCTCTGAGTGGGGTCACCGCTGAGATTATGGCTCTGCTTGGTGGTGAGGTGAGCCTGCCACTGGGTAGAGCCAATGCTCAGAAGTTCTTCTCGGTGACGGGGTGAGCCTGTCATCGAGTGGAACAACGCTGAGTTGGGCGATCTTTCGGGATCGTCTTATTTTTAGAGCCCGCTTCACCTATACATAAGGTTGAAACCGGTCTGGATAGTGATCTCTCCTCATAATGTAATTACAGTATTACATCCCCTAGGGGCTGTGTTTTCACATTATGAGAAAATATCAAGGATAGTGAGGGAACTTGCTCCACCTTTGATACGAGTTGCCTTGGTGTTGTACTACCAAGTGGTTACCTACACTTGAATTTGCCGATAGTTCTTCGGCATGAAACTCATAGATCTTAGTCCAAGTTCTTAGAGTTTCGCTTACTGGCAGATAAACATCAAAGGATTTGTATCCCCCTTCATTATTATTAAGATTGCCAGAAAAATAGCCTTTTGGCTTTTATTCAATGTCTACACATGTTTTGTGGAATTGGAGAAGGCATATGACCGGGTTCCTCGGGATGAGTTTTTGCAAGTAGTACAGGAGTATGGAGTGGATGGCCAACTATTAGCTGTCATGAAGTCCCTGTATGGATGCCCAGAGTTTTGTGTCTAAAAAACAGTAGCATAAAGCCTTTCACAGTCTCCGTTGGTCTCTGCCAAGGATGTGTGTTCTTCCCCCCCCTCCTTTTCATAATATGTATGGACTGGATTGATAGGCACAGCCGAGGCAGTGAGTGTGTCAGAATTGGAAGATGTAGGATTCGACGTCTGTTTTTTGCAGATGACCTAGTTCTGCTTATCTCTTTCACAGATGACCTCCATCGGACCCTGGATAGGTTTGTAGCTGTTTGTGCAGATGCCGGGTGAAGATCAGTGTGTGGCCAAAACAAAAAACATTTGTGGTCTCAAGACAACAATCCCAGTGCACTCTAGTGGAGTCCCACTGAGGCAGGTGGAGAAGTTTAAATACCTTGGGTCACGAGTGATGGAAAGGGGGATGTAGAGCTAGATACTAGATACGAATTGGCTGAGTAGACGCAATACTGTGGGAGCTTGGCCGTTCGGTAGTATTGAAGTGGGAGTTAAGCCAGAAGGCAAAGCGGGCTGTCTTCAATACAGTCGATGTCCCCATCCTCACCTATGGTCATGAGAGTTGGGTAATGACCGAAAGAATGCGGACACGAATCTAAGCGGCTGAAATGAGGTTCCTTCGAGGGGTTGCGGGGCTGACAAGACTGGACAGAATCAGAAGTTCTGCAATTCGGGAAACCCTCAATACTCAACCGCTGCTTCTCCGTGTTGGGAGATCACAGTTACGTTGGTACGGGCACCTGGTCAGAATGCCACAAGAGAGGCTCCCTCAGCATGCCCTCTTTGCAAAGCCAGAGGACACGTGGAAGGACAAGGACTCACTGGATAGATTATATCCAAAACCTTGGGTGGATACGTTTGGGAGTTCCACCAGAACACATGAGCTTGGTGTCGGAGGATCGTGACCATTGGAAGTTCGTCTTGCAGCTGTTGCCCCCCACAATCCAATTAGGAAAGGTGGGCCTTGAAGATGGATGGATGGATGGATGGATAATAATAAGTACCACAAGATGGCGTTAGGACGTCACTGATATTCTCTTTTCTTTACATTCTCAACAGGACTTCTTTCTTGAAAATCTTGGTAAGTGACGGGCGGATACACAGTTCCATTAGTTCACCATAATAACAGAGAAACGATAGTTAGGGAAAATAAGGGGATGCGTTGTTGGCTTACTCACAGAGAAACACGTGAAGATTCTTACAAAAGGAAGGGAAGTATTTACACACACTTATAAATCTGTGTAAATTCTTTATATTTTTAAAACATGTTTAAAATTCTAAATATACTAAAATGTGCAATAGTTGAATTTTAGCTTTATATTCATATTACAAAATAGTTTTTTCTTTTATGTTTATTTTTTTGTTGATATTGACCTTAGTTATTAAATTGTTGTTCGCCAGCAAGCTCTGATGCATTCGGTTGATAACCTATTTTATTCTCTCTCTCTCTCTCTCTCTCTCTCTCTGTGTTATTCTGATTATATCGAGAACTTATTCCTGGAACAAGAAGCTTCACACAGTTTATTACGTCAACGTTCACCTGATAATTAAAAAAAAAAATACTAAAAGTGGAGACTGTTGGCGTAATAGCAACTCAGCATTAATCTCTGAGCTATTTGAAATTTTTCTTCTCATTTTTCTCTGAGCGAAAAGATAAATTTGCCTGAGAAAGAGTTGCCTTCTGTAACTCTATAAAAATTTGCCAATACGTTTTGTTGTGACGATGGTAATGATCAGCTTGACTTCTTGTTAGCACGCGCATTATCACAGTTAATAACAAAGTACTTTTCTTTCATTATTGAGCACACCATTTCAGTAGGGGAATGGAGGGGGTGTCAACATTAAACGCCAATTAATAAAAGTGCCGTTAAGCGAGTAAAGAAAGCTATAATTAGTTGTCTGGGTAAACAAAGATTGATATTAACTCGTGGCGAGTGGAAGCCAAACAGGTGAGTCGATGTTCCTGTAATGTTGCGAAAGATTAACACGTAATTAATATTTCATCCGTAGCAAGTCAGGTGGAAGTAGTCGGCAAAGTTTGTCAGCACTTTAAGATCGCTCTGTTAGCAGTCTTCGGTACAACTTTGGAAACGACCGAAGTGTCTAACATCAGCTCATTAAGGGTTATTTGCATTGGAGATCGGGGAAAGGCCATTTTTCTAAATTATCGCAACCGAAAGGGAATGCGCGTGCTATTTAGCACGAGGATAATCAGTTTATGTCCGCTCCAACGACTAACTGCTAGGGGCGTCGGCTTAACAGGCACTTGCTCCGACTGATGGCTGAACGCAGTGGAGATGGTTGCAGCCAGTGAGCACGCGGAATTTGAAAGTTTTCTCTGCAGTGTCCATCTCAGATTCGTTAATTGTTTTCTTGTTGTTCTGCGACACACCTGTGGAATTAGTTGACTAATAATGTACTTGTTTTCTATTGAAAAATAAATAAATAAAAGTATTTAATTAGCCATAAATTAAGTCAATCAATCAATCCGTACCCACGTGACTGTTCTTCCTCCCATGCAAAGACATCGATGGTGTCCTTTAATGCATTTAATTCGATCTGTTCGGGAAAATTTGCCTCTTCCCACACGATTAATGACGAGTATCGTTTATGTGGTGGACGTTGGAAGGAAATTATTCTGTTAGACGTATAATTTGTTCTTAATGGAAATTTCCTAAGTGATAATTAGTATCCTCTTCATTAGCAAGTGATGAATTAGATCTTCATATTAATTTGTACCGTTTGTGAATGCCTTTCTGTCATTCAAACTATTCTGCGTGAAGCATTCCGGCAATTTCAATTCATTGACGCAAACAGAGCGACTGATGAATCTCCTGCTCTTCCAAATCTTCGGTTACTGATGGTCTGTTCAATGAAGCACCCTTTTCATTTCGGTAGATTCAGACTTTCGCTAGGCGTTCTTACTTTCAACACTTATGTAGAAAGACATCAATTCAAAGGATACGCTGATTCATATTTGGCTTACAATTTCTAAAATTCAAATGCTTTAGATTGCGGCTTTCAGTTTTCGATATCACACAGAGATATCCCATACAGACAAAAAAGAAAAAGAGACATTTGAAATAACGACAACAACAAAAAAAAATCTTGTCAGAAGTATTCTTGATTATGTTTGTTCAGATCTCTCAGTTCCCTTCAGACATAAAGCGAAATAAAATAAATTCCGTAGAATTCTTAGAAAAGCATTGGGAAGAATGAAAAACTGTGTGACTTGGAGTAGTCCGAAAAGTCACTACTTATAATAATTATTATTATTTTAAGTTCACTTCCTTCGCCCTTGTAATAAAGGGTTTCTGTTGCACATACTGGTTGATTTCATGGAAATTGAATAGTACAACTGATCAGTGGCGCACCCAGAGGGGCAAGGGTCCCTGGCTCCACCAAAGAAAAAGGGGAAAAAAACACTAGAAAATTTTCCAAAAATCTTTCCTAATTAAAATTCATTTATTTAATTTATGTCGTGTCGTGTCTTCTATTTCTATACTACTTATGAATTAGCGATCATTGCAGATGCTCAGTCATAGGTCGTATATGCCATGCGCAGTGTGTATTCTCAAATCGTGTACTCAATTCTCCCCCCTCCCCCAAGATTAAATCCTGAGTGCGCTACCGGAACTGATAATTGGCTTATAATATATTTCCTAGTCGAGTTCAACTAAATGCTTGTTTTCATCAGTAGCGATAGATGGCAGCACAAGCGATATAAAAAAATGATATCACTCGGAAGTTTCCAAATATTTACAAATGATCATCTCAGCAGAAGCGATATCAATCCTCTGTAATGATTATAAAGATAACTTAATTAAAATTACGTAATTAAATGAATAATTAACGTGGTTTATTATAACATAATAATTAATTATATAGATGAGTTTTATAATTAGCATTTAATCTTGCTCCCTTACTATTAATAGTATTTGGCTTTTTTTTCAAAAGTCCTCCCTTCTGGGTCTAACACCCACTGATATGGTTTACTACGGATGTGCGGATGCATTTTCCTGGGATATGAGCTGCTCTTCTTGGTGGTAGGGTGGGCCTGTCACCGAGTAAAAAAACCGCTGAGTAATGAGGCTAAATGATCCTTCAGGTGGGATCGCCCGAGTTTTTGGAGGAAACCACCCTCGAACATTTATTGATATAGGTAAATATAACTTCTCCATTACTTCCACCTTAGTATCACCATCTCTGGGTCTGTCTCCCGCTGAGACCTCAATAAAGGTCGAATCAGGTCTGGGTAATGACCCTTCCCATAATGCATAGCATTATACATGACCGCAAGGAGATGTGTTTTGCATTATGGGAGATACTGAGACAAGGAGTGATGAGAGCTTGGTCCACCTTTGCTCGGAGTTGCCAAGGGATGTACTGCCTTACCTCAGTCCTGAAGATATTTCAGGAGCAAACTTTGTTTGCTTACACTTGGATAAAGGATTAAACTAAATTTATTTATTGATATTCGTTTTTGGGCTTGCTTGGGGAGTAGAGAGTGGTTATACTCGGTGTCAGCTTTTTGCTTGTCTTAATTTTAAGATTAATTTAACATTGAAACATCTGTATTCCAATCCTCAAGAACGTATGGAATGTTTCTTGGCTTTTGTTTAAAATAAAAAAAAGAAAAAGAAAACTGAGGTATCTAGTCTGTCTCAGACGGAGGTGGAGAGTTTTATTCGAAAATACGGGTTTGGCCCCAGGAAAACAAAAAGCGTCAGTTACCACACGACAGCCTTAGCTCAACCTCTAATGGCTAATACATTCGTATTGGTATTAGAATAACCAATCGATCTTGCAGTTTCTTCCGTAGCATGACTACCAAGACGCAACCCCCGCCTCTAATGAGGGCTATTAGAGGCGGGGTTGAATAGATTCTCTCTACTGAGGGAATACTTATCGTGGCCTACTTTAGGGGTTCAAGAAGACAACTTTTTAAGGGATCCGCTGAAACTATACGGCTGAGAGAGCAAAATAAAATTGTAAGTTACGTGCACTTCCTTCCCTCGCCTTGTTCGATCTCGATTCAGCACTGAAAGGCGAATTTGGAACATTCGACGAGAAAAAGAAATAAGAAAAAGAAAAGCATCTCATTATCAGGCTCTTTCTCGGGATGTGAAGAAAACCGGCGATAGTCGTGGATATTCAAGTGTGTGCGCTCTTAGCGAAAGGCATTGACGTCACGCCTCGCAACACGTGATACACAAAGAAATGCAAGTCGAGGTATTGATCTCACGAGCATTTCCCTGATGTTTCGAAATTCGATGTTTCCTCTTACTAGGAGTAGAAGCTTCCGCGTGATGGGGCATCGGTCAGCGATGCTTTCGGTTATTGAATGCGGCGACCTCGTGGGAAAAATCCCCAAACCAACATTTCGTGATGTTGAGTTACTTGCTAATCAGAAGACAGTCCGAGGGAATACGCGTTTTATTTTTCTATTGATAACAGGAGAGGTTCGTGCAGTTGAACGTCTCCTGTTATTGATAAGTACGTATATCAAAGCGACAGATCAGACTGCTTACTTTTTAAGATCAATGTCTTAAAAAGTAAGAAGAATTAGCGACAGTAAGACGTTCCTTAAAACCTTGGATTTAGCACTAAATTACAACGGCTTAAATGAATTTAAAAAATCCGCACCTAATTAAGAATATCCTCACAAGATGCGAACTTTCATTCTTTCTTTTTTTTTCCCGCCTCCCTTTCGTTTATTCTCTTTCTTTCTCTCCGTGGTCGAAATTTTTTTACGCACACGCGACAGCAAACTTCACAGCTGAGCAAGCGCTCTTCCTTTCTATCCGCGTAACTAACCCTAATACGTCACGAGCGTTGTCTCTAGAGCTCGCTTGTACACAAAACACGGCGTGGAGTTGCCAAGTTTGTCGAAAGAAAACAAATATTCGGAAGTTTTTTCTAGCCTGCGTTTTCGTGTACCCTCAGGTGGACTAATACCAAACAACTTGGCGAGAGGGCGCTTTGTTTTTTACACGTGTTGCAGCCGCTTTCTTATCTCTCGCTATAATCAATCATATTTTTTATCCAGTTGCGGATGGATCTGTGATACGACTTGTAGTGGAGATGTGCATGAGAGAGAGAAGGAAAGATAAGTTAACAGGTTGCGTGGAGCTTTTTTCCCCCCTTTTTTATTTATTTTTTTCTTGTTGTACAACCTGTTTAGACGATCCGCTTTTTCCCAGCCGTGTTCTGCACACGGTAGCTAATTTATTTCGTTCGCCTTAAACACGTTTACAACATCCAACTCAATTACTGTTCGAAAGAAACACCAATAGAAGCAGCCTGTGATGAAGCAACTTGCGTTTAATGCGTTGACTCTGCAGAAAAGTATTAATGTTCAACACTAAATAAAATTATTCATTGATAAACCACCCTTCATGCGTTCAAATTATCCATTCCCAAGCTAATTTCAGAGTTTACTGTTTTTAACTCACCACGACTGATCAGAATAAATGCCGCGTATTTGAGCATGCGTACTAGCAACGAAATACATACACTGCTGCTGAGCTGGAGTGAGATGAAATACACTTCCACAAGCAAACGTTTGGGAGATTGTAAAAAAAAAAAAAAAAAAAAAAAAAAAATTAAAAAATCCCTCCAAAATGGATAATTCATAATTTGCTATCTTAAGAATCCTCGTTCATCGCTTACGCACTCGATATTTGCATCCATGCGAAGAATGATCACTCACGTGTGTTTACGTAGCGCGTGTTCAGATTGTCCTGTTACGTGTAGCCGTTAAATCTGCCAGCCACCGAAATAGTAAACTCATCATCACGAAATGCACGCGTCATACGGTGCGTGAGACGCGATATAACGCAATTAGCGTACCACTGATGCCTTTCTCGTCGGTTACATGTGACCTTTGACATAACCCTAGAGCGACAATTCGTCCTGAGGTTATGATTTTATATCGAAAGGAGGCACTTAGTAGAAGACGTCAAGAGGATAAGACGAACGCATTTACGAGTATAAGGCACGTAGAATATTTTACTTTTTAAACCTCAGCCCACCGTGCAGATAAGTTGCAGGCAACATTCCGACTTGGATGACAGAAAACACGTTTTTTATTCCATTTAAAAATCGGATCTTTGTCTGTTCTGCTGATGTCACCCTTGGGTTTCGTTACCTGCTAATTCTGCTATTAATGGTGTGTATGAGAAAAGTGTGCAAATTACTGGAGGCAATAATTTTAATAAATGGAGATAATTTAATTCCTATTATTACTGCTATTAACAACACGAGCTTTTAATAACGAGTGTGTGGCTCTTCAAGAAGCGCGAACTGCTATGCAATATTTAGAAATGTTGTGTTGCTGGTCACGTGACTTGTTTAAACTGTTAATTTCATTTGCACGAGGGTGGTCCGAAAAGTTCTCGGCCTAACAATGAAAAAACGAATTTATAATTTCAAAATTATCTTTATTTTTCAACATAATCTCCTTTAACACTAATACATTTATTCCAGTGATGCTTGAGTGCCATCATCCCGTCCCTGTAGTGGTTCTCAGTAAGATCTGCAAAATATCCCTCTACAGCTGCAATCACTTCTTGATTCGAAGAAAAATGCTCACCAGCAAGGAAGAGTTTTAGTTTTGGGAAGGGTGTAGATGTCAGAGGGAGCCAAATCTGGGGAATATGGTGGATGGTCCAACAATTCCTAGTGCAGATCCCTTAATTTTCCCATTGCCGAAACACTTCTGTGGGCAGGTGCATTGTCCTGATGAAAGATGATTTTTTTCTTCTGCAAACCGGGTCTTTTCTTACGAATTTTTTCATCTAGTCTGGTTAAAAGATCGGCATAATATTCCCCGGTTATTGTTTTACCCTTTTCAAGATAATCAATAAACAAAATGCCTTTAGCATCCCAAAACACCGAAGCCATGACCTTTCCTGCTGAACTGACAAAGTCGGTTCCATAACCGACTTTGTCTTCTTTGGCACTGAACAACCGGCTTCTGTCCACTGTTTTGAATGCTGTTTGGATTCTGGTGTGTAATGGTGAATCCAAATCGCATCCATAGCAATAAATCGATGCATAAAATCAATTTTATTTTTTGTTAAACCGCTCCAAGTACTGTTCAGGGATTTTCATGAGACTGCGTTTTTGATCTGCTGTGAGCAAGCGCGGCACCCATCTTGTGCAAAGCTTTTTCATTTGCAATTCTTCATGCAAAATATACCCTACACGTTCTTTTGAAATGCCTATAGTCTCAACAATTTCACCCACTTTGACTCGCCGGTCATCCAGTACCATATTGTGCACGACATCAATGATTTCTGGTGTTGTTACACTTTTTTGAACGTCCTTCAGGTGGATCATCCTGAAGGCTGGTACGGACACGTTTAAACTTGGCAGCCCATTTCCTAATTGTTGAAAACGAAGCAGAAGTGTGCCCATAAACTTTTATGAACTTCGAATGAATTTCTTTTGGCGTTAAACCCTCTTTTACGAAGAATTTCATAACCGCACGATACTCAGTTTTATCCATTTCAAGGGATACAGACAACACTTTTTCTTCTGACAGCTGCATAAAACAAACTACTTGATAGAATGACTTGCAATTTCACACGGATGCTTATGACAAGTTATAATGCATCAACTTGGAAAAAAATCTTACCGATAGTGTTGCCATCTATGGTCGAGGCGGAGAACTTTTCAGACTGCCGTCTTATTACGTGACTGTTCGCACGTGCACTGCAGCCAGCCAGCTTATCTTACATCAAGATAGTTCCAGTTTTTGGTCAAATGTGCGTTAAAAATGGTGGAATTGTCATGGTTTGGATGATTCATCGTTTTGTTTTAAATTAATTCCGCTTCAGATGAACAGCTTGGATGTCTTCATCCATTACATGCAAGAAACCGCGCATTCGCTTAATTTGTAACGTCTCAAAAGAACTGCAACTTTCTTCTTAGCAACTTATGGGTAGAAAACAAATTTCTTGTATGCTACGGGAGTGCGTGTGTCTTCTGTAAGAAGTGCGTTCGTATTCTGTGAGATCTTCATCAACACGGGCCAACGGTGCTTCCACCAAATTTTCTCAAAGGACTGCGCGTGAGGGAAACACGTCACGAGAGTTGATAATAGAGTCGCCATCCCATAAGTTTTGATTCTCAAATTTTTTGATTTGTTTTGTTTCATTTTTAGTCTAAACAAGGATGTGCACATCGTATCCCTCATACTCGATCACGCACCCAATCCCACTTGGTTTAAACAGCAGACAATTACCAGCAGAAAGCTCCGACATACTTTTCGGAAATATTAAAACATCCAATCAGTATGTTTTACTGCAAAATCTAGTTTACAATAAGCAGTGTTCTTAGGAAAATCAAAATATCCCTTAGGGTTATTTTATATGGGGTTCAGATTACTGAAAATTAACGACACATCGCTGGCAAATATATCAGTTTGCAAATCTACGTTTCGTCATCGATATTCTTGGCAACCAATGAACAATCGGTGGTCTGATATATTGCGCATGCGCTGAGACTAACTAACGTGTTTATTTTACAACGATCTTGCTTTCCCCTGGTGTTGCGAATAAAGCACTTCAGCGATGAAAAAAATAATCTTTTGCGTTTCTATGGTAACTTCTTTTAAGCCACGTCACACAACAATGGTACGCTACGGTTTTCCACTGTTACCATAACAACAGCAACTCCAACCACCTTTCCGTACCTCTGACAGATAACTCAAAAGCAAAAAAAGAATCCTCCGACGGCCTTTTGTTTGGAAATGTTTTCGTTCCATTTCTAAAAGTGCTTTTATCCGCAAAGGTGATAATTCTGAAACTTCTGCACTAAATCGGAAGCGCAGATAAAATCGAACAGTTCGAATCGCTTCCACACCGCATTCAATAAACAGCAAACTATTTGTAAAGCTGGTTGTGGAATGTTTTTGTTCAGCTGATTTGGGCAATTAAAGATTTGATTCTGTTTACGAAGGTTATTTTACTTATTTTCAGCGATGTTGTGACGTAACATTTTCCATGTGATAATATTAAAGCTTTGTGCTGAAATTAAGGATAATTACTCTAAACCAGTGGCGGCTCATGCGTAAGCACTGCGATACTGCAGCACCCCCAAGAAAAAAACGAAAAAATTAAATTTTGTTTGTGTTTATAAATAATAACAATGCTTACAACATTATATAAATGCAATACAACATGTTAAAGGTTACAGCTTATGTTTTGACATTGATTGAATAGTTAATAATCGGAATTGTTCGATTAACGCTTTAGATTACGAAACAAATGCACTGCGATCTAACGCAGTGTCGGAATAATCACGTCCGGCCAATTGCGGCTAGACTCGCCGATATTCGTTTGCACTTCTCATTGCACGTTACAAGTGATTCCGACACTGCTCGGTTGGGCAATGTATCGTATGCTTGCGCGTGCTATTTCTGTGAGATACGAAACTTTTATTATTGGTGCGTGTTCGTGGTGAGGATGAACTATTTTTGGTAAAGTAACTTTTAATATGTAAATTTATTTATTAGTAAATTGGTTACTGATTAGGAAAAAATAAATTATTTTTTCTTATTTTCTGTATGCAGCATCCCCACTTAAAATTTTCACCGTCGCCATTGCTCTTAACCTAGTTTACAAGAAAGAGAGAAAGAGAGAGAGAGACTCGCATCACAACAAATTACACCCTCTGTCCAAAAAGAAACCGAACTTTTCTAAAATGGAAGAAACTAGTGGCACCACCTGTTGTATCTTTTTGTTGTCGAAAGCGGCAACCTTCATTAGTGTCGTGTCAACTGTTTATGACATTTGTTTCATTAGAAGAAGCCTATTATAGTGCCAAGAGTGACAGTGTGTTTTGACGAACGGTCGGAAAATGAGTCAAACTAAGAGCTGCGATTGACTTTTGTGTTAAACTTGGTGAAAGTTTTACCGAAACGCATCAAATGCTTCAAAAAGCATGCGGTGATGAATGCTTATATCGCGTACTCAAGTTTACGAGTGGTTTAAGCGATTTCAAAGAGTGGTCGTGAGACGCTTGAAGACGACGAAAAGCCGGACCGTCCAAAAACTGGACTGAGCGAAGCTAACATCCAAAAAGTACGTGATTTCATCAAAGAAAACCGAAGTCGTTCATGAGATTGATTAAAGATGAATTTGAGATTCCAAAATCAGCTGTGCACAACATTGTCATCGAGAGTTTGGACCTCCGTAAATTGAATTCGTGATTTCTTCCCCACAAGTTCGACGACCAAAAAATGTATGGAATTGAACACTACAAGGATCTCATTAAAACTGCTCGTAAGGACTCGAACTTCCTTGAAATGATCTTTACTGGTGACTGACGAAACTTGGTGTTTTGAGTATGAGCCCGAAACAAAGCGTCAGGGTGCTGAGTGGAGACCACCAGAAGAGGGGCATCCGAAAACAAGTCTCTTGGAGAAGTCGAAAGTAAAGACAATGCTGATTTGTTTCTACGATTACAAGGGGAACGAATCCACAAAGAATTCTTTCCGCCTGGCCAAACGGTCAATGGTGAGTTTTATCTCGAAGTTTTGAAGCGATTGATAGCGAGAATTCGTCGCGTACGGCATCAATATCGTGATGCAAGCAGCTGGTCACTTTTGCACGATAATGCGCCATCTCATCGTTCGAACATTGCGAGACAGTTTTTGAGCAAAAACCAAGTGTGTGTGTTGGATCACTCACCGTATTCACCTGATTTAGCACCCTGTGACTTCATTCTCTTCCCCGACTTCATTTACCGATGAAAGAAAAGCGGTACGCCACCATTGAAAATGTTCAAGCGGCAGTGACCACGACCCTCAACAGTAGCTCAAAAACCGATATAAAAAACTCATTTAACGAATTAATTGACCTGCCAAACGCTGTATAGAAGCTGCGGGAGAGTATATTGATTGAAATAAATGATTTGAATAATTATAATTGGCCTGTCTTTTATTTCTATCAAAAGTTCGGTTTCCTTTTGGACAAATATAGAGATCCAAACTCGGAGAAAGCACGAAATCTCAAGTAGGTCAGCGATTAATTAAAAGATTCCTAAAACAGAATTGCTGAGAAATTCCGTTTCAAGCCTCCGAACTTGTTTAGTGAGAAAAATGTTGAGTTTCCTTCGTTGATTCTTCTGGTGATTGATTTTCTTATGAAATAAATAAGATTTTTATTAAAGGATCATTCATATCTTAAACGACGGTATTAGTCTTGTATCACATAATTTTGGAATGAAAAAGAAAAAAAAAACTTCATTTTCGATTCTTAGAGAAGGGCGCGTATTTGTGGCGCCATCTCGTGACTCTTGGAATTACGTGATGTCAGGAAAGCAACATAAAACTGAATCTGAGACATCTCTTAATTAAATAACATAAAAAAAAAAGTTGACACGCACAAAATATCCTCGGAGAGACCTCAGTTTTTGTTAGAAGAAAAAAATTCGAAAGCTGGTATGACACACTCGAAGAGCTATTAATAGTTTATATGAATATTCAGGCGATTATATTGAAGTGTTTTTATTGATATGCACTGTGGTAAACACAGTGCATATCAAATTGCTACGCGCGCAAGAATATGCACGTCATGGTGAGATGCGAGCTATTAGCGTACTGCGGCACTGTCCGTCGCGCAGTTCCACTGTTGTTTATATGCAGTTTGCGCCAGTAGTCGAGTGTTCGCAGTGCTTATCGTGTTTATTCCATCTATTTAAATATTTGGACATTACAATTAAAGACAAAACATTTGCTATAGTTTTTATTTTAGACATTATTGGGATTTTATTTTTAAGTAATTTTGAATTATACCAAACTGTATAATTTTATCGATGATAAACAATATTTTTTTCCTTTTTTTTTTTTTTAAATTTTTACCATAATTTTGATAATTTGTCCAAACACATATACACTGTACTTACAGTGTGTTTATGTATATTTCGAAAGTTACGGTGTCGTGACGTGTTCTCTTGACGTTCGAATCCGCCATCTTGTTACAAGTCACTTTCATAAAATAAAGGAAAACTAATTGCAAATTAATCACTGATCTAAGGGTAGAGAAATTTCTATTATACTGCGCCATTCAATCCTTAGATAAGTCTATATGAATTAGTAAGTTTAATTCAAAATTAGTTAGCAGTCTTTTCATTCAATCAGGCCGTTGGTATTTATTTTCTTTCTTTCTGGGATTCCCGCTAGATTCGAATTTTTGTGAACGGTGCAGTAAAAAGAAATTCAGGCAAACACAATATTTAAATTAACAAACAAAATATTTAATATATGATTATTTGACAAATACATAAATTCCACTTCTAAATATGACAAACCAGTCAAGTTAGCACATCAAGTCAAGTCATTCATATTAATCCAATCTTTCAAACTTTCTCAAACAAATTCACAGTTTCAGAATCACAAAGTTTCTTTACTCAAATTATTACAATAGAATTTCTTATTTATTCAGTTTCCATGTATCTCTCAGCTACACTTTACGATTAACTCATAACAGGCACTAACCACGGTAGATATCACTTCAATGTCTATATTTTCAACTCTCAGCCTCGATGGTAAGCTACAGTTAAATTTTAGAAACAGCGCAACGGAACTAATACTTAAATCTGCATACACTGAAATAAACTAATAGGACTGTCCTTACCAGAAATAATCTTCAGTACTTCCAATATTTTGTGAGCACACTTTCAAATTGTATTTATCACACTTGCGAAACACTAAATAACTAAAACATTACTAATCGCGCTTCAAAACTCCAGATAAAAACTATAAGGTACATTAATTATTCTTATTTATCATTCATCAACTAGTTTAACTCCGTACAATTCCCTTTCATGGTAGTACAGAAATAAGTCGTAATTGTAGACTGACTGGATTTATTCAGAATTCTTCGTTGAATGTCCAGTTCTCTAATTATCCGATTATCGGCAATAATTTCTTTTTATTACTACGGCTGGTTTTGCTTTCAGCCAACTATAAGATTCACTTATAAAAAAAATATCTACTCAACTCCTATCCTTAGGAATCTTTTAATTACTTCTACTTCTTTAGTTTACTTCCTTGCTACCTTATAGTTCCAAAGTTCCGTTCCGACTCCCTCACTACGTATATATTTTTTCTTCTTCTTCTGTCCACGCTCCCTTCACACGCGCTCGTTTATTTCACGCGTCTCTATGACAACCGATAAACGTAAACATTCTCGCGAATGTTACATTAGGCTATACAACTACATATTACATAACATTAAGCTTTCACAAAAAGAATAAATAGAATAATCGAATTTCAACAAATGCGCAGTTAAACTACAAATATAAGACTTTATAATATTGACATAAGAACAAATAAAATAGCTTAATAACATTTAATACAGAATCTATTTACCATTAACACATTTCTTTGATTAAGCAATTAAATATTTGACATAATTAAGGTAGTTATATGATATTAATTTATAATATATGTTATTTACATCAAATAATATTTACAAATATAGTTCTTGTGATGGAAAGTCATGTTGGATTCTGAATCAAACAACATTTATTCTAATTTCTACATAATTAGAATCCAACAACGGCATCCCCACGATTTCAAGCCCCGAGCCGTCACTGGGAGGTTAGAAAACTATGGCATACCTTTGATGGACTAAGAACTATTAGTCAATCTGGAAATGCATCTTTAAATAATAATAATTATTATTTAAAACAACATATGTGTGTTTGTTTTTTAATTATAATTAAAACACACATCGAGAGTAGTTTTGAGTGCGTATCCAGAGAAGGCCCCTTAAATGCGAATACTTTTCTAACTAAATAGTTTCCTAACCCAGATGATTGTTTACAAGTCTCATACTCACGTGTCGCCATCCCATTGTGACTGGTAGGTATGAAAGTCAGAGCCCCCTTTGGTCGGAAAGCCCCCGTCTAAGACGCGAAGAACTTTTATCAGGGTATTTCACCTGGCGGTGAGTAAGCCGGTCGCGTGTTGGTTTTTCTTCTCGCAAATCGGACAGGAGAACACACGTCGTTTACATCCCAAGATATGCATTCAGCTACGAGTCACCACTTTATTCTAAAATTACAGTTCTGAAGCCATTCTGGACAGGGATTTAAAACATCGTAAGTACCGTGGACGTATATTTTCGAATCGGTGATTGGTGTGTAAGATTGAATCCATCAGCCGAATGATAAACGTGTCGAGCAGTGATGCGATCCGTTTGAAGAAAGTGCTGAGAAAAGTCTTCGGGAAACCAGCGAACTTTGGGCTCCCATTTGCACTCAATCAACTCCCAACTAGGAGGCGATGAATGTTAAGAACAGATTTATTCAAAGATAGTAGGATGGTAAGGCCTTAGCGACCGTCAGGAATGTCTTTAATGCTACGTCGAAATTTCTCAAAAAATAAATAAATGCTCCTTAGTTAATTCCGAAGTTTCTCTTTTTCCAAATGTGTCTTCATTATTCCTTGTTGTATTACAGGTTCAAACTGTACATTCAAGAACGTAACCTTGATTCATCATATTGCGCTTACGTAAATTGAGGATTCGGTTTACGACGTCTCGCTTAACGACGGTCTTCCAGGAACCCATTTGGTCGCAAAGCGGGGTCTACTGTATTTTTTAATGGGAGTTACATAAGGAATAAAGTTTCTATAACTACAAGAGTTAAAAGAGAAAAGTGGCGCTACAATAAGTGGAGTTACGCCGAAAATACGCATGCGCATGACAAGAGCTAAGCTACAGATAGCACTCAAGTTGAAAGGAGAAGAATATTTGTTTATTTTAATTAATAAAATTCAGGAATTATTTTTAAATTTGAATCATTAAGAAATTATATTCTTGTTAAACAAGAATCCTTTATCCAAGCGTATAAAGTTCAAGTTAGTTTCTTGTGTATAGAGGTTGATGACGTCACATCAGTTGCCTTAGTATCCCATAATGCAAAGCAACACATCCTTCGGAAGCGTGTAATGCTGTGCATTAAGGGAAAGGGGTCACTAACCAACCCAATTTCGTCCTTTATCTTTTAGGTCTCATCAGTGGAAACCAGATTATTATAAATTTATTATAAATATGTAATAAAAGACAAAATAATCAATTTTATCGACTATTCGTGTTTACCAAATAATAAAAACTAACTCCTGAGAAAGTCCGCCTGTGGCAAGTTTTCTCTCCTTGACTTCCGAAAACCGCTGGCTTGAATATTGCTGACAACAGAAAATTCCCTTCTGAATTCGGACGAATCAGACAAGCCAAAACAGCACGAGACATGCTGCATTCCATTGCCTGTATTTACATCTGAAGGATGCTGCACGTTGCTACATGTTCCCGGAACGTGCGCGCTCCCATTTTTGCTAAAAGTCACCTCATGCTACATCGGCGCGTAGTTCGCTCGCTTCGCGACCAATAAACTGCATATTCAGATCTTACTAACATGCGTATGATTACGCTGTGGATGACCTTCATCGCCCGATGCGACACAACCATCATCAGTTTGATTATTAAACCCCTGAAGTGTTTTTTTAAAGTTTAAGGTGTCGTCTCTAGAGAGCGAGCTCATCTAACTGAAAGGCGTTCGCAACCTGTCGTGGGTGGAGTCGCAAAAAGAAAAAAAAAAATACAACGGTGGATTTAATCCACTTCGCAATACTTTTTACTTTTCAGCGGCTTCCAGATGACAATGCCGCCCCCCCCTCCTCCTCCTCTTTCTTCAAAGCTATCCTTAAGAGCGGAAGGATATCGATAGCTCACGTGACAAAAAGTTATTACGTTGTCGTCGTATTCCTGCGAAATAGGCTGATTGAAGCAGACGTGAATAGCTTGTCTCAACACGCCCTCCCTCACCTAGCACCTCGTGCAGACACGGAATTTGCACTTCCGCCAGAATGGGAAGCTGCCAAGGCTGAAATCGACGTGACGTCATTCGGCGTCTTCTGACAGTCTCAATAGAGCAGTTTAGAAATAAAAGGACACCCCCGCTTACATCGCATCCTGTTCGCGATGACATCACCTTTCGAACTATGGTTGTTATCGCTCAATCGTTCGATGACACCAGACTTTAAAACACCCCTAACTCCTTTTTTCTTTCTTTACTTTTTCTGTAAAGAACTTGAATTGCTGATTTCTTCCGCTGATATACACCGACATTGTTTCGGAAAGTGGGGTAGAGGGGGTGAAACGTTGTCCGAATCGCACATATGACTTCATGAAAAGGTCACGGCTGTCACTAAACAATTTAAACCGCTAAAGAAGCGTTACTTTAAAGTCGTTTTAAATTCATTTTAAACTTTCTCTTAGTCGAGCCGTTGGATGTTTTATTGTCAAAATTCACTCCGAATTCCCAACTTTGAACTTTAGCCGACGCACAACAAGATTCCAACTTCGTCGAACAGCTTTTTCGTGATTTGCTGTTTTTCATTGTGTCGTTAAAGGGGGGCGCGGTTGCGCCAGTTACTGCAAAACCACCTGAGAAATCAATAGTCTACATCCGTGTTTCCCAACGGGTGTGTACCGCGTCACACTTGTGTGCCGCGAGCCATCGGAAAGCGCGCTTCAAAAAAGGGGAGGAGAAGGGGGGAAGTCGAGTTTTTATTTAAAAGTTTCAATGGAAAAGGAAGTCTCCGAGCAATTAGGTCTCTCCTTGTATCCCAAATTTTGTTTGAGTTTCAGACAGTCCTGAGGGGGCGAAAGTTTGGCAAATACTGTCCCCAGAGATGTTTTGGCAATCGTGGAGCATCCAAATATCAACCGACGCACTCTCACATATATCCAATGACGCGTTCAAACCCCGACCTTCTGCTGACCCCCCAGAGTTAAGAATGTTCGCTGGCATAACAGCGAACGCAACACTAAAGGGAGTAAAAGTAATACAACATTATAATTATTAATCTTGCGTGACTCAGACCACCCCGTAGGTCGTGTTTTGATATGATGCTAAGATAGCCACTTTTAAGATGATTTAATGCCTGAGCAAACTCATTTCTTCAGGCGTCAAATACTCGGAATGTAAACCTTTCTTTTGTTTTGTGGTGGAGCATACCAAAGTTATTGTAAAATATTTTATGATTTTTTATTATTTAAATGAAACATTTTATGCATATATCGTTGAAAATCAACACAATTCTTCTGCGTTGATGTTTGTAGTGCTACCGCTAAGTTCTACTCCATTACAAGAATTGTTGGGATCCGAATCCGCTCAGATGGTTCTGAGTTGAATATTATCGAATGGCTTCTTCAGACAGTAAAAAATATTCAACAGGACACCAAATTTGAATTGTTAAATCCAGTCAATACACAAAGCAATCTGAAGGGGAGAAAAATTCCTTAAGCATCGTCTCATTTCTCCTTTTTCGGTGTGCACTCCGAGGAGGTTTAACCAATGTCGACCAAATGTGGAATTCGGTTGTTTCTTATGTTTGCATTCTCTCGATCTCCCTCCGGGAAAATCAGCCTACAAAAGCCAGTCATATGTTAAAAAGGGAGCTCTCTACATTATTCATTTAATTGCTTGGAATGTAAATTCGTCTGTCAAAGTCGGCCTGGTTGGCCAAGTAGTTAACGTATCCCCTCTCCAGCCAAGAGGCTGCAGGTTCAAATCCCGCCAAGGCATGGATGTGTGTGACTTTCCTACTAACCAATCACCATACGTACTCCCGTGTCCTGGTGCAAAATTACCTTTGATGTCTTTGCGCCATAAAAAGCAAATAAAAAAAAATCGCCTGTCAAATTTGAGAAGTATGTAATGGCCGCAACGATAATAAATAATATCAGAGAAATATCTTAATGGGTTATATGATATAAGAAAATATTTTCATATGACTCTACCGTGCCAATGCAAATTTTCTTTAAATCACTGAACACGTGATTGTCGTCCATTTCTCTATGGGTTCGAAAACAAGTTTTTCCAAAGTATTTTAATTTACTGAGTTTTGGAATGTGAGAGATACGCCGATGAGTCAAACTGTATTTTCAGTTGTTCTTATCCCCCCCCCAAAAAAAAATACTAACTATATAAATCAGATATTCAAATCTGTGACCACTCCAATGCTTTTAATAGAGTCAAGCAAGTTAGCTGAAGGCCAAGTTAGACCTTGGAATGGGGAGTAATGGTCCTATCTAAGATTTATCAGCAATTTTCCATCTGCGTGCAGCAAGACTTGTTGGGGCAGTTTGGATGGGAGCAGTACACACATTCTCCCTTATTAGAGCAACTAATTCCAGCCCTCTGGCAATTATTGTGTCTTTTACCATTTACGAGCCACATCTTGGTGGTCGTAGATTTCAGAGACTTTTTTTTTTTTTTTTTTTTACAATGGCTCTCAGAGCAAAAAAAAATTCTGTATATATACATGGGTGGTCTGAAAAGTTCTCGGGCTTGATCGTAGATGGCAACATTATAGGCAAGATTTTTTTTCTAAGTTGGTACATCTGTCATAAGCATCCATATGAAATTACAAGTCATTCTATGAAGTAGTTTCTTTTATACAGCTATCTGAAGCAAACGTATTGTCTGTATCCCTTGAAACGGATAAAATCGAGTATCGTGCGGATATAAAATTCTTTATAAAAGAAGGTTTAACGCCAAACGAAATTCATTGGAAGTTCATAAAAGTCTATGGGCACTCTTCTCCTTCATTTTCGACAATTAAGAAATGGGTTGTACCGTTTAAACGTGTCCGTACCAGCCTTCAGGATGATCCACGTGAAGGACGTTCAAAAAAGTGTAACAACACCAGAAATCATTGACCAAGTGCGCGATATGTTATTGGATGACCGGCGAGTCAAAGTGCGTGAAATTTCTGAGACTATGGGCATTTCAAAAGAACGTGTAGGATATATTTTGCATGAAGAATTGCATATGAAAAATCCTCGCGCAAGTTGGGTGCCGCGCTTGCTCACAGCAGATCCAAAATGCACTCGCATGAAAATCTCTGAGCGTTTTAACAAGAATAAAACTGATTTTGTGCGTCGATTTATTACTATGGATGAGACTCTGATTCACCATTACGCACCAGAATCCAAACAGCAGTGAAAACAGTGGACAGAAGGCGGTTGTTCTGCGCCAAAGAAGACGAAGAAGGTTCCATCAGTAGGAAAGATCATGGTATCGGTGTTTTGGGATGCTCAAGGCATTTTGTTTATTAATTATCTTGAAAAGGGTAAAACAATAACAGGGGAATATTATTGCGATCTTTTAACTAAACTAGAAGAAAACATTCGTGAGAAGAGACCCGGTTTGCAGAATTTAAAAATCAAGGTCAGATCCATATTTTGCAAGTTAATGGATTCCGTTCTCTTGTTCTTCAAAAAGTCTTCATTCTACAAGAATAAACTTAAGAATAGGATGCAGAATAAGAAGCAGATTCTCACACTTCAAAGGACTGCCGTGTTTTTCGCTCGTGGTGTTCTCCAAAACAAATCGTTTGTTCTTATATTGGAGTCATTCAATGCAGGATTCTTCACGTTGGCAGTGAGGGGGAGAGGAATACGAACGACACAACGGCCGAAGAGTTTGATTTTGTGTCGGGGAAAACACTGCCGTTAGTCTTCTGGACATTATTTATTTATTTATTTATTTCTAGGAAATAATGAAAACTCAAACAGAACAAACTCTCAAAAGGCTTGGAGTAGAACTCGAGCTCCAATCAAGATTATTCCGCCACATAAAAAATAGTGCGCACGTCGGTGTAGTAATATGTGAATTCCGTTGCGATAGCGGACCCGAGCGTTGCACTCGTGCATTGAATTTGAGAGATCCCCGACTAATCTTGCTGCTTCTAACTAGACATGCGAGGGTGTGTTGCAGAGCACGTTCATTCCTGTCAAGTGTTATTATTCGCATGCCAAATTCACCGTTTGCGGTTCCGAGTGTGTGCCAAGCAGACGTGCAGTTTGAATCCCGAGGGCTGCAAACGAAATCTCGAGTTGAAAAAAATTTGGGATCTCCGTTTTTCTATAGCAGTCACTCTGTTACAGTATTTCTTTAAAAAGAGGAGAAAGAAAACTTTTTAAAGAAGAAAAAGACTCGAATACTCCTCTTCATTATTAATCAAGCTCTTTATTAAAGATAACTTTTTCTTCGGCATAAAAATTCCATAAAATTTGCTGCAAAAGTCCCGGATGTGTTGCGGAATTTTTCAAAAGTTACGAACTGTGATTGTTCTTAAAAAGAAAACGAAGTCATTTGGATCGGGAACAGAAATGGGTGAAGTCTTCTGAGGATTAACTTCTGAGTTCTTTAAGCCCGTTGTGAGGATGCCGCTGGTTTTACGCATAGACAGACCCGCACAGCATCGTGCAGCCTGTTCCGATGAAATATTAACCCTTCCTCTCATAGTCTTCTATGTTTATTGTCGTGTTTTCTTCCCAAAGTGTGTGGGAGGAAACCCTCACCCCCCCCTGCCGCCTCCGTATAATTCACCCTGATAAAGCAAGGTTATTCGCGTCTTACGTCGAACCCGAGTCTTTCCACTCGAAGCGCGTTGTGAATACCAACTGAGATACGAACAACCGATCAGAAAAATCGTCTCGAAATTTTCAATCGCTTTTGGATGAGGCAACGAATTGTTTTGTTTGCGGGCGTGAATCGAGACTGAAATCTGAATTCCAATAGAGTTCGTTCTCGGAGATGATGAAATTGTGTTTAAGCAGAATCGAATCGTAGGTGACGATCCGAAGTTGAACGTCATAGCAAGAAAACAATCGAGTTTTCTCGCTGTTAATGTTTCTATCCGTTTCCTCCAATACGGTTTTCATTACGTCATCATTCTTCGTGTTTTTAAGGATTATCATCGACATGCGAATTTGTGACATCATCTCGACTTTATTTTCTGAGTGTTCCAACACCTCAAAATTCTTAGAAAGTTTTCATTTCTTATAGAGTGAAGTGATACGAAGACACACCTCCGCAATGTCACATCCTACTTAAACACATCACCTTTCACACCGAACGTTATTAATGCATAATCAGTGAGTTTATAATTACTCGTGCAAACTGTTTAATTAACAGACTGGGAAGCGCGTGAGGTAATACAGCAACTGTTGCTGCGTCACTGCGATAATTATATTGTCATCGCCTTCCTGACAGAACCTGACTTTCAGTTGTCGTTTGGTGACACCGGAAGAGGAAGGAGATCGTCATAACCAAAGGAAAATCATAAACATTTCCGTCATCAGAAGAGAGACTGTGTGTGTGTGTGTTGGGATAGGAGAATGCAATCATCGCCATATCTTCCTCCATGCGTGTGTGCGCGCGTAGGTGGGTGTGTAACTAAAGTGGTTTATTTCTTCATGAGGAGGAATTAGTCTTAAAATGTCTCCTCGGGGGGGGGGGGAGATTCTGAAATGTCCTTAGATTTTTCTCATTACACCAATGTCCGTCTTAATTTTCATGTCCAAACAAGAAATCCTTCGATGACATCGAGAAAATTACACAACGCCTTGACATTATCACATGACTCTCCAAATTCCGATAACAAATGACAGAAGCACTGCTCATGCTGCTTCTTTGTTTCGATCATTTGAGTGAGCTAATTCATAGGCGCATGCGCACAGAACTGCACGAAGCGGTCAACGTGGAACTTCACCGATTTGGTTTGACCACAGCGGTTGCTGCTGAACTTCCAACCAATGTGGTTCCTGAAGTTAAGGTAAGACGTAGTCACGCAAGCACGTCAGTCGAATAATGGCACTTAAGAATTTACGAGTGACCTTCCCGTTGCGGAGGTCACCACACACTTAGAATTATTGACAAACGTATTACTCCCACGAAGGAACAAAAAAAGATCAGGCGAATGCTTCGAGCAACATCTTTTGAGGCTACTGTTCCGTAAGACGTGTGTGAACTAGGGGTAGTCGTTGGCCTCGCTAAACGGCTTAATTTTATGACCTTTCTTTGTAGTATACAAGCGGCAACCTGAGGAGCATTTCTTGAAGTAACCTTCGGGAACTTCGTAGGATGGCTGGAAATTGCTTTCGGCGGAGTAAGGAAAAAAAAAGAGGGGGAGGGGGGACACTGGCATATCACGAGGCGAGAAGATGCGGGTTCTATACTTTGAGAAGGTGACACGTAAGGGCAAAGTTTACGGATCAGAGAAAAATTGCACGGGAAAACGCAACACCGAAGAAGATGAAGTCTCTAGCGTGCATTCTTCAGGCTGAAAATTAACTTTTTGTTCAACGCTGTAAAAATGTCTGCTTTTATGTGCAAACAAGCGGTGAAATGAGTGAGTCGTCTTTCGCTAGGTTAAAGTGCATTAGCCGGCGGGATTCTGTGTGAGTTAAATAATCTTAGTAATTATTTACACGCCTTGGTAATTTCGATGCGGATCGTAATCTTACAGGCAAGCTACTGGTGAAGCAGTCCCTTGGATTGAAAGGCCCTCTCAGAATACCCTCACAATAATTCTTTGTCCCCCCCATCAGGAGCATTTCTGAACAATCTTTTCATAAAGTCTGGAAAGATTTCGATGACGAAGACAAAATAAAATATTCGTTGATAACCCCAATTCGTATAATTTCAGAATCGTTAATGAAGTCAGCATTGGTGGCAGCCGGTGAAAATTTTCAGTTGGGGTGCGGCATATACAAAATAAAAATCTAAAAATAATAATAATTCTTTTTTCCTAATCAGTAACCAATTTATTAATAACTAAATCTACATATTAAATAAATTTACATATTAAAAAATTGCTTTATTCAAAATATTTCACCCTCACCACGAACAAACACCAATAATAAAAGTTTCGTATCTCACAGAAATAACGCGCGCAAGCATACCATTTATCTCTAGCGACAATTCTCCATGAGCAGTGTCGGATTCACTTGTTACGTGCAGTGACAAGTGCAAACGAATATCGGCGAGTCTAGCCGCAACTGAACGAACGTGATAATTCAGACACTGCTTTAAATCGCAGTGCATTTGTGTCGTAATCTAAAGCGTTAATTGAACAATTCCAATTATTAACTATTCAATCAATGCCGAAACATAAGCTGCAATCTTTAACATGTTGTATTGCATTTATATAATGTTGTAAGCATTGTTATTATTTATAAACACACAAAAAAAAATTAATTTTTTCGTTTTTTCCTCGAGGTTCTGCAGTGTCGCAGTGCTTATGTACGAGTCGCCAGTGGTTAGTATATCGTCGAATGCTTGTGAGAAATAACATCGAAAGGCGTTTAAAGTAAAGTGAATGCTGAAGGAAGGTCCAAGAAAAACTAAAAAGGATGCTCGATTGGTTTTAGTGGAATATGGTGAAAAAAATCTTACAAATAAGTCTTTTAAACTCAGTTCGGTATAAATAAACAACCCTGGAAATATATGTTTATTTCATAAGGAACACTCTCCCTCCCTCTCTCTCTCTCTCTCTCTCTCTCTCTCTCTCTCTCTCTCTCTCTCACACACACACACACACACACATACACACGCACACACACACACATAGAACACGATACGACACGCTCATTTGACACTATTAGTCGCAATTTATAGATCCAGCAACAAGGTTCGATTATCCGGATGTCTGGACTTCAGTCAACAGACTGTGGGTTCGAATCCCGTTTAAGCATGGATGTTTCTGAATGTTTTAAAGTGATACATGCATCTTATTGCTCGATATAAACCCTACTTATTAGAAGACTGAAGTGGCTTAATGGGATCTCTAGAACAGGATTTCTAGATCCTTCACAGCCCTTAGCCTACCAACGATACTAATTAATAAGTTTTGAATCTTTGTGGTGATTTGCATTAAACAAGGAGAAAAGTCATCCCCGGGACAAGCTGGAATGCCATCGTAATCAAATGGAATTCTCTGTGGAAGGGAATTGCCGCAGTCATGCGTGATATTAACAGGGACAAAAGAAAAAGGATAAAACGTTGCTGTTTCATTGCAGGATGTGATCAGGGCCGGTGGAAGCGGACATGCAGAGCATGCGGGCGCCGCCATAGGGTCATGGTTCATAAGTTCATTTTTAAGAAACAAAATTTTTATCATAAAAACAAAAAATTCTTAGAATGATCAATATTAAAATAAATGAGGTCGTATACACTGAATAAAAATTTAAAAAATGTATATTGCTGCCTTTTTGGTCAGCCGGCTGTTTACAATTTTGCAGAGAGAGCAGGCTAAATGCTTGCCTGCAGAATGTTGTGTCTACTGCAGGCTATCTAAAGTGAACGGTGAACGGTTTTTATGCGCTGAAACGAATTTTCGTACAAAACATTTGTTGCTAGTTAGCCAGTCATATGGTACGCATCTCAATAGGCTACTGAAAGTAGCGCAGTGCGGACTATTCTTTCGTCTCCGTGTCGTTTTGTGTAATAATTTCTTGTGGGTATAAAATAGAAATGGAATCAAAAATTTAAAAAAAAAAGTTATCCGGTGCACAAAATCATAAGCGTCAAGCCGCGAAAGAAGCAGATATTAAGAAACTTAATATTTTATTAAAATATTAAATTAAAATTTCATATTTTAACAAATTTAATAAATTTGTTAAAATATTAAAATATTCTGATACAGATTGTCACCAAGTCGATACATCAGAAATCAGAGTTGAAGAACCGTGCTCATCATCCAGTTTGCATGAAAGTACTATTGCAATTATTGAACAAGATAAAAAGATGCATGATTTAAGTGAAAAACAGTTAGGAGAAGACTTAGTTGTAGTTGACCAGGAAATTATTATTATTATTATTATTATTATTACCACGGGCTACTCCAGGAGTCCTTAGACTCATCTAGGGAGGCCCTAAACATCATGTTCACACAGCTGTTCAACATTCTCACAGTATCTATCATACCTTGCCTTGAACTCGCTCACTGTCATAGCACCCACAACAGACTCTGGCAGCTTATTCCACTCATTTACCACTCTAAAAGTAAAGAACCCAGCTCTAACACCCCTGCTAACCACGCTCTTGCCCAGCTTCCATGGGTGTCCCCTAGTTCTCCCACCACCAGTCCTGATCTCAAAAATATCATCTGAATTAATCCTATAGAATCCTTTTAGCAATTTGAATGTCTCAATCATATCTCCCCTTTTTCGCCTATCAACTAGTTTCTGCAACCCACAAATCTTCAACCTGTTCTCATATGGTGCATTCCATAGACCTGCTATCATCTTAGTCACTCGCCTCTGGATCCTCTCAACCTCCTCCCCATCAAGAAGGAACCGAGGTGACCAAATCTGGGCACAGTAGTCGAGATGAGGTCTTATCAGGGCTCGGTACAGAGGTACAATAACTTTTTTTCCTCTGCTCGTCAAGGTATTTTTCAACAACCAAGTGAGTTGATGAGCTGATTTAGCTACTTTCGCAATGTGCCCCCTAAACTTCATCTCCCTATCCACCAACACTCCCAAGTCCCTGGCCTCATCAATCTCTTGGAGTACAGTTCCACCAATGTGGTATACTGCTGCTAATCTTTTCACTCCGAAATGCATAACCTTACATTTTGTCACATTAAATTGACATCCATTCTCCTTAGTCCAGAACTCCAATCTATCTAAGTCATCTTCCAAGACTTTGACATCTTCTGCATTCACTATCGCCCTACCCAACTTTGCATCATCAGCGAACAAATGAACTGTCCCACTTAGACCATTCCCTATATCGTTAATGAACAGATTAAACAGCAGTGGTCCAAGAACAGAACCCTGTGGCACACCACTAGTCACAGGCCGTTTTTTGGACTCTACTCCTGAATAAACTACTCTTTGATATCTCTCCATCAACCACCCAGCTATCCATCTCACCAACCCTATATCCATTCCCATATGTTGTAGTTTACGGATTAGAATTCCATGTGGTATCCTGTCAAACGCCTTTGCCAGGTCCAGCAGTATCACTGTAAACCCATTTCTCTTATCCAGTTCAGCCGTCACCTTGTTATAAAACTTGAGCAAGTTACTGAGGCATGATCTACCCTTCACAAAGCCATGCTGTCCTCTGTACAGTATCTCATTTTCATCAATCCATTCCTGTATTTTTCCCTTGACTACTTTCTCCAAGACCTTGACAACGACTCCTGATATGCTGATCGGTCGGTAATTTGCAACCATAGTCTTGGATCCTCCTTTATGCAGTGGAACTATTTTCCCCTCTTTCCACGCCTTCGGGACTAAGCCAGACCTGAGACTCAGATTAAAGAACATGGTCAAGGGCACTGATAATTCCTTAGCCGCTTCATGCAAGACCCGTGCCGGTATACCATCCAATCCCACAGATGTATTCACATTAAGGTTCTGTAATAGACTATTCACTTCCACTTCATTCATCACAATTCCCATATAAACTAATGGTTCCTTCATTTTTTCAACGTCACCACCTGGATGATATACTTTTGCAAAGTGCGCGCTCAGTAACTCCACTATATCGACTGGTTCAGTGAACTCTTTACCATCGTCATTCCTTAAAATCATTTTGCCATGTACAGTTTTTTTTCTTGCTTGCAGCATATTGAAAGAACTGTTTGGGATTCTCTTTTGCTTGCATAGCTAGTTTCCTTTCATAATCGGCTTTTGCTGATTATGAAAGGAAACACTCGTTACCCTTCTAGCCTGTACTTTATACCGTTCGTGTGCCTGCAGGTCACCCCTTTCTTTAAATTCCCTCCATAGTTGTTTCTTTTTTTGCAGCTCAAGCTTAATAGTGTTATTCATCCATTTAACCCCTCCTTGTTTCACTATTCGGACCTTAGGTATACAATCAGCCATAACCTCCTGTAAATGCTCTTTGATCACTTCCCATGCTCTATCGACGTCCAGCCCTTGCAGTTGTACATGCCATGGCACTGATCCAAGCAATCTCCTAAGCTTGTCATACTTGCCAGCACGGTAATTCCACATATACCCTGTCTTAATCACAAATTAACACATTGTTAGTCTGTAAATTTAGAACATCCAGGTGAATGGGGAAATGTTGATGAAAAATTACGAGTTGCTTTAATTGAAATGGGGCCTGTTCAAAAGAAAAATATAACATATCCCAGAGATACATATGGTCGTAAATTTGGCGACACGTATTATAATAGAAAAATGGAAAACGAGTAGCTCGTGCGAACAACATTGCTCATTTATTCCCAAACTTTAAATTCTGTTTTTTGCTTTTCACACGTAATGAATCATGTGGTCTTGTGGAAGGTTATAACGATTGGAGAAATGTAAGTACAACTTTGCATAGACATGAGACTAGTTTAACTCACACGAAAAATTTCTTAAAATGGAAGGAACTCGATAAAAATTAAAAAAAAAAAAAAAACTACTATTGATTGCCAGACTCAAAGCATGTATGAAATGGAAAAGAAACATTGGACGAGTGTTTCAGAACGCTTGATTGAAATTATAAAATTCCTTGCCAGCCAAAATTTAGCTTTTCGCGGATCATCTGATAAATTATATGAAAGGAATAACGGCAATTTTTTAAAATTAGTCGAACTGTTTGCGAAGTTTGATCCCGTTATGGAAAATCATGTCGAAAGGGCCCTACAAGGAAACAATAGAGCACACTGTTGAGTAAAGACAGTCAAAATGAAATATTGGAAACTTTAAGTAACGCAATCAGGGATACAATTTTATTATCAATTCGAAAATCTAAATATTATTCCATAATTTTAGACTGCACACCTGATGCAAGTAAAACAGAACAAATGACCATTATGATTCGCTTTGTTTCCTGTGAAAATGGAATTGTCAAGATCAGGGAAAACGTTTTAGGTTTTGCAGATATATCAGATTCCACAGGACGTGGTTTATGTGCAACAATAATGGAACAACTGGAAAAATGAACATTCCCATTGAAGACATGCGAGGTCAAGGGTATGACAATGGGGCAAATATGAAAGGGAAAAAATATGGGCTCCAAAATTTGCTTTTGAACAAAAACTCGAGGATTTTTGAACGAAAGAAGACACGACAATATGACTATGAGCATCATGACGAAACGCTACAATCGCCAGAAGATAAATTTAGAGTGAGTGTATTTTATACACTTCTAGATGTTGCAATGTGTTCGTTAATAGAACGTTTTGAACAACTAAAAGATATGATAATTTCGATTTCTTGTATAGATTACTACAAATTAATAACGAAGATTTACGAAAAAATTGTGACGATTTAAAGATCTCTTGAAGGACGGCGACAATAAAGACGTAAATGCAATAGAACTATATAACGAGTTATGTGCTTTCCGGGATATTTTTCGGAAAGATAATTTAAATATTCAAAACCCTTTCGATATTCTTAATTTTATGGTGTCCAATAATTTATCTTCTCCTAACTTTTCAATTGCTTTAAAAATACTGTTAACCTTACACTTACCTACACTTACCTGTTAGTGTAGCGAGCGGTGAGCGTTCCTTTACCAAGTTGAAATTGATTAAAACCTACTTAAGAACAAGTATGTCACAAAAAAGGCTTGTTAGGTTGGCGTTAATAGCTATTGAAAATGATATGTCCGGAATTAAACGTTAAGAATTTTGAGAATATGAAATCAAAAACCCTAAAATTTTAATAAAAAAAATTTCAAGTATATTTATGTAATTTAATTTATTTTCTGTTATTCTGTAAAGATGTTATTTTTTGAATACTTATATTAAATGTTCTAATTATTTCTGAATTCTTTTTTTATTTTCTCATCTATCTTGAGTTTCTTTTATTTTCCTTAAAGAGTTCCACTTATAAAAATTATTAAAAATTTTTTTCAAGTTACTAAGAATTAGTAAAATGCAAGAATTTTTTAAACTTTATTTCAAATAAATTTTAACTTTAATTAAAATTCATTTTAATTTTGTTATCGATTCGAGTTGAGAAGGCCCGAATATAATCCCTGTAATTATATTCAACGATTAAAGTGAAGTGGCTTATCAAAATTTGCTTTAACTTTTGAGAAGTTTTTGAATATTCGGGTTTTTAATGATTTTCCTGCCTAGTCAACACCCCCGGTTCGTTACATTTAGCTAACCAACGTGTGGCTGTTCTGTCAAAATTTATTTAAGAAATTTCAAATAATTTAAATTTTTATTATCGTAAAAGAACCGCACACTCCCGGATCGTTACAGGGGGCGCTTAGATAGACATTGCATGCGGGCGATAAAGACTCTAGCGCTGGTTCTGGATGTGATGCATACATCCGGGAATTACATGTTCTGGTTTGTCTAACATATCTGGCCTACGTAGTGTAGTGCAGAAGCATGACAGTTGAATTCTGTCGTGGGGGGATGGGGATGTATTCAGCAATTGGCTGGAACCTGTTTGTCCAATTCCCAAATGAGAAGGCACAAGAAATGCATGGCAACGTACGTCTGAAAACCTTAATTTGTCGTTTTTTTTTTTTTTTTTTTTTTGTGTGTTTTGACACACGACATTCGCAGTCTGACAGTTAATGACACGTCGTTATCAACGTTTCACTTGTGACCCTAACAGTAAACAGATGTCACTTTTTTCGTCTTCTATGGGCTCCACACATGAAAGACGTTTCTGGGGACGTTTAATTTATTCGAAACTTTCGGAACTACTGGATTATCTCCAAATGACAACATGCGGGTGATGAATTCGAGGGAAGGCTAATGAAAATGACTTTGCACTTATATTTATTCAAAAAATAAAATAAATAAATAAATAACACACACACACACACACACACACACATATATATATATATGTGTGTGTGTGTGTATGTGCGTGTGTTACATATTTTTCTTTCGTTAAAAAATACATACCAATATACGTTAAAAAACAATAGTAAATAAAATAAAAGCCAAGAAAAAGTGTATTTCTCTCACAATAAATGCTATTAACCTTTTGTTTCATTAAAAATTTGAAAAAACCAACTAGAAAAATAAATATCATTGAAATAATTTAATATTTTTGGTTATTTCTCACTTGGTAGCAAGCAAATAAGAAATATCTGCTTATTTGAAGTTTATTTTATCGATGCCGTTTCTGTCACTAAATTATTCGAGCAGTGATATTCTTTTTCAAGAATATCACTGCTCGAATAACTCAAAAAGTGATAAAAGCCTCAAAATAAACAAATCTAAGCTTAAACGATGCGGATTCTTGAGATTCAAAGGTAGGACGATGTGGAAACAAATCTGTGGCGACGAAGTCGAATATATTCTGAACTCACCACCGGTTTTGTTCACGCAAAATGGTGGTCGATTCCGCTCTCCGAATCTTCTTCGGCATTCCAAATGTTCTCGAAACAAAGTCCAGTTCCATCCCATTCCATGCTAAGTTCAATGGTCTGTGGGATCCAATAACGACTTCTTATAAGATCCATGAGTTGACTTCGTCATAGCAACGATAATGCAAAGGAGAAAAATGGATCTCTCGTAGCCACCTTACTCGCAATATTGAACTGTGGAGGGATGGAGCATTCTTCCGGCTGATGAATATTCTCCGACTAACTTTCTTGTAACTCTGAATTAAGAACAGCAAAAACCAAACGTTTTTTTAATTTTATGAAAGGTGGTTTGTCTTTTTGACGACGGTTTGAAAGAGTTTCTAGTTTAAATGCACACTAATTACATATCGTAATCGAACATAAATGGACAGAAACCTAAAGAAAAGACTAATAAAATGTTACGTGTGGAGGGTTGTCTTATATGCGGCAAAAATTTGAACGTTGAGAAAAGAAGAAATTAAAATTTTGGAAAGCTTCGAGATGTGGATTTGGAGAAGGATGGAAAAAATAAAATAACTAATGAAGAGGTCTTAAAAAGAGTAGAAGAAGAAAGTCTGTTAAGGAGGATAAAAAGAAGAAAGAGAAACTGGATCGGACATATTCTGAGAGGGAATGGAATAATTTGAGATGACATCGAAGGAAAAACAGACGGGAAAAGACCCAGAGGAAGAGTAAGGAAGCCAATGCTGAATGGAGACACAACCTTGAAAGAGAAGACTCCGAACAGAAGACAGTGGAAGAAAAGTTTCTGCTACTAAGAGAGAACCTGCTCAATTGCAGAGTACTCAAGAAAAATCTAACATAATAACAATAATAATAAAACACACCAAGAAAGTGTTTGTTCGAAATATAAACTTGTGAAAATTATTAAGGAGAACTTTGAAAGAAGAATTCAGCTGTTAGAGGAATGTAAAACAGCCGCTGGTGCGTCCTATAAAATCAAAGAGGCAAAAAAAAAAAAAAAAAAAAAACGAGAAATAATATAAGACAAGACAACTCGGTTATTTTATTCTCAGTTATAGCAAGTGATTCATTATTAATAAAGAAAAATCAAATCTAATAAGGAAAAAATTATTAGCGAGATGAAGCATAAATAAACGCGAATATTAAAAGCGAACAAAATCTCATTACAAAATGAAGTTTGATGAGCATCAAAAAGAACGCATCGTCTCAGAATTAGATTTAAATTAAAATGAACGGAATTCAAATACCAAGATATGAGTAAGGTAAAGCGAAACAGCGGTAAATCCAGAGGAAAGAGCGGACGGTCGTTTAAATGACCTCACGAGTGAAAATAGTTCTTCGCTGATATGTAAACCAGTTTCTGAAATGCACTCGTTGAACGTAATTTAAGAATAAAAAAAAAAGAGTAAAAATATACGGCGATCAAAAGAATAGGAAGAAACGCATTGGAAGAATGAATGAAAATAGAATTAGGAAGGATTAAAATCAAATGGAAAATGCGAGTAGGAAGACTCAAAGAGGAGAGTGGAACGCAAGAAAACGGAACCTTCGAGAAACCTAAAAGAAAGGAGGTAAAACCTTCTTAATCGCAGTACTTAATTTTTATTTTATTTTGTTTTATTTGTTTTTAGTTTTATTTGTTGCATTAAGGAATAAGAAAAATAAATAAATAATACCAAACTACTAATTTATAAGATTGAGATCAATCACCCGAACCGAGAGAATGCATCTTATCGACCGCACCACAGAGACGTCCGTCAGCGAATAATAAAACCCAATTTCGTATGAATAATGACACCGGAACACTCACTTGGAAAGCACCAACAAATGTGTGTGCTCATCCCACGGCGTGTTTATTCACAGATAAGAAACGTCCTCAACAACGTCGAACATAAATCACAAAGCTAACCAAATAGTTAACCAGATAAAGAGAAAGGGGGGGGAGCACTCTTTCATGCAACGACATTTACTCCATAAGGTAAAATGAGCGCTCAGATGAAGTGCTCAACTCTTCTTTTTTAGAGTGGAGTCAAAACAGGACAGTAAAGCTCTAAAGATGCTTCCAGAATTATCTAAGACTCGTTGCCCTTATTCCATCCATGTGAGATCGTATTATGTTTAAAAACTTCTGTAATACTGTATATAATCATAGTTGACAATTTAACGTGCTTCATAAACAATGAAGCACGTGATCACATGTTCTCCATTGTTGCTAGAAGTGATTGTTGTACTGAAATGATTTAGAATTGCGCATGACAGTAAATTACGAGAGGTATTGACTGCTAGTTTTTGTTGCTGAGGAGACAAAATTGAAGTTTACCATTTACTTCTCTATAATGAGACGAAAGATTTGGTTTTAAACCTGAATTGTATGCATGATTTGTGAAGGTTTTTCTGCATAGTTCTGCAATCACGCCAATGCATGAAAACATTCACAACACAAAATATTCAAGAGATCGCAAAGGAGGCTGCTGAATATAACAATAGAAAACTACGCGACAATCTTTCAATATTAGCATTCAATAATAGGTTCCGAATTCATCAGCTAAAAAATCTGCACCTCCCCTGCTGTCAGAACAAGGGTTTCGTGGTAATACATTGGAGTTGACAAGCGGAAGGGGTGTACCCGTTATCACGTAGATTTGCGTGAAAGAATTTTTATTACAGGTAACCCTTGACCTCGCTAACCAATAACCTTGTAAGCCTGGGAAAGCAAACATATCGGTTCCGTTGTAATTTCTTATATTTAGCATTTCTTACCTCATGTCCAAGTAAGAATATCAAAAGGAAAAAAAAATCTCTTCCACCTCATGTTCTTTCCAGTGCTGCTGAGAGTAACTTTAAGGATAATTTAAAATGAACCCATTTTTTTCTACTTTTTTATTTTAAAAAATAAGATACATCTTACAGAACTCTTTTCAACATAAAATATCCATTTATCACTGCACAAACTGTTCGGTACGTAGTTTTTTAAACTAATTAACAAATTAATATTCATAAATTGACTAAACTGGCATCACCAGTTCACCGGACATCCTATGAAATCATTGTAATATGCACGTGCTCTATGGCTTTAAACAGAACTTTAAAATTATTGCATTAAATAATGCTATTATTTGATAGACTTTATTACAATATTAGTCTGTTAGAAACTCAGCATAATAAAATATTCTATGAAACAAAACAAAAATAATATAATGGCACATTGTTGAAGTTTTTCAAAATAGTTTGTTATTAGAAATTATTACCAACTAAATTACAATTTTTATTATTTATTTTTGTGAAATTAACAATCTAAGATTTCTTTATTGTAGCATTTTTGTTTACAAGGTTAAAAACAATGAAGCACGTGATTGCATGTTCTCCATTGTTGCTAGAAGCGATTGTTGTACTGAAATTATTTAGAATTGCGCATGGCAGTAAATTAACAATGAAAGTAATAAAGAATGATCCTGAAGGCTGGCTACTAAAATACTTCGAATCTTTTTTTTTTTGATATCCAACATACCACGTGTTAAATTTACTTGGTTTGGAATCCCTCTTCACACTACAAGTATCGTATATGGCAAAGTGCGCCATCTGCAGTTAAAATCGTCTGAAAAGTCCTTATGATTGCTGAGAGCAGCAACCTCCGATATCAGCGAACCTCACATTATGATACCACTCAACCCACGTGCGTCATTAAACCACAAAGGGCCTCTTGAGCGCATACACAGAAACACAGATATAGCAGGTGAGGTAGATCATCGACATGTTTGAGAGAGGGCGTGGTTTTGGGGCCACACGTACAGTGAGGAAAGAAATTTCTTCTAAATGGAGGCTTCATAGATTCGTTGGCAACTTGGTGACATTCAAAAGATGCTTCGTCGTATCTTTCTCCATCCCAGTGGGAGGAGTTCTAAATTTATCAGACGAGCCCACCGTCGCACTCTTCTTGGAACGTACGCATATATTAAAGCTGCATGTTTTTAGGAGTCGTAACGAAGATATTTTGTAACCGCTATGTAACTTGCAACCCCCCCCCCTCCCAGCTATTCCTCATAAAAAAAAAAAAAAAAAAAAAATCTCGGGTGTACTGGAGACGTTATTTAAATAATGTCTAGGAGATAAATCACGTGACTGACAGAACCTTCTTCGTAAGAAATGTGTTTGTGTAATGAGTTTTCTCAGAACCGAATGTGGTCTACTTTCTTATGTTTCTAGCGAAGGAGCACGTGCGCAAAGAAATCACGACAGAAAATTCTTAATAATAATAATAATAATAGTTTATTATCGATGGAAAAGAACGCTCTTCATCACAAACCCGTGATTTTATTGCTTCGTAAAAGTTATATTCCGGACGCCAATTGAACGTCTCACATTAAAAAAAAATAAAAATAAAAATAAAAATGAAAATGAAAATAATGCTTCCAGTGTGATTGAAGTCGGTGACATCTTTACTTGTATAAATATACGGAAAAAAAACGTTGACTCGCTCGCTCCATCGGGAGGATTGCACGCATGTCACTGACATTTTTTTAAATAGAGAGAACAATTTTTTCGTCAAGCCTTGTGGGCCTATTTATCCGAATACGAGATGAGTGTCCAAACTACGGCCTCGTAATTTGTATACGTTTTGAAAAAGAGGTTGGAAGGATGTGCATTTAAAATTTCGTTTTAGAAAGTTTTCTCTACAGAAATAAACCTTCTTGGAATCGTATATTTTAATAATAATTAACAATAGTGAACTAAAACGATAAATGCCTAAAATAAGCGCTAAATTGAATTATTCAGTAAATGAAAGAAATTCTTCAACTAAAAGCTGAACATTCTGCACGAATCCAATCGAGGCTGTAAAATCGAATAACAATGACAGCAAACTACGCAACAATGCTTCTGTATATCACAGCGTATACTCCACGCAGGAGTTAATGCGGCTCCGACTGGTGGCACTTTGAACGAAACAAGGAATTACTAAACTGTAACAACAATATCGAGTGGCAGTGTTCGTTTCGCAGGGAATTTGCAGCTCTCGTAAAGGCGGTTCACTGCTTCACTGGTACGAGAACAGAGTCCGCAACGTGATAAACAGAATCAAAGTAAATGCATTTTGGAGAGTGCCGGCAGCGTCTTTGGGGGGCGATTGCTGTGTGGATCTCATTTCTAAAGACGCGCTATCCTGCTGAGACTTTTCTTCTTCGGATTTTTCTTCGGGAAAAATCTCGAAAGATGCCAGTGGAGGATGCGTTTGAGAGAATTCTTCGCCTTCCGTCGTCCTCATGGTAGAAGTCATCGCGGTGGTCGAGGGAGTCGTTGTCCGACATTTCATGGCTTCCTCCGTAAGTGTAGACACGTGAATTTTCCGATCGTCACTGGCGTTTCCGCTGCTGCTGCTCGCGTCCTGAGGGAGGCACTTCACGTGTTGCAGCTCGTTCTTCAGTAAACGGCTCTCGGTGCGCTCGTGATAATCCGGTATCCACAGCATGTCGCAGCTGCACGTCAGAGGGTTGTCTGAAATATAAAATTACAGATTTAGTTGGTGGGAACGATGGATACGATAGAGAAACACACACACACACACACACACACACACACACACACACACACACACACACACACACACACACACACACACACACACACACACACACACACACACACACACACACACACCAGTCTTTTTAACGACTGAAATATCGAAGAAAACAAGTGATCCTTCGATTCCAATCAAGTCAAATCTCGTTCGATCTGCAGACTCAAATTTCTGGCCTCCAAAGGTTTTAGGATCAATTTGTTCTCACTTACAAACATGATGACGTAAACTTTAGCATTAATTTCACCCCAACACACCTTGCTTTGTACGTCAAACCCGTTAATGATCAAGTAGCGTTTCTTATAAACCTAATTTTGGCAAGGAGATGACCGGGTGAGCTACGGAGGACCCAGGACTCTCGACCATCATCACTACCGACTTGGGTACGGAAATGTTGAAATTATTGTTTATTCAAAACCATTTAAAATTATTATACTGCATTGGTTTCGATTATGCACCAGTTTTATTCCCAAATGCATTTGGTGCTTTAAGCAGGTCTGAATGTGACCCTCTTGCTTAATGCGGCATTTTGGTTGCAAAGTAAAATTCACAAAGAGAAAACAAAACTGTTTGATGAATATTTGTGTTTATAAGCCTATTTTATTATTATTATTATTATTATTATTATTATTATTATTATTATTATTATGTGCTTTGAATGCAAAAAAAAATGCAAGATTAACAGATAGTATAAATGACAGGATGTGGAGGCATTGACTAAGATAAAAGTCGCGTAAGACCTACCTCATAGCAGTGGCGCACTCAGGATTTAATCTAGGTGGGGGGCGGCGAGCACTGAACATTTAATCTAGGGGAGGGAGCGAGCTGAGTAGACGATTTGAGAATACACACTACGCATCACATACGACCTTTGACTGAGCATCTACAGTGATCTCCAATACCTGAAACCCGTGTTCTTCTCTAGCCTGGCTCGGGCAAACGAAGTAGCGCTCGGTCCGCTCGAGCACTACCTCCTTCGCCTTGCCTTCACAGCGGCCGTGATTCCCGAGAGCTATAGAGGTATTCTCACCTTATGTGACTGCTAATTCATAAGTAGTATAGAAATAGAAGACACGACACAACATAAATAAAAAAATAATAATAATTTTAATTAGGAAAAGATTTTTGGAAAATTTTCTACTGAGTGTTTTTTCCTTTTTCATTTTTTGGGGGCCAGGTCCCGCCCCCCCATCCCTGTTTGTGGCAATGCTTCATAGTAACCATTGCTAATCGATAAACCGGTAACAAGGAACTTTGCTTATATCACGTCTAAAAAAAATTGAAAAAAAAAATCCAAAAGGAAACTGAAAGCCCAAAGAACAAACATTAATAAATAAAAAATGCATTCGCCCACAGAGAACAAGTAATGCTAGATTTACTGACGGCGTAGCGGTCATAGAGTAGACGCCCATAGTAAGAGTCCACGTCTGTTTGATGGAACTAATAAGTACTTCATGAAAGATGTTTATGGTTGGTTTATCATCATCATCATCATCATGCATATGAAGGATTTAGGCCTAGCATGGCCTGTTCCGGCCTTAGAAGTCATCGTTTAAGAGGACGTCCTGGTTTTCTTTTTCCTAATGGCTTGTACTTTAAGGCTTGTTTTGGTAATCTTTCTGTTTTCATTCTTTGAACGTGTTCCATATGTTTATATTTTTTAATTTTTCTAATTACTGGTTCTTGGTTTAATTCTTTCATAATTTCTTCGTTTCTTTTGTGATCAAATAGGGTATACTTTGCAGTTTTTCTCATAAGCTTCATTTCTGCTGTTGTTAATCTTTGTTTGTCTTTTTGTTTTATTGTCCAGATTTCGCTTCCATACATTAAGACCGGTAGGGCTAATGTATTGTATACTTTTAGCCTGGTTTGTTTTTGATTTTAATATAGAGTTAATTACACCTGTTATTTTTAAATATTTTGCAATTTTTACGTTTATATCTTTTTCATTTTCATATGTGATCATACATCCTAGGTAGTTAAATGAATTCACCTGTTCTTGTATTTATTATCTATTACTATTTTAGTTCTTGCTGGATCTTGTCCTTTAAAGACCATAGTTTTTGATTTTTCTGTTGATATTATCCTACCGTAATCTTTGGATATCTCATTTAGATTTAAAATAGCTTTCTGTAAGTTATCTTCAGAATTTGCAATTATTATTTGGCAAAGAGGAGAGTGTTTAAGTTTACTGTAGGAGAAAGTTTAATTCCTTGATGGAAATGTTTACTCCATTTTATTATTATTTTATTTAAGTAGATATTAAACAGAGTTGCTGAGATGGGACATCCCTGTCGGACCCCTTGGTTTATCTCTCTTGTATATGATAGCTCATGATTTAATCTTATTTGTATTTGATTATTTTCATATATATTTATGATAGCTTTTAGGATATTATTTGGTATTTGTCTTTCATTTAATATGTTAAATAAAATGCTTCTTTTAACTTTGTCAAATGTTTTTTCAAAGTCAATAAATGCAATATGTGTTTCTAAATTGTATTCTCTTCTTTTCTCTATTATTAATTTTAGGCTAAAGGCCGGGTCTATACATGATCGTTCTTTTCTTAATCCATTCTGTACCTCTAGAATAAAGTTTTCGGAATATTTTATTGGTCTATCAATAAGGGGAGGGAGGGGGGAATACGTGATAGTTTTCCAAGAGTTTTATTACTTTTATTTTATATTGTCGTGTTAGAAAATGAACACTTTTATCGTGTTCACTTTGTACATGTGACAGCATGTTTTTTTCTACTTTTATCAACAGAAAACTGACGTTGCAATACTGATTAAAAGAAGCATATTCTAAAAGTCATCGGAACCTGACGTGCAAATCCATTATACGACATTGAAACGACGCTTTATAGTTACCGTTAACACTAATTTCGTTGTTGGAACTTACTTGTCGGTTTTTTGAGTGCGAGTTATCAACGACAAAAACCAATTCGGTACAAGAGTAACTGGACTAAGAACGAGTCTGCTTCATTGACCTTCTGTTTTTAAGTGGCCTCTGTTTGATTCCATAAGTGTCTGTGAAGAGCCGTTCAAGGTTGTTCTGTAACCACCCACGTCATAATGACAAAATGAATGATACTGCTTTCCTGGAGAACACTTTTGGTCGCATTTTTTGAGGAAACACGACTATGAGTGGACGAAAATAGCTCAGAATAAGGCTACTGTAGCAGCCTCTTCAGATCACTTAGCTGTTAAGATTATAAGAGCAACTAAGGCTAGTATATGTTCTCCATCCTGTCTCTCTCTCTCTCTCTCTCTCTCTCTCTCTCTGTCGATTTTGCATGATGATAAACCCGAGAAACCCATTAGCCAGCTCACCTTCTTATGAAAAGTCCTTATAAAAGTTATTCTCGTACCCAAAGTTTTCTGAAGGGCATCTTCGCTACCGACTGCGCTACGGACGTTCTTCCTCTTTAGGAAACTGATTGCTACTGTAAATTTTCCTTCAAGAAAGAAGCCATCAATGCAATATTCTCTTCAGAAGCTTGACCAAATGAGGATTGAAAAGGGGATTCGATTGGGTCGGGTTTTCCAATCCATTACAGCGAAAGGAGAAATGTCACGCGTCCGTGTCAAGACGCTGGTTAATCTGGTGTTTGAATAAAGTAACCCAAACAATCTCTAAATTTGACCCCCAAAAAAATTCAATTTTTTTTTCTGATATTTTCTCAGTCGTTTTAAAATTAAAAGGGAATTATTTTTACTTATGGGAATTGATAAAATGCACGCTTTGGTTTCAAAAGTCAAAGACAAGACGGAAAAGTTACCCACATAAGAGAGAGAAAGAGAAACACAATGAGAGAGAGAGTCTGGTCCAGCGTTTAATGTAAAAATCCGTGCTTCCCCGTTCCGTGTTGGACCCCCTGTAATGAGATTTTAAGCGATAATTTTGACAATGTGTACAAGAAAAGAAAAATAAATAAAAGGAAAAAAGAAAATCGAAGGTTGTGTCCAAACAGGCTGCTGCCACTAAACTCCCCCTTAAACCGTTGAGGTGATTTTCTTGAACACTTTTGGCGATTTTATTTTTATGGGCTTTCTTTTCTTCCACACGTGATTGATAGCCCTCCATTACCCCCAAAAAACCCGCAACACTCACTTCCCCGGCATACTTAAGATAATGGCACCGCTTTAAAAACTTGCTTTCAAAGACTAAGTTGGCTCAACACGCTGATGACGAGATTAATTCTGCGCGGTCTCTTAACGTCCTCCATCGACGTTGACTCGCATCCCTGCGAAGACGCGGCTTAATCCCGTGTAAATCTAATTAGGGTTTGATTGGTTCCCGAACAGGCGCTGGTTAAGACGGGGAAACTCTTAGTCTCCCGTGTGGAGAGACTCCCCCCCCCCTCCCTCCGTGCTCACGTGCATTTTTAAACGATTTCACGAGCAAGTTTGGAAAGAAAGAAATCGATCGGATTCGAACTTGATAAAAGCAAGGCGGAAGGAAACTGATATTCGACACGCAAAACGACTTTCAACGCGTAAAATTGCCGAGAAAAAACTTCGCACTTAGAAAAGTCGAAGAGGAGAAAGAAATAACTAAAGTAGATCAGAAGAGAGAGAGAATAAGAAAAGAAGACAACGAGTGAAGAATTAAGATGACAAAAACAGAATAGAAAATTAATTCCTTACAACGTTTCATTTCGTATGGTGATTCAACGGCGGTGAGCCCCTTTTACTGGGAGGTACGGCACCACCTCAGTCCCCCCTATTTTTATCCGGGCTCTGGACCGGAATAGCTGCCTATGCCGGTCCCTATGGAGAAATTAGGGACCGGCTGGAGGGATTGTCGTAAGTATTCCTGACTGTATCCGTGTGTGTTCACGGGGCCGGTTTGCCTGCTTGGGGGATGAAAAGACCCCAGATAAACTGGGGGGAAAACCCTGCTGTCCACCCCAAGACCGGCTAACTTGGCTATGGCTGAGGAAGATCCTTTCGCTCCTCACGTGACCGACGGGAATCGAACCCAGGACACTCCTTCCCCAGGCATCTGGTTGCGAAGCGCACAACCAGTGGGCTAACCGCGCGGACACAACGTTTCATAAAAATCAGTTGTGAATTCAAAGGAAGCGCGCGCGTACACACACGCACACGCACACAATAATAATAGTTTCCGTTTCACTAAAATAAAGAGCCAAAGGCTTCATTTCGGCGATGCAAAATTATTTCAATTAAGTGGAATCCAACATCGTTTATTTTAGTAAATACTTTGACGCACCGAGCGAGAGTTCGCTTACGGAAAATCCACCTCTCCGACGCTTCGACTTCCTCAGTAGTGAGAAGAGTTTTGGCTCTTTTAGGTTTCTGCCTGATCTCTGACGAAAACCAACGAGTTTGAAGCAGACCAGCGAAACCTATCAAAAGGGAGGCGAATATGTGGGCGCTTTTAGCGTTCGTGCTTTTCCTATTAGGGCAACTCGTAGTAGGGCGGCGGCGTATTCCCGCAAGTTCTCGTCAATTTTCGCACGGAACTTTCTGTATTCGGCTTTGAAATGATGTTGGATTTAATACCCACTTGATTTGTATGGCTTCAGTTTTCAACAATTCGTAGCCTTTTCTCCGACTTGCTTTTCTCCATTTCTTTTGCATATCACGAAGGTTCTTCTGACCCCTTTCGAGCACAAAAATTCCGTGTTAAGACGCTGTTCGCTAACCCTGCAATGGAGAAAGTGTTTCGCCATCAACTGTACGAGACACGATGTGCAATCGGGAAGACACGTGGGGACTTATCTACGTATGCTGTTTTAGCCTTCACACTTTTGATTTGCCTTAATTGATTAGATTCCTGCGTTTCGTATTAAGAAACGATTTTCTGTTCGTCGTGTTGCTCATATCGCAGACAAGCCTTCCTTTTCTTATGCCGATGTTTCTTCACTTAATTGTTGGTGTGGGTGAAGAAATGACGGATTATAACGAGCAAATTGCAGTCAGAGAAAACGGTCTGAAGGACAAAGACAATGTATGAGAGAGAGAGAGAGAGAGAGAGAGTGTGTGTGTGTTTGTGGGTAGTTTGAGACGTATAGACTACGCATAGGGAGTTTTCATCTAAGCCGCAAACAAAAAAAAATTGTATTTATTTTATTTTCATTTTATTCTTCTAAAGGAAATAAGATTTCGATTTTTAAAGGATTTTAATTTTTCCGTTTGGGAAGTCAAAATAGAAGTCCACCACCCTGGTTCGCAATAGATTAATATAGAAAAGAGCGATTTTCGTGTTGACTGGCGACCGCTTTATTATTGTTGCGGACCAATCAGAGTGAAACTCGCCTCTTTGGCTTATTAATTTATTTGCCTTCGCTCGCATCTGTTTTTTGCCGAAGCATCTTAAACGCATAATGGCAGGAACTGCACCTCAGCCAGGCGGAGAACTGCTGTAAGATTTTAGGGATTAACAACGAATTAAGATCATCAGCAGTCGCTCGCCAACAAGTGTGATGGCCTTAATGAAACGAAGAGATTTCTCTGCAAGAGGAACTGGGGTTGCTCTTGTTTGCTAAGTAACGTCTTGGTGGGTAAGAAGGGGATCAGGATTCCATAAGAATACGATTGAACGACTACAGTGTGAACATTCTGTCAACACATTTGCTAACTCTTTGAATCGGAATTTTGTCTCCTGTTGTAAATGAAAACTAAACACAGTTTTCATCAGTCACGTGTTTGCGTAAGCCTACTTATTTAGTGCGGAACTCCTTGGGGAGCAGTTCCTCGTGTAAGCAGGTGACCATTATTTGGACAGCCTTTCTTTTTTATTCGTTAATTTAAAGTGCGGCAAACCCCATCGTTTACCTCCAAGACTAGCAGCTCCTCCTTCTCCTCCGGGGGTAAGGGGAGGGTTCAGCCTTTCCTCTCCGTCAAAAATAATAGACACGGGGACAGACGACTCAGCGCTCACACGATTAGTTTTAATATCAAGTCATAACCATCAGCGCCATCTATTACGGGAATTCAACGCTGAGGTCCATTAGGAATTACAAATTACTTCAATTACGACTTCGTCTTGACCTGGAAAGTCAGCGGCACTCTCTGAGCAGTTTCCGTGTTTGTTTTAACAGCTTCATTCCCACAGAAGACGCCGATCCCGTTAAGCGGCGCTGTGAATACCCTCTAGGAATTTACGACAGAAACGGTCTTGCCGGGAACTGACAGACGAAGACCAACACGAGGACGCAATCCCTCGAATCCCCCTCCCCCTTCCTGAGTCAGTCCCCATCAGAATGTAACCGCCGATGTCCTCTCAGGATCAAATGGCACCCACAGGCCGCCGAAGTGACGGCGCCATGTCGATGTTGTCACCAAGTACCCCCCCCCCCCCTCCTACGTGCAGTCTCGATCCGAGCTCTGATTTATGACCTCTCTTTATTGTGTGCTGCGCGCAGTGACGGAACCTCGCCGTGTTTGTTTGATCTGGACACATTCACGCCACACATAAATGGCACAGGAACTGCCGACCGCTCGCGGTGACAGACGTAGCAACTGTTTTGACACCGCCAGAAGGGTAATAAAATGTGTGCGACAGCTCTTACGGAAATCTGTTACTTCCGGAATGGGTGGCCGGAGATTCCGCTGTTATAGTTTTCGTTCCAGTAGCCTTTCTGTAGTCCCATCTTCTGCGTTCTTTTCCTCTTTTTTGTCCCTTAAAATTAGTATGAAAGAAAGAAAGAGCGAATGTTTAAACCTTCTACAAAAATATCCGACTCCATAATCTGGACAAGTAACAAGTATTAAAGTAAGATTCTTAAGATATAATTATTAAGAAAGGATGAAACGAACGGATAATAAAAATATTCTTTTTTATTTAACAGTCAGGTAGGCAAGCAATATTTGTTTGTGGCAGTTTCTAAAGTGATGGAAAACTTACATACATATGCAAATTATACAAAAAAAAAAAAACGTATCTTAATTAGTGCAATAACCAAGGCAACTCATGCGAAATTTGTGTATTTTCGTTAAGTTGTAAAACAATAAAAGAATGTTTATTATCCTTCTTTTAATACCAATAAAATATTTCGGTGCATATTTAACTTGCTTTTGTACCTGCGTTTTTTTTATATTATTATTGTTAACCGAGCATATTAACAATATAATCAACAATATGGTTGCTGATTCGTCGTGTAATTGGTTAAAAAATTAAATGATTGTTTAGAATTGCGATTAAAGCAACTAAGACTGTGAGGTTAGTGTGTGTATTATGTCTGTTAATCCGTCTTTTCTCTCTTTTGTTGGATAAAAACCGATGAAATAAAAAAAAAACGACTGGATATTATTGTTAAGCAACCGATGGGCTTGTTAGAACGATATTCTTCAAGCAGTTCTGCTGTTTACCATCTCGAACAGATCTTGCCGCAAGTAACTGATGTAACGCGTTCTTGGACTCGTGCGATTTGGAAAACAGTAGATAAGGATTTCGACTGCACGAGGGCTTTTTCGGTCGTCGCTTTCAAAGCTGTGAGTGCAAAACATCTCCAGAAACAGAGGAGGATTTGTAAAACGTTACGCGCGCATGGGATAAGATCGTTCACGTGAATCCTCATTGATTTTTTTTATTGATCTTCATTGTCATATCCGTCAAAATATTCCTCCCTGGTTCATATCGACCCTTTTCGTGAAAGAAATCTTTAAGCCTAAAAAATAACTTTCTTCTTTTCTTACAAGGATAAATATCTCCTACTGAAAACTTTGTTGGACGCACTCAGAAATATCCGAAAATATCACTTGAAAATAGACGTTGCTATGGAAACATAGTTCTCGGTAGTTCATTAAACTTTTTTCTTGTTGTTTGTTTCGTTTCCATTGTTTATTATTTCGATATCTTTTGCAAGAGAGTAAAATGGATAAACTCAAGTTTCTTTGGGGTTTTTAGTTAAAAGAAACCATTTCTTTATAAAAACAAAATTAAGTTATCAAGATCGATGTGTCAATATTAATGTTTTGAAAAGCTACTCCAACTTTTTTTGAGAGGGGGGATATTACTAAGAGTACTCCTCCAAGGGATCATCTTCCCATTTGAAAAGCTAGTTTTTATAAGTTCTCTGATTTTCATGATTCTTAAGAAGTCCTCAGAAAATAGTTCCTACTTATAAATATATATTTTAATTTTAAGAAATGATTACGCGAGTAAGGAACATCACTTCTGATTATTAATTTCTCTTCGTCTCTTCCACTTAATTATATCTTTGGGATTACAAAGAGAACGCCTACAAGGGAGTCGTCAGCTTCTTCCCTTTATGACACTACCGGCATTGCCGCAACTGAAGTAGGGATGAGATAATTATATTTCATTTAAAGTAGCTTAATTTGAGACGTGGGTGTTGGAATATTGAGAGGCTTCATCAAGTTCAAATGACTCTTGAGGGAACTGTTTTGGGAAACAGCCAAATGTATTAAAAAAAAAAAAAAAAAAACCTCTCTGTCAGTGGGTGAGGTTACATCCTGTTTTACAGATAATGTCGTTGTTTTAAGGAATCCTATGGTGTGTTCTTCGCCCAGAGAACACCCCTGCATCTTATAATACACACACAGAGAGAGTTGACATTATTTGTGGGTGTCTGGAGAGAGAGAGAGAGTGAAGACGGATGACGATGCCGAAACAAAAGCCTCCCTATGTTCCGTTCCCGTACCTTAGCGCAGGGGTTCTCAAACTTTTTCTACGACGGTACACTTCACAAATCCTGAAATTTTCACGGAACACCTTGGTTATTTTGTGATGCATTAATTAATAATTAATTGGTAATTTAGCTGATTTTTATTAGTAATTAATACTTGATAATTAATTATTGATTAATGAATTAATTAAACATCGAGTAAACAATCATTAAATTAATTTGTGCTCAGAAATTAATTTAAAAATGAAAACTTCCAGAACTTCTCCCGGAACACAGTTTGAGAAACCTATTTAGGAAGAACAATTTTATTGTCTGTTTAGTCTTTGAGTGTTCCATCATCACCGATGTCTTAAACTAAGCACACTTAATGCCAGAGACTGTCGCGTAGCTGACAATGTCATTCAGCGTAATGCGATAAGCTTTTTTAGTTAATCAAGCGCTAGTTGGGATTTTTATGAAAATATATAAAAAAGTAGAATTTAAAAAAAAGGCGTCGAAACGGTTCGACGTATAGATGGAAGAGCATCATCGAATAGGCGAACGTTATTGTAATAAACTCGGTGACAAACTTCAAGCAAAAAAGCTATTGAAGAGGTAATCTCATTGCGATCCTATTTAAAAAATCGAATACTTAAAAAAACACATTAATTTCGTCGCTTTTAGAAATAATTAAATTATCGACTTGAAAAACAGAAACAAAAGACTGTCTCGTTTTTTTTTTCGTAAATGCGATATTTTTCTGGCATGTTGACAATTCCTTTGCAACAATGGCTGCGTGCTGACACGAAACAATAAAGAAATTAATTCGCAACAATGAGCAATCGTATTAAATGCAATTCTCCTGGCTGCAAACAAAGAACCATCGAAGCAAGAAAGTAAACACTAGATCTTTCTATTAAACTTAGATTAAGCAAAAAATTAATTAATTAAAAAATACAGTTCGTTTAAATTCTATATCCAAACGGAACAAATAGAAAAAAATAAATAAATAAACTATGACAAAATGCCCAATCTATTGCGATTGCACAGAAAGTCCAATTTCTTTCCAGCATTACCACGTGATCAGCTAAAAAAAATGGTCTCAAAAGAAATGACGGAAATTTCAATAAAATAATTCTTAAGAGACTTAAAATACCTGCTTTTAAAGGCGATAAAATATCCCCCACGATTTAAAATAGATAAAATTTTAACACAGACAGCTACGTTATTAGTTACTTCTCTTCGAGAATTTTAAACGTATTTAGGTCCTCCCGTTAATCCTCTCACGGCTTTATTTATGGATAACAATTCTCTTCATCGGTTCCAGTTGGAGCATGCGCAACGATCTCCTGAGGTTAGAGTGTCAGCGAGATCAGTCAACGTTTTTTACAGCGAATGCCACATTCGTATGGAGCAGCATCGTTTAATTATCCTGACAGCCTTTAGGCTTAAGTGTATTTTAACGTCACTTTTGTGTCTCGTTATCATCTTTTGATGATTACACATCACCGTTCGGAGAGACAGCATAAATGGAAGGCGTGGGATGATTATCTTTCTACATGCGCACTCATTAATGGGATAAATTAATACCACAAGAGCAGCTACTCAATTATTTATCACCGATCTTCTTATTTTTCCCCATCTCGTCAGCGATATATAGTGAATATGCGGTTACCCTGGCAACAAATGCGCTCGTTCCTCTCAGCGGTTGATTGTTGCGTCACGCATGAGAGACAATGGTATTATTTATTGCAACTTATTACTATAGCGGGTACTAAATTTCGTATATTACAAAATAGAAAAGAGAATTAGTCCGAGACGTGTTGAAGATATTGGCAAATCGCCATGTGGACCGACCTGGTTTCGTATGGAACGGATGCAAACATAATAAATTAAAGGTGGCCGATTATCGGGCATATATTTTGACGCTGTTTTCCCCTTTCACCTTATTCTCAATAATGCTCGTTATATCCGAGGCATTTTCGTCCTGTTTATGGTTTAAAAGTGGAAAATCTTATCCTTCCTCATAAATCAAGTAATAAAGAAGAAAGTCATCAAATGCAACAAACAGTGGCATATCCAGTAGTGCTAAACTTGTAAGGAATAAGGGGGAAAACAAGCATACGCTAATTACAACCGAAAAAAAAAAAAAAAACCATGAGCAAGATGTTCCTGGGTCATGATTTTAATCTAGTCTGCACCCACGCCTTTCCCACCTATAATCAGATGGCAACAATATAATAATAATTACATTGCAACTATTGTTGCAATATAATTATTTATTGCATCGCATTTATTTTAATGATAATTGTTGCTATTAACAACAGTAACAATATAACAGTAGTTACATTGTTATTCCTCCATTCTGGGACTGACTGTCGGCTGAACAAAGGACGAGATTTTTCCTGATCAAATCATATAATTTTTGTTTTTATTTATTTTTTGTTATGTATTTTTTTTATTTTTGATAAATACTAAGCTCGTTAGTTATTCTGAAACGGTAATATTAATGATGAGTGCGGAGTCCTCAAAGTAAGTCAACAGCAAATCCAGATCTGCTTCTCAAGGTATCCCATCAATTCAACACTTTTTTTTCTGTTCCTAAATTAATTCTTTAACCAATCGATTTAGTTTTCGATGCCTTAGACTACATTTAAGACACTTATTGAATATCCACTTCATGCCGTCTTCATTGTTCGTTCCAAGGCCCGTTTGTCTGTCTCAAGGATGAAAGAAACTAATTCTTTCATCCTTGATGAGACTGTCTTGATGAGATCATATCTGTATGAGACTAATTCACTTTCAGTCGAAAAAAAAAAAATTCTTATTTTAGCGAAACATTCTTCACGTCTGAACGGATTTTCACCCTTTTTTTTTTATCTTTCTAATTCAGCCTAAGTTCCTTTGAATCATTCGCATGCCTTTGTATTAATTTCTAATATTTCAGATTTTCCTTAGCAAACTTTCGCATTTTGAACTTCCATTAAATGGAAGTTCAAAATGCGAAAATCAGACCCCCTTCCCTCATTTTTCTCTTGGGACTCTCAGTATAAGTTGCAAACTCCATCATGGTACTGGCCGGTTGAATGTAAATGCCATAGAATTGTACGAACTACTCCTTTTAGTATGACCTCCCCGTCAGTGCGTTGATTGCACTTCTGTTGTTAAGGGTATATTCCCTCCAGTGTTCATGTACTGTGATGAATGCTAAGGGAACGCAGTACTCTGTACAGGTAACCTTCGTATAACGCGGTACTTATACAACACGGTTTCGATATAGCGCGGTCTAAAATTGTAGTAACCACCCTTGTTGAATGCGGTACTCATACAACACGGTTCCGATAAAAACAAATTGTACAAATTGAAGTAACTCTTTATCTTTTCATATGTTTTTCACCGCGCGACTTAAAAATCAAATTTTATCTTCGTTAAATTTGCGTCTTCCCGTATCGCGCATGGAATTATAAGTAGCGAATTTAAATTAGGGGGAATACCCTTTAGCACGCATGTACCGCAATTGTTTACCGTATAAAGCAGGGAGCGGCAACCTTTTCAGACTCGCGGGCCACATTCAAGTTTTATTTTTAATAATCGGGCCGCGAGTGTTTAATTAATACAGAATAGTGAGTGAAAAAATACTTAAGTGATCAATTTTTATTATATCAATCTTAAAAAAAACAAAAATATTTGAAATACGAGATATGAAACGATGAAAATGAAACTCAATGAAAAATTATTATCACGTAAAAACAAAGTAATAGAGTTTATGCATCGCGATATGTGTGCCTCCCTACTTAATGTGCCTTTTGTGATTGTTTTCCCTTAGCCAAATGATCTGGATCCACTTTATAACCTGAGGTGCGAATTCGAATCGAAGCATGCAAATGTTCATCAGTCAGTCGAGAAGAAAATTTATTTTTCTAAAATTCATGGCGGAAAATGCTCGTTCGCAAATGTGCTCCCAAATGCGACCATCATCTTCTTTGCGAAACCGATTAATCCTTCAAATTTTTTTTTGTTATAAAATTTTTGGATATTTTCTAACGAAAATACGTTTCATCTGTACTTGGTTTGGGACGTCATCAATGTTGACATTAAAAGGATTAAAAAATAATCGCTTTTCGACGCTATTTTTATGAAAATCTACAAATCTATTGAAAATTCCGTATGTTAATCTTCAATAATACCAACAAAAGTTTCCTTTTGTGTTTGCCATCCAACTGTAGATGCAGATTTGCAACCTATGCAGTATAATGATGTAGATTGTCTTCCATCGTATGTTTCTTCAAGAGACATCGTTTGCCTTCAGAAGCTTTTATGTCAGAAAACAGTTCTCTAGTAATTTGCCTTGGTTCTGCAGGTTCAAATTAAGTTCATTAAGGTACGTTGTAATTTAAAAAAATATTTTACAGTAATGCCCACTTAGAGGGCTTTTGCGATATGGATGAAAACGAAATTAGTGAATTAATTGATGGGGAAACAGATTTAAATGAGGAGGAACTGGTACAACTAATAGACGACGTCGAACTAAATGGCTGGGAAGCCGAAGAGTCTGATTGTGATGAATCCGTTAAAGAATTCAGTTTAAAGAAATTAGCAGAAGGATTGGACTTGGCAAGAAAGTTATTTTACGGATAATGATCCCTCGATGGAGCGCTCCGGAAAATTCACGAGACAATTGGATATTTGTTTAGCTCCGTATTATGAACTTAATAAAAAATTGCAGCATAGTGGTAAGCAAGGTCTTATTACTACTTCTTGATAACTAAACCAGCCGAAGTATGCAGTGAGAATTATACAAATGATGTCCAAGAGATTTCAAGTGATGACGCCACTCGTAAAGGACATTTACGAAATGTTATTTTTGAAGACAGTGATGGCGATTAAATATGCACTTTATTTTATTTTGCCTAAAACATTTTATGCATTAGAAGCAATGAAGTTTACGTACAATTTATACTTTTTTATAATTTTATACTGTGTATTTGTTTCATAGTTTATATGTTTTCTTAACTTACATGAATTATCTGAATTAAATAAAAAAATTGTTAAGTTTGTCATTATTGTTTATATAATTAAAAAAAATAAAAAAACCGATTTCGGAACATATTTTGCATGTGATCTGAGTCTCGCATAACGCGATCTATATAACGTGGCATTTCTATGGAACCTGATCCGCGTTATACAAGGGTTACTTCTTATCGTCATTCACAGTATAATATCTGTGTATTGTGTTTCCTTGAAAAAAAAAATACACTCAGAGTCAAAATATTATGATCACCCATGATATTCAGCGGTAGTCGTTGTATCCTGGTATTGGGGTTGTTCTCCTGAACATCACTAGATCCAACGAACACATCTTAATGGCTATTTTTTACAGAGGAATTGTTTTAGACAGATGTGCCTTTTATGGTGATTCCGTGTGGTCCGTTGAATCCGGATTCTTTTCAGCAAGACGAGTGTCACAAGGCTCGCATTGTACTCCCCTGGCCATCTGATTCTCCTGACTCGAATTTCATCAAACATTTGTGGTATCACGTGGAACGCAACATCTCGCGATAGTCGACGCCGGCGTCTCGCTTGGCCGCTGATCTCCAGGACATTATTTTGTCTGGTAGTAAGTCCAAAATACTTTAGGACACCTTTTTTGGTCAATGCTAAGACGGACACCAGCGGTCATCTCAGCTGAGACCTTAACCGCACTACTAAGGAGGTGGTTATAATGTTTTGTCTCGTTAATGTATTCTATTTCTTAAAGGTTACATTTTTGCTATCAAGAATGGTGCAAAGTTCATGAAACTTTTACTGCTAACCATGTTCTCGGTGGCCCAATTAATATTTTCAAGATCCCCCCCTATTTTTTTTTTTTTCAGTAGAGCATTTTAAAAGATGAAATTGGATAAACAGAAAGGAAAACCTCCTTAGCTATCCAAATAATCGTGTTCGTGATCTGGCCAAGTGATTCTCGTGGTTTGGGTTGTTAGGAGGAGGAGGAGGAATCTTGCCGTAGATACGAGGTGGACTTTTTATTTATTTATTTTATTTTTTTAGGATCGGGTCTCGATGAGTGCAAGACGTTCCATCTCATTTAGAGAGGAAGCAGAACTTTTTTTTTTTTCTTGAGCCCATGGGAGGAAAGTTTGGGTCCTGAACCTCAAAGGCTGAATTTCAATCTCGATATTGAAAACAAATAAGAAATAGGATTCAATTCAAGACTGTTGAAATTTTTCTGAGCAATTTCAAGAGGTTGGTTCGCTTCATTCTTCATCTGAAGGAAATATTGGAGAACATTAACGTTCCTCTGTGCGAGATGTTGATGTTAATGTTATTAACATTAACATCCGACTAGAAAGACAGACCAACAGACAGAGAGATCAATCATCTATTCACCTGTAATAAATAATAATAATAATAAAGATTTGCGAAGAATTTTCATCTCCAGATAAGCACCGAGTAAATGCATTGAGTACGACTGGAACGGACATCTAGAAATGTTTTTACAGAACCTTTTCGGCCGTCAAACGTACATCAATCTCGAGCGTTAATGAAACACTCAAGAGAATTTCTTTGACCGCTTTTTTCCCCGTAGCTGTCATAGTTTATTCTCGCACGTGAACATTGCCTTTCACTATGGTACACCCTTTATCTGCATGACCTCTTAAACGCTACAAAGTAACTTGCATTCGCAGTACACACCTCTCTAGGGTCATTTACAGTCCACCCCTATCGTGTGCAAACGCGTGGAGCCACTTAAAGCCATTAAAGGTTAACGTTGTCTATCTAAGAGTGCTTGCCTAATTATACGCCGGGGCCAAATGCGCCGATAGCGTGCAGGTTGGTCTGCTTCCGAATTCACAGGGATGCACGAAAACGAAAGATTCGTTATCTTGGCCTTATTTGTTCACAGCAATGTCATCAGTACAAAATCACGGCTATTAAATACTTTCCAGGAGCATTAAATAAGCTCCAAGAATGCCAGAAAGTTTCCTTCCGTGAGTTTTAAAATGGAACACACAAGAACTTCATCGTTTAATCACAAAACCTGAACAAAGCCCGCCATTGTTCAACTTATCTTTGACAAAACGTGCTGGAGTGAATGTTAATTGCCCTAATTACCATCAAAGAGTATTGGTAGCTTTTTTTAACCCAGCATTCAGAACCATGAACTACGGATCAATAACAATCGTGTATTTATTTTAATTCTGTTTGGTATCTCGCTGGTCTAAATCGATTGTTTAACCACGTTCTGGTTGTCGTTTGGCAAAGGATGAGTTAAAATTCCAATTATTGTTTAGTTTCTTATTGTTGACGTGGAAGACTGTTTATTAACGTTGGCATTTAATATTTTCAACGGACTAAAGGAACACGGAGAGGTTCTTAAAGACAAATATTTACTTAACCTACGCTCATCCATGTACTTAACACATCTGTCTGTTATTTATCAAAGCACCCACACTGGATGCTAAATAACACTTTTCGTACGACGGTGATGGGGAATGCAAAGTGAGGATGAAAGTGTGTCATGGAACAGGAAGAACCTGCAACTTCATTGTTCATTCGGGTCCACCGTCTGCTGTCATTAATCATCTGAGACAAGCAATTAATTCATCAAGTCTCATACTTCGCGAAATAAGACTTCGAATAACGGGAAATATCCTCGCGGACTTAGCTCACCCCTTTGCTGTGTGTTATAAACAATCAGTGAAAGGGTTTATAAACTGGTTTCTCCTTTTCCGTGCGAGCCATTTTTGTAGTCTCTCCGTTATCTTGACCTTGAAAGCAAAAAGGCTCACATCCGCTTGCAATAACGGAGAAAAGGTCCATTTTACGTAATGGCAAAGCTCACATTTTCCGATAAGATGACCTCTTCAACAAAAAAGTAGTTTTAGAAAATGCTAATCGATTTTGAAATTGAATTTCTGCTCATCGCCAACAACACGGTGACTTCGGTATTCAGAGAGGTTGCGAACATCGAACTAACACAATTAACAATGTGCTCGATGTTCTGGGATTACCTAACAATGCTGTGACGTCATAATATGCGATGAATGAATGTTCGTCTTGGGGTTCTGCGTCTTTTGTTAGTAGCCAACCATCTGTAAATTGCAGTTATCGGAGTAAGTTCATGTAGTTTGAATTCCATTCATGAATGCAAACTAAATCACGTTTGAATCCTATTCAAACAAGACTGCAATTACACCGATTTAATGGGAGCAAGCAGATATTCCGATTTAACATTTAGTAAGATAACCAACTGCACACGAAATCTGTAACATCTACGGCTGGAGCTTCGGATAGGAAATATATATATATATATATATATATCCCTATTTATAACGCAGAAAAAAAATGCTAAATTCTCAATTTTTCTTCTCTTTTTTATTAATATTAAAATACATAAAGCAGGCTAACGATGTTTACAAATTAAACACTGCTTAACTGCAAGTTAACACAAATCTTTTAGCAGCGCTATTTCGAACAAGGAAGACGAGAACTAATAAAGTCGGTTGGCATTAGTGTGGCCCTGAGTCGCGTGTAACGAAAGCAAACAAATTTAAATACCACTTGAAAGGGAGAGAGGGGGATGATGTTTCCTTAGCAAAAGTAACGAACTCGTGCCACGTTCGCTGACAGACGCTGCGGCATAAACTTGAAACAGACAAGAACGTGTTTTGGAAGCTTCTCAAGGTTGCTCCGGATGAACCGTCTCTTTTACTGGAACGAGGTGGTTTCGGTGCCAGCGGTGCTCTCATACTCATAAAGTTTATAAATAAAAAGCACTTCCGTATTTGAACGGTCGCTTTCTACGAGCTAATGCCGACAAATGAATACGGTAGCACCTGCTGCTCGAGCAAAAATGAGGAAACCGTTCTCAGACCCTGACCAGACAGTCGTTTGCTACTTTCAGTGCCAACGACTAAAATAGTTCTTAGACTCTCTCTCTCTCTCTCTCTTGTCGTTGTTTCCGGATAAAATGAGGACAAGGATGCCAGGAAGAGTGGCCATCACAGCCCCTTATTATACCCTAGGCTTCAAAATATAATAATTACCTCCGTACGTTTAGGACTTCTCCCCATCCCTGGGTGGGGAAGATTTAACCTCTCACTTCTATGCATACTATGAAAAAGCATTAAAGTACGGGAAAATGATCCGAAAGAAGCATAAAAGGGGCGTTTCTCTAGAGAATTCTTGCCATTGTGACGTAATTCATTATCATAACAATTGAATCCAACAAAGCTGAGTGTCGTTTTTCGCTTCAGTTGTGATGGGCAAATAACATCGTAACTGAATTGACGATAGGTTATTCGGATTATTCACGCAGACAAAATTTGATTAAACGCTTCAAAAGTTAAAGTAATAACTGCTATACTCTGGACGGACACAATTCGTCCGGAGTATAGCAGTTTAGAATCGCACTCAACTTCACCAACAAAAATTCAATTTTGATTTCAATCGACCCATTTCGCATAACGATTCAAAACCTCATCCTTCGACGGCGTTACAAGAATTTCATTACGCAAAAGGATTATCTGGGAGACTTGCTGACTTACGTACCGTAAACACATTAATTCGCTATGCGTAAATAAATATATTAAAACGTTAATTTGAATATGTTTTAACAGGAATTAATTTCAAATGAATGTTTATGCGCTTACCTATGTCTTAAATATAAACATTAAAATATTTATTATTTATGTGTTCACTTAAGTATTATAAATGGAAAAGTATTAAAAATATGGGAAAAAAAATAACGATTGAAACTATGATTGGCAAGACCTGATCCTAATAAACCGAGTTCGATCGAATGTACAAAAAAAAAAAAAAAAAGAGAGAAAAGAAAAGAAACGAAATCTAAGAGGTATTTTGAGAAAGTGCTCAAGACGTTTGGCTCCATCATAAAGTATTGCGATGATTTTCGAGTCTGAGAATGACTTTGGCAGGCGGGCAGTGACATAAAAGAGAGTCACATTGCTCATTATATGGGACAGACTCGCTGCTGCAACGAAGGTTGTTAATAGCAACAAGAATTCTCTCCAAAAAAGTCCTTTTTTTTCGTGGACTTTTTAGCGGACTTTAAAGGAAACGTCCTGTCGGAGTGTGATTATGGGAAACGCTGCCTGCAGCTCCGCTTTTAATGGGTTTTCGTGACGGTAAACGTCACATTGAACAAAGCACAGGCACGGCAGTTTCAGCGAGTAGAAATTTCCTCCGGCATTGACATCTGAGATGCAGGATACACAATGAGTGGAATGTGACCTTTGCATCGGAACTGGATATGATTAGAGGGCGGTTTCCGTTGCGAAATCAGGTTACCGAACATATTCGAAGTGCTGACCGTTCCGAGACAGGGTAACTGTAAACGATGCTCGTGCAGGTGCAAAACCCATCCAGTCTTAACTAGGAGCGTTTTTCTTTTAAGGATTATATAAAGACAACGAAATTTGGAAAGGATAAACCTGTATTAAGATCCACATTCGTTTCGGTTATAGTTCCAAGCATATCCGTTAGGCGTCGCTCTTTCGATCAGAATTACCGAATTTAACGAAAAAGCGTCATGAAAACGCACTAAAAACGCGTGTTTTATTTAAAAACAGTCTGTTTCAACAAGGAAACAAACTACCCACTTGTCTATATTATAATTTTCTTTATCCTTCAAGAAGATCGGTAAATAGAAAGCCCTGACCCCTATTAACCTCGACACTATCAGTTATAATCTCTATAAAAGTCACGCCGATGACATCGGAGAGGAAACGGGGAATATTTAAGACACGATTCTTTTGATTTGTTTCAAGAAAACTTGTTCATCTTATACGATGACTCTGCTGACTTTCTTGCCCTTTGGCAACCCTACGTGACTAAGCGGAGAGGCGGCCTTCCTCTAAAAAACGCTTAAAAGGGGTTTTCAGAAGTGTTTGGGGAAACTTGGCAAAGTTCCAGACAACGAAATTTCTTCGTGTTTTGTTATAGAAAAGCGAGTAATTGTCACAAAACAATTTTAGGCAAATTATAAAGATACAACATTACAGGATCTAAGAGATCTTCGTGAAGATATCTGTAGCATCTTACGTGATATGAGATTCTTATAAATAAAGAAAATGGTTACGAGCAGAGAAAGGAGAATTCGCCTCATCCAACCAATCAGGATACAAAGAGAGTTAAATAATGGCAAACTTATTTAAAGTAATAAATTCAAAGTAAAAAAATAAATAAATAAAATATTTTAGAGCCCCTGGAGCTCGGTACTTTCTTTCCACGGAGTTCTTTGGTTGGAAACACCTGAGTTCGTATCAGAAGAACAATTTCATCAGGGATTTTCAAGTGAAGAGTCACCGATGTCATACGGGAGCTAGCAGGGTTTTTTCTCTTCGAAACGCGGGTTTATCATCCCAGGAAAACCGGCCCCTTGAACACCCATCTACAGACATAAAATACTCGCCTTTAAGGGATTCAGCAGAGGGGTGGCAAGCCGACCGCACCGATTCTTTGCAACTAATTAGGCTTAATCGACCTGTCTTGGAAGGACAAGAATACGAATAGGATGGACGCAAATTCGAAGTATATTTAAATCGCCCAACTGAAAGTGAATTTGAATTCAGTCACTGGGAAAGTACAGATGAATACCTTTTATACGTAGCCGGCATTTTATAGCCGGCCTGGTTGGCCGAGTGTATCCGCTCTCCAGCCAAGAGGCTGCGGGTTCGAATCCCGCCGTGGGCATGGATATTTGCGATTGTCTGTGAAAATATCGGTGGGTGTGGCGGTAGATGGTGTTGGTCTGGTTGCGCTCGTAGTTGGTGGATTGAGTGGTGGAGACAGAGAGTTGTCGAGTAGGTGCCCTCCCTCGATGAGTCTTTGGAGTCTCTGGAGGTGTCACACGTAATAATATCATACAAGTAAATGTACTATAGAAACGTTAATTTTAATATCAAATACAAATTGAAATAAATACATTTAATATCTCTGTTTTGGGACAAAAACGATTTCTCCTTCTTTCTTAATAAACGAGGTAAGCATTCCAAAGTCGATCGGCTTCCTTAGAAGAAATGATCCAAACAGCCGTTTCAGTTTCTGATCCACTCATATCGCATCACATAGTCCCATTATACTTTAACTGTGGGGATTAGGAACCCCTTATGTGCGAAGTGGTTGCTCAACCCACAAAACGAAAGCTAACTAATAACACGTCTAATCTTATTGGTTACACGGGACTTTCAGGGTGGTCTGCAGCAGTAATAAGAGAGATCGCGTTTCTGAATGATAGAAATACAAGAAGACAATGGCTTAGCTTGCGGGGGGGGGGGGGTCCACAGGCGTCACTTTGAACTTTACCTATACGTTTGTAGTATTTTTGGTGTGTATTGAGAGGGGCAGCAAACGCAGGGATCGCCCCGGGCGGCAAAAGCTACAGTATAGCAACGCCGCTGCAGGAAGAAACAAACAAATAAAAAAAGAAGAAATAAAAATAGTTCTTGCATCGCTTTAGAGTTATTGCATCGATGCTTGTTCTAGCGAAGCGTGTCTTCCCAGAACCGACTGCGCTGAATTTGCTTTCATTTCTCACCTGACGTCGATCAAATTTAAAACTCCCCGTCACTATCGAATTGTTGTTGTCAAGAGAGAAAACGCCGTTCTTGTTTCCATGATAAAAACGGCGAACATCAAAAACCACCGCCGAGCATCCAAGTGAATGAAATCACACTCCGCTATTATTTGTGTAGCATTCTCGGAACATTTATCGGCTATTTGCACGAGTCTAATTGAGTAAAAGTACGGTGGAGATCATGCGATGCGGTCTGATAACAAGTTGTAAGCAAGGCATGGTTGACCACCCTGGTTGGTTGTCGCATCCGGTCTCCACCCAAAAGGTTTCTCTCCCTTGGGCGGTGGATGTTCGTGGATTGTGGGAAATTAATTTCATCGTCCACCTTAAAAATATTTAAATATCTTTATTATATAAAGAAAGGTGTTTATTTGTATACTTAATAAAAGAAATATTTCTTTTATTACCTACAGTATTAATATATTATGGATTTTCTACATAAGAAAGCACTTTGCTGCGTGCTTCTTATTAACATTCTATGGGACCACTTTTTTTTTTTTTTAATTGGAAGCGTATCTTGACTACACCATGTTCAGTTGTTGTTGCCACTACAATTCTCTCTTTCTGCCTCTTCTTTTTCAGAATCAAGCCTTCTCGCACATCCCTCAAAATGCATCGTATTACAGGGCCAAACAATTTCTCCTTCGCAACATAAAAAGGCCTTTCAGTTTAGCTTCAAATTTTGATTCGTTTTCGGCAACAAGCATTGTGCATACAAGCCCTGCTTTCGGCTTGGATTGGCAAATGGATAATGTATGTCGCCACTTTTGAAAGACCAATGCAGTTGCCAGATTAGATCGCGCCCTGAGACAAACAATTAAATATCGCCCCTGATGGATTATAAGACAAAATATAAGAAAATCTCCAATTGCTATTTTGTTTTTATGACAAGAGAAACATTAATGCAAAACTTTTACATAATAATATTAATTAAATGTTTGCTCTACGGGGATATCACACAATAAAACTGTTTATAAGCGCTTCTAAATTTAAATTATAAGCAATGTCCGCCTCAATCGATATAGTTGGTAGACCAACCAATCTTTCTTGGATCATTGCTGTTCGCAAATAATGTTTAATCAGTTTAAGCTCGGAAGTACTTTCCGCACTTGCTACGCTGACAGGAATCGTTAGCGTAGCGACGGCGCCAACCGCAATATGGCTGAACGAGCGCCCTTATTAAGCCACGCCGTGAGGCAGGCTGCCTCTATGCTACACCCTGTCGACGGTATTGTCAAAGACGATGAATGATTTTTATCACCTAGTATGAGACCACTGTCCAGCTTATTGGAGACCTGAAGTGTCTTTAAAAAATTAACGTGTTTGGTCTGTAGAGTACGGTGGTGGGACTGATCTAACCATTACATTACTAATACAATACAATACAGCACATAAATATGGTAGGCGCAATCCCATTCACAGCAATGAAGAGCAAAAGCTGCGACTCTGTCTCAATAGTTTCTTTGATCATATTCTGTTACATGAACATCGACATCTTATAGCGCAATATTAATAATTCGATCTCTTATAGCAAACAATCTGTCATAATAGGCTATGGCTGGTAGGAAACCAGACCTGAAAAAGGAAATGAACAATCCTGTTAACTCACGAAGATAACACAACCGATGAAAAAGGACAGTTTGGGGGGGGGGAGTAACTTAGGCAAAAGTTGCGTGTGAGTAATTTTTCAGAAGAAAGATCAAAAACGAAGAAGCACTGAGATGGCGGAAGGAAAGTTATCAAGAGGGGCAGATTTTTATATTGGGGGAGGGTCCAAAAGTCAGAAACGTCACAAACTTTGAGGTCCGTGTGTTGATGAAATTAGTTTAATTGTTAGCGACTTAATAACTCAAACGACGGTGGGTGTCAATGATGGTAGCGTTATGAGTCCAGGGCAGTGATTTAGCTTGTCTAAATCACGAATGAACATCTGTCGTATATCGTTTTCACACGTTGTCATGTCGTCCGACGTTCTATCCCACCGCACGACGCGAAGCTTATATTCGGCCCATCACAAAAAGTCGAACTCTTCGGCCCAGTTCTCTTCAGCTTGATACGAAACACATCAAGAGATTCTTTATTTCTTCTTAACCACTTATTCATATAACACTTGCGACCTCGTGATAAGGTGGCTTAAGAGTTAACCGGACACTTAACCCTTAGCCGACCTTACGATGCTAATACTAATATACTGTCGGTGTACAACCTCTCTTGAGTAGGAACCACATTAAAAAAAAGGTTCCACTTTTTTCTTTTTTTTTCAGTGTGGCGTTTTCCAATTGGGCTGAAAGAATTGATCCGCCAAAATTATTTCCATCTTGATAGGAAAACAAATATGCCAAATTGATAGATGGATGTACTTAAAAAGAAATTAATTAGACTTCACCGATAGCATGGTCCTTTCAATTTGCTTGTTAGGATCAACAACATTTTAAATATCCGTGGGTGAGGATCTCACTCTCTGAAATTCCTCAAAACGTTTGAACATCCCATCCTAGAAGAGGATGGTAAATCGAAACTTGTTAAAGAATTGCGTGTATGAAACAGGTTTATTATCAAACGATATTTAAGAGCGAAATTGCAAACATTTCTTGGGATTCACTGGTGTGTGATAAGTACTGCGACCAAACTAATTTCGTGGTGTGGGAGGATCGCGGATTTCATTTAATCCACGAGTGAACTCCGTTAGCTTTTGTAAGTGATTGTTTATTTACCTTTTTTATACTTTCGTTTTCTTATCAATTTTAGCTTATTATCTGCATTCAAAATCAGAACTTTGATGACATCTTTGCTATAATATAGAGAACATATTCATATATGAATAAGCAAAATAACAAATAAGCACTTCGCCCTGCCTCAGTAGGTGATCATCGTTTTTCATCGTATCTGAAAACTTCCCATGAAAGACGTTGTGCGTATCAGTGCAACAAAGCGACCCTATTTATATAAACTGATTCAGCACTTCAGCGCACAAAGATTACTTCTATTAAAGGTCATCCCAAATTGTCGAAAAATATATCGGAACATTCCGTCAATGTTCAGCTGCTCCAAAGCATGCAACTTTCTCAGCTTACTTACAAAAAACGCACTTCTCTTTGATCCTAACGTTGTATCCAGCGGGTGCATGCAACCTCCCTCTCAATGTGTTGTACTAACTCACCAGAAAGGCTTCAATCGGACAACGAACTACTCCATAGAGCCCAAAGGTTAATCGAAATAGTTTCAATAGAAAGTTTTTTTATTTTTAATTTTTTACAACCTATTAGAGCTGCCGGGCCCAACAAGGTACGTTGGTTAAAAAATGTGTTGAGGTGCTTTTCTATTTTCCCTTCCAAACAAGCAGGAAATGCACCGCCCCTCCCCTCCCGGACAGCATGTAATGACAACACAAAAAGATCACGGATGACTGGCATTCGACTAGTAGCAGAGATTACTTTCCCACGACCAGATACCTCAAGTACCCACACACTCACTCACACACACAACACATCCGAATGAAAGAAAGAAAACTCGTGCTATCATGTCTGGTTTACTTTCCAGACACCAACGGATTTGTTAGCCAAAAAAGTCCAAAGAGACTTTTTTTTTAAACGCAAGTTTGTTTCTCGGTTCCTTTTGGTCTGTCCAGTGAACGTGACAGACTTGAGGTTATTCTAATGTTTTCATGTAGAAGCCAACTTGCAGTTAAAAAGGATTAAGAGAATGGCATAATGCAATATTTATCAATAGCAAAATCAGTGTAAAAACAACGACAAAGTAAAGGCAAACAAGTTCAAAAATTAAGAATGAAAAAATGAAATTAAGAGCGAAATGCAAGAAAATTCATAAAATTCAAACATTTTTGAGGCTTCGCAGTCTCAGGTTTGCAGATTGCACAATTTTTTGAGGTCTTATTGATTCTTTCAGTTAAATTTATTTCGGTAATGGTGACGTTTTAATTTGTATTCTTTAAAGGAGAAATGTTAATGTGGTCCGTGCGGTTAGCCTAGTAGTTGCGCGCTTCGCAACTCTATGCCTGGGGAAGGAGTGTCCTGGGTTCGATTCCCATCAACGACGTGAAGAGCTTAAGGATCTTCCTCAGCCATAGCCAAGTTAGCCGGTCTTGGGCGTGGACAGCAGGGTTCTTCCCCCCAGTTTATCTGGGGTTTTTCATCCCCCAAGCAGGCAAACCGGCCCCGTACACACACACATGGATACAGTCAGGAATACTAACCCAGACATACTCCTCATTCATCAGCTATGTCGGAGCACGGATAAAATTTCCTCTTTCGGAGGGGGGGGGGGGCTGAGATGGTGCCGTACATTCGCGTAAAGGGAACTCCCGGCCGCTGTATCATCGTACGATAATTAATTAATTAATTGCGTTCATAATGTAGTTTGAACATAACTATCATAGTGTTTCATATTTTTCTATATTCCCGGATGTAAATTAAACACATCAAACGACGATGCTTTTCAAATTTCATATTTTTCCTCTTATCAAAATTTCTAGAGAATTTTTCACATTCACATGCTTTAGACATTCCTATTCATTTGCTTTCACAGTACTTCGAGTCATATTCTTTTGCATTCCTGTTTAAAGGGCTTCGAACATTATCAGAACAAAATGCATCCCTATTCATGCGTAGGTTTCTGTGATTACGAAGTTCAATAGAAATATTCCTGTTTCGTGACCACATGTTTATTAGGGAACTGTTTTTAAAAAACTAAACAAGTACTAAAAATAACCCGACAAGTTTCGTTAGTCGTAAGACTAAAATCTTCAGGGGGTAAAGAGAACTGAAAGTTTAAAGCACAAGCTATAAGAAATTACGAAAAAACAAGTCCATTTGTTGGTATTATGAACATCTAAACAGTTCGTTAAAAAACCGAAGAACAGATCTGCACAACCGTTAATGCGTGTTAGCTGCAGACAATGCTCAAGGCACTGTCTCAAGTTGGAGACAAGAGCATTGTCTCCAGCTAACACGCATTAACGGTTGTGCAGATCTGTTCTTCGGTTTTTTAACGAACTGTTTAGATGTTCATAATACCAACAAATGGACTTGTTTTTTCATGATTTCTTATGGCTTGTGCTTTAAACTTTCAGTTCTCTTTACCCCCTGAAGATTTTAGTCTTACGACTAACGAAACTTGTATTTTTATTGTTATTTTTTGTACTCGTTTAGTTTTTAAAAACAGTTCCCTAATAAACACGTGGTCATTATTTCTATTGAATGTGCTTCCATATTCGTATGCCTTAGAAGGCGCATAGTTAGGGAACGTCTAAAAATTCAATAAGGTATTTAATAATTAAACTTGAATTTAACAAAATAATCTCTGAGACCACCATCCCTATACAGCGGTGCTTCTTTGTTATGTAAAAAATAAAATAAATAATAACAAACATTAATAAATATAATCAAATATTATTAAGCTGCTCGTTGGTGTTCACCTTCGAGGTTCACAATTTTCGTGAATGGAAGCCACTTAAAAAAGTTGAGTCACGTTAAGGATTCTTGAAGCATAAATTTCATTGGTCGTCCACCACCATAAAAGATGCAATAAACGACTAAAGTGAAAACTGCCCCAATTACTAAAGAATTTAGAATTCTTATATCGAGACATTTTCTCGATAAAGTGTGCTACTGCTTGATTAACGCAACAATAAAACAAGAAAAACTTAGTCTTTTAACTCAAGTACATCCAATACTGAGTTAAAAACATTAAATACTTTAAGCAAAAATTCCTAAAGTCTGGGCGTGTCCACGATCTTTTTGGAATGGCGAAGAAGGCTGGAAGACAGAAGTTTAATTAATTCCTTAAATTTTCTTTGAGATGGATAACATAGCACCCTAAACATTATCAGAATACGCAACCATCTATAGCCATCCATGTAAAGTCGAACATCTGAAGAATCTGGAGTCGTCCTTTTGATGCATTTTAACAATCTTTTCAACGATATCTTAAAAGAAAGAACGTCTCGCTGCATCTTCCAATTCATCCTAACCCATTTGTTGCGTGTTGAGTGTGACAGATGTGTGCACGAGTTGCAATGACAACTGGCAATCACTATCGTGATGACTAACCCAGGAAGGTTCTCCTGCAGAAGAGAAGACAGCAGATGTCGCTCGCATCTCGACAGAGACAAGTGCTGATATCAGAACCCTGTGCTTGCTGAAAATAACACGCTACATTTGAAGAGGGATGTGGATGCGAGTCACGTAATTCTGTTCTATCAGACTTGGTCAATCAAGGCTGGAAAACCTTGCAGAAATAGAAGACAAACCGACATCAATCACGACTGAGTAAATTACCTGTCAGAGGCCAACTGTAGGGTGGGCACCTGTCCGATGGATAGATTGTATTAATGCGCTGTTTTTGCTTAAGAATGTTAGATGGGCTTGATAGCAAGGACAGGCAAATGACAAACTCGTCGATAGACGAGATGGGTTTATTCTTTATGAAGATGATGCTGATGTAAATCTCCTCTGCCTTTGGCCGATCGCGTTCTCTGTTTCAACAATGAGACGGATTGAAGGAATGAGAGATTACCTCATCGTTCCGTATATAAGCACAAATAACGACAAATAATATCGCTCTCGTTGCCATGCATCACACACACAAAGCTCGCTTGTTATTCTCTTCGGTGGATGGCTGCTAATTTCATTTTCCCGCTAAGGATTGGTACATGCATTAAACTTAGATTGCATCAGTCTTATTGGATAGCATGCATTGTGGGTAAGGTGATACGCGGATGGAAAATGAACCATATATTCTACTGGTCAGAAAATTATGAAAAATGTCAAGTTGATAAAAGATAAAGGAAAGTTATTTAAAGATGACTCTCGTTTTATAGCACAGAAAGCAATTTCATTACTCGTTTCTTCTGCGGGTTTAGTTTGCTGATTTACTTGAAAATTCAAAAGTGGATGAACTTCAGCAAAGCTTGCGATAACTAATTTCATCCGAATCCATCCAGCAACTCATAGGATGCGATCGAAAGGCAAACTTCAAAGAAGGCAGTCAAACCAAAACGAAAACAACCCGATAATAAGAATTCCTAGTTAAAATTTTTAGCAAAGTTTGACCTCCGAGAGTGAGCGATTAAATGGCGTTTCGTTTTGGCACAACAGGTTATTAAATTCGAATCCCAATGCACGAGTTGCAAGAGACATCCTGGATGGTTTGAGTTAAGCTTTCCGTAGATGATAAACGAGTTTCATAAAGCTGAATTAGTCTTATAATGCATGGAGGAACTTCGGATGTTATGGAATAAATACCATTTTGTGCGTAAAATAGTATATTCCGTGTGACATTCTCTTTGTTCCTGGGCAATTTTGTCAGTTTATATTATAGTGACAGAGGGATACGCCCGTGTGTGTGTGTGTGTTCCTGAAAGGAAGGCAATGACGGTGAGTAGAAAGATCATTATAATAATGTTGAACACTCTCTGTCCGAAAAGAAACCGAACTTTTCGAAAATAGAAGAAACTAGTAGCGCCACCTGTCGTATCTTTTTCTTGTCGAAAGCGGCAACCTTCCTTAGAGTTGTGTCAACTGTTTATGACATTTGTTTCATTAGAAGCCGAGTTGTAGTGCCAAGAGGGACAGTGTGTTTTGACGAACGGTCGGAAAATGAGTTCAAACAGAGACCGGCGATTGACTTTTGTGTTAAACTTGGTAAAAGCTTTACCGAAACGCATCAAATGTTTCAGAAAGCATACGGTGATGAACGCTTATCCCGTACTCAAGTTTACGAGTGGTTTAAGCGATTTCAAAGTGGTCGTGAGACGCTTGAGGACGACGAAAAGCAGGGCCGTTCCAAAACTGGACTGAGCTAAGTTAACATCAAAAAAGTGCGCGATTTCATCAAAGAAAACCCGAAATCATTTTGACCGAGAGTTTGGGCCTTCGTAAATTGAATTCGCGATTTGTTCCTCACAAGTTGACCGACGACCAAAAATGTATCGAATTGAACACTTCAAGGACCTCATCAAAAACGCTCGTAAGGACTGAAACTTCCTTGAAACGATCGTTGCTGGTGACGAAACGTGGTGTTTTGAGTATGAGTCCGAAACAAAGCGCCAGAGTGCTGAGTGGAGACCACCAGAAGAGGGGCATCCAAAAAAAAAAAAAGTCGCTTGGAGAAGTCAAAAGTAAAGACAATGATGATTTGTTTTTACGATTCCAAGGGCATTATCCACAAAGAATTCATTCTGCCTGGCCATACGGTCAATGGTGAGTTTTATCTCGAACTCTTGAAGCGATTGATAGCGAGAATTCGTCGCGTACGGCATGAATATCGTGACGACCGACCGTTCGTCAAAATACACCGTCACTCTTGGCACTATAGCTCGGTTCTAATGAAACAAATGTCATAAACAGTTGACACAACACTAATAAAGGTTGCCGCTTCCGATAACGAAAAGATACAACAGGTGGTGCCGCTAGGTTCTTCTATTTTCGTAACGTTCGGTTTCTTTTTGGACAGAGGGTGTAGTACATAACTCGCAGATGGCTGCTCAGTTCTTGATAATGTTACCCGAAAGCAAAACATTGCAGCGCACATTTTAAAATCAGTCTATATATTCGCAAATATTCGCAAATTTTCTTGCGAATATTCGCAAGTAAATAAAGCAGGACCAAAAAAAAAAAAAAAAAAATCCACGTCATCAGGCATCATTGGTGGCCACAGGAAATAGAAACCCTCGTGCAAAGGACCTTCGTTCTAGCCCCCAAATCGCTAAATTACAGCCCATTCAACAAGGAGTAGTTTTATACGCGTGTATGTGGCCTTAACCCACGTAAGGGTTAATTATTTTAAGCGTACTATTTACGATTGTCTTGCTAACATCTCTCCATCTGCAATTACGATGAACAAGCGCTATTATAATAATAATAATGGTAAGAAGAAAGAAAGAAAAAGAAGATTAGCCCTCATTACATTCCTGCGGAGTGGAAGGCAAATGATGTTCGGAGCTGTTTACACAAATAATTCCTTGGGAGACGTCAGGAAGCAGAAGTTCAAGGATAAGATATCAGAAGATCACGGTTAGCTGAGTATCTTACACTAGTTTTCTTCCTCTCCTTGAGGAGTTAACTTCTCAGCTTTGTTTTTGTACTTGAAGATCTAATTCAACACCATTCAAAAAAAAAAAAAAACTTCAAAAAAAGTTGTAAACGAACTTATTAATAGCAAATCAGTATTGAGAAATGATTGTTTCATCTGAAAGATCGGGATGTTTGTTTCTATCAGGTTTGGACAACGGAAATTACTTTAATTACACCTCAAATTGGTTACTCAACATTTCGACTTTCGTATTAAGGTCATCATACGAATTGTGTACTTGTAGAACTGAAAGTAATCTAGCATTACACCGTGGTAAACTACGATATGGCTAAATTAGTTGACACAGATTAGCCTTACACACCTCGAGTCAAAATAAAGTTTTAAAAAATCCAAGAAGATAAATCTTTATATCGCTTATTATGGTAGCTAAAAGAATGTTGATCCAAAATAAAGTTGACATCTTCATATCGAAACTGGCATTAGGGTAGTTTCTATCTCTCTCTCTCTCTCTTTCACACACACACACACACACACACACACACACACAAACGAAATTTAAGTTCAAGTATGATTTTTTCCCAGCGCAATGGCAGCCTATTACTTAATAAATCGCATGCTCCTAAATTCACAAAGTAGACGGAACAGAAACCAAAAAAAAAAGGAGTACATCTTAACCATCACACGATATTTTTCCATTTCAGCAATATTTTCTTCCGCTGAAATGATAATACTTGACAGGATGCCACGCATACTCCAGATATTTAGGTTAACTATTGCCGTCTCAGTTTCAAATCCCTTTCCAGAAGCTACACAGCCAGCTGACGTAAAAAATGAATTCTCTCAAATTCTGCAGTAAATATCGTACAGATCAGAGTGTTTCTTAATCAGACAGCAGAACCCTACATAAAATAGATCTTTTTTGCGCTGAATCTTCTCTGCGAATTTTCATACAAAATATCTTAATCAAGAAAACAGATTAGGATGCTCACGTACCATTCACGTTCTTTAGCTGTGGACATCAGAACCGTCTCGAGGACAAGGTGGTTAGCCCTATGCTTTCCGGTGTGTCCTACGTCTGCAGCCGTGTGTTCGTGGGACCGGTTTGCCTGTTTTTGAGGGATGAGAAACCCGAGTTACCGGGAGAAAAAACCTCCACCTCCCTATTAGATTGGTTAACTGATCTTTAGTCGAAAGAGACCAGATCAAGGGTCCTTCTTTCTATAACGACTGAGCAACGAAGGCTCCAGATCTTCTATAATAGCCAATTTAATTGAAATGTCACTCATTGAATCTACAAATCGTAATGAGAACTGTGGAAGCTTGCGTCGAACGACATAAATTATCGATATTTGGTGTAATGATTGCTGAGACAGTCTTTAAGTAAGCATCAGAGTCAACCCATCTCGACGTTACGCGAAAGTTGCAGTAACTGTTGAGAATCCACTTTAACAAAAGTGATTCTCACTGCACCCGATTAAGATCCTCAATTCTGCTTCACTTGATTTACCCAAAATTTATGACGTCATAAACTGTTCTTCAAATATTTCCAAGTTATGTCCGAGGAAAGCTCTACCAACGCATCATCTTCATTCATGAACAGAATATTGGTTTTACCACCGAAACTAAACGGATCCAAAAAGGCATAAAATTCTATTGGACCCTTTAGTCATTTTTTATCAAAGGAATTCTAAATTATGTTGTTTCCGTAATTAAACTTCATTTAATAATTACAGTCATATTAAAACATTCACTGCACCGAAATAACTGGTGAATTGCGCCACCACACATAATTTTGCCAAGTTGTAGTTGCGTTTCGCTGAAGTTTTTTTTTTTTTTTTTTTTTTTTTTTTTTAAACACTACATGCAATACAAGTTAGAGATGTCTCTTGGGAACCACTGTAAGTTTAAAAACGTGGTCGAACAACACCGGTTAAGGGAAAGACACCAAGAAAATGATAAGAGAGACAAACACCGAATTATTTTAAACATATTTTCACTTCGGCGGCGGTCAAATCGATGAGCTCCGTGTTCAAAGAGGGCTGATTAATGCCGCGTGTGTCGTGTAATTTGTATAGCCATCATTAGGGTGAATGCAAACACTTATTTTTTTATTACGTGAAGAAAAACTCGTCCGACCACCTTTAAGAGCGTGACACCAGTACGTGATGGGAAGCAGGAACAAGTTATTAGCAAGATCAGTATTCAAATGACGGACACTTGCGCTTTTTCTTTTCCTTGATCGGATCGCTATCGTCAGATGACATCAAAGCTGAAGGATCTCCTTGTCGACGTGTGGAAGACGGCAGACCAGAGAATTTCCTGTTTTGGAAGCAATATTGCTACCGACCTGTACAGAGCGTGACACTTGACTCACGTGACAAACTTATCAGCGGACCTTTCGATGGAAAATACTCGAATTCATCAACATGATCGGAAAACCGAACATAAATCAACGTAAGAAGGACACGTTGGCACATACAGTTGGGCCATTTACGTGTATAGTTATGTGCAGCCCCTGTAACTGTAATTAAAACAACACGAGTTTCCACTCCTAATTAAAGACAGTCACATGTTAATAAGACAGACAACCAGAACTCCTACTCCACATTGCATCACAACGATCGGAGACATCTCTAGGAGACTCCTCCTTCTACATAGGTTTTCTTCTTCTTCTTCTTCTTTTTTATTTAACTCCGCCCACATTCGAAATTGATAAGTGCCCATGGTATCCACACAGGCGACAAGTCAACTCGTGTTAGTGTTGGAGTGTATAATTCTGTACTAGAGTTTTTCTATTTCTAGAAGCTCTTCAGAAGTAAGTTTACAGAAAGGAAGAACAGCTTCTAATTCTTCTGTGTCGGTGGCTTGTAGACAGCAGCTCTTTCAGTGACTGTTCCGTATATGAGAATTCGCTGTCATAATAGAGACCGTATCCTCAGAAATTTCAAAAGCTGCGTGTGTGTGTGTGTGTGTGTGTGTGTGTGTGTGTGTGTGTGTGTGTGTGTGTGTGTGTGTGTGTGTGTGTGTGTGTGTGTGTGTGTGTGTGTGTGTGTGTGTGTGGTACTTCTTTCTCCTGTCACAAATAAAAAAAAAAGTTATCTACCGCAGCTATTTGATCAGTCTTTATGACAGCAGCCAGCTGGTCATTATCAAAATGAGTGAAGTGCATGGCACGAGCCGAGCTATTCAACAATGGCTTCCTGCCATTTTGTTGTAAAAAGGCAGAATCGGTCTTGTCACACTAATGAATACGTAATGGTTTGCGACTTAATATATTCAAAAGTGTACGTAGGTAGAGGTGTATTTCGCATAATACCTCGGCCCTTGTTAGCATACAATTTTGTTTATTTTTTACTGACAGAAAAAAATATCCCATTTATGTTTGAATATGAAATAACGCATGAGAGACAGAAAAATAGAGAGAATAAAAGAAAGAGAAATTATTATAGAGAGAAAGAAAGAGAATGGAAGAGTTCATAGTTCATGAGATTACTGGAGAAGGAGAGAGAGAGAGAGAGAGAGAGAGAGAGAGAGAGAATACTAGAAAGACAGAGAAGGGAGATTATTGTGAAACTACAACCACGTGCAAGTTAACCATGATAATGATTAATGTATTTAATAGTCGAAAATATTGACTCACTTTTAAAGTAGAGGGCGAACATGGGCTTCATAATCCCGTCCAAATCCGAGACCACACTCCCTTGCAACGTCTTCAGTTCGTTGCCCGATAGATCGATCATCATCAGCTTCGGAGCCCCTTTAAAAACGTGACTGGGAAGCATCTTGATTTTGTTGTTGTTCAGTTGAAGACTCATCAAACTGTTCAGATTATCCAAGGCACGTGGGCTAATTTCCGAAATCACGTTGTCTTTCAGATCTAGTTCTCTCAATCTTGTCATGGAGTAAAAGACTTTGTCTTTCAGTTTGGTTAACTGATTGTTATAAAGGTCGAGTCTCCACACGTACCGCAGTCCACGGAAGGAGGCTCTACTTAGCTCCTCGATTCGGTTTCCCCACAGCTCTAACTCGCGAAGATTGTGAAGACTGCAAAAGGCGCAGTCTTCGAGATGGCTGATGTTATTCCTGTCCAGGAAGAGCTGTTCCAGCTGTGGAAGCTCGACGAAAGTATCCGCCGAAATCGTCGTCAATAAATTTTCGTTCAGTGCCAACTTGCTCAAATTCGGCAGGTTAAATATGGACCGAGGCTTCAGAACGGTGATGTCGCTTCTTTCCAAAAACAAGGAAGCCACTTTAGTGAGATTGGAGAAGGTGTAGGGATTGATTTCTCCTAGACTCGCTTCTTTGATCTCTATAACTCGAAGATCAGGTGACCTTTGAAATATTTCCGTGGGGAGGAACGGCAGCCGCGTCGTTAATCGCGAGTTTATGGTCAAAGCCACGAGGTTTTTAAGTTCGGCAAATCCCTTCCACACAGCGTCTGTGGGAGTCAACTCTCCGAAAACGTAACACGTGACGGATAATTCCTTATAAAGATTGATGTGGTCGCACGTGCAATATATGGGAACGTTGATTAAGTTACAGATATCAACGTCGGAAGAATCTGAGGAACCCGAAGCAAATAACACGACAATAATTAGGATGCCACTGGAAGATACGAACCCCATGATGACGAGATGAGATGTTAAACAGAAACCTGCAATAAAAAAGAAAACATTTATATCTTATCATTGTTATACATCAGTCTTAGATGATCTTATATCAGTTCATTTATAATCAATTTAATAATAAAATTGCCAGTATAACATGACGGTTATGTAAATGGTAAGAAATGTTAAGCATTGGTTTGTTCAAAAATGAATTACAACACATCAGCGCTAAAGTTTAAATGAATCCTTTTTTATTTCTCAAAACTGGAATCAATTTAGGCTTCATCTTTTGGAAATTCGTAGGCAGCTTTTCATCGTCGGAAGCAAATTTTCTACCGACAGTTTGTATACTTACACGTGAAGACGGCAAAAATTGCCGCCGTCCGTCTCACGTTATTAACGCTAACTGATATGACTGAATAAAGCAGTGTGTGTGTGTCTTCGTGGAAGTCACAGGCTGTGCGCGTCTTAACAAATGTCATGATATGTTTGTCAGCATCACCTGTGTAGTAGTTGAATTTCGACAAATGTCCATACTTATTTGTTAAATTGCGAAATTATTTATTTGTTTTGTAATAAAGAAATAAAAAATGTGTAATTAATTAGTTTTTAATAACTCCATAATGTTAATATTGTTGTACACGGAGACCCTAAATCTTTCAATATTACTAAATGCTTATTTTTTATATGAATCCTGCCTGAAAGACTTTGTCATGAATGGAATAAGTCCCCTATAAAACCAGCTCTTCGGTTTAAACATCCAACTTTTTTCAAGCTAAGCTCCCAATAAGTAGAGTGGAGGACGGAAATGAAATCATCGATCTAATTATGAAGCAAAAACCGCGTGAAATGTGCAAATTCCTACGTTCTATTATTTTATCAAAAACTAATAAAACACTCTGTCAGTATTCGTATTGAAAACACCAAAAGAGAACGTCACTGCGTACAAAATACTTACGCTAAAGAACACATCCGGAAGTGCATTGAAAGTTAAGTATCGAATGCAAACAGTCTAATGTTTTCCGGCAGGGTAGTCAAGGAGCCCAAACAAAGTAAATGTCGAGTTGCTGGAATAAAGTAAGTGCATTGCGGACTCTGCGAAACATCCTCCTGTTCTTTGACGTGTTTTCAATATGAATTTGTTCCGGCAGCTCCGTATGGCTCTTATCAAGTCTTCACACGACACACACATCTGCTGATTATGTCGAAACTCAAAATGAGATGGAAATACACGTGCATCCAAACCAACTTCTAGTGTGTCCTCGTAAGTACAAAGTCATTCTCTGTATTATTTTTGTGGCACTATCACTCACTCGAAGCATAGCCAGAAAAGGTTAATAAAATTATCAGGAATGAGTTTATTATATTCATTTTTGAGTCACCTTATTTTACTTATTTTATTTATTTAATTTATTTAGTAATAGGAGAGAAAACATCACTCTGTTTGCCTAATACTTTAATACTGTTCAATTATTTCACAGTCTGTCGCATATGTTGGAATGCAGAAATCCTTTGAATGTTGATCTATCGGAAAATTGTCATTACGTCAAGTCGTTTCTGACATGTCAAGGAAAACAGGACGAACGAATGAATTTTCAATGCAACCCACATAAGACAACCTTCCCATATAGAACCGCCCAAATTTGCAGTTATCGATTCTGATCAGGTTTATGAATTAAAAAAAAACGATACCTTATTGCGAAATAATCCCTTTTTTTAAATGGTAATCTCACTCTCGAAAGGTAAGCCTTTAGGACAGTGGGGTTCTTAACTGGTGTTCCGCAGGTGAAAGATGTCACATGACACAGTTCTGAGTGTAATTGGCTACTCTGATCCTAACAACTGAAGACTGCTTTGCGCGTTGACTTCTAAACCAATAGAATATCGTTTATAGGTTATGTGTTTGCAGGATAGATTACACCTGCCGGTGTCGGCAGGTGAAAATTTTAAGTAGGGGTGCTACATATACTGTACAAAATAAAATAAAAAAAAAAAAATTATTTTTTTCCCTAATCAGTAACCAATTTATTAATAAATAAATGTACATATTAAAAAATTGCTTTATTCAAAATATTTCACCCTCACCACGAACACACACCAATAATAAAAGTTTCGTATCTCATAGAAATAACGCGCGCAAACATACCATTTATCTGTAAGCGACACTGCCCAAACGGGCAGTGTTGGGATCACTTGTTACGTGCAGCGATAAATGCAAACGAATTTATCGTTTGCATTTATCGGCAAGTCTAGCTGCAGTTGGCCGAACGTGATAATTCCGACACTGCGTTAGATCGCAGTGCATTTGTTTCGTCATCTAAAGCGTTAATCGAACAATTCCAATTATTAACTATTCAATAACTGTCGAAACATAAGCATGCGTTTATACATGTTAAATTAAACATATAAATGTAATTTCTGGCATTTATATAATGTTGTCAGAATTGCTATTATTTATAAACGCAAGCAAAATTTAATTTTTTCATTTTTTCCTAGGGCCTGCTGCAGTGTCGCAGTGCTTATGTACAAGCCGCTACTGATATCTACGCACGGTTTTTTTTGCACAGAGAATCCCAAGTTTCCGAAACACCACCGGCAACATTAAAACACCTGCACTAGGCCAAGTGTAAACATGGTAAATTACACCAAGTCAATACATTCAAAAGCACACCTTTTAAAAAAAAAACTTTGCATATCTATGGAAGCCAAGTACGAATCTTTGCTTTTTCACACTGAAATAAGATATTTATCCAGAGGTAAAGTGGTATTCCGAATTTTAGAATATAAGAATGAGTTATTGTCCTTTTGTCAAAATGAAGGTTCAGATGCTTTTGCAAAATGTCTTCAAAACGATCTTTGGTGTGCTGAAATGGCGTATTAAGACGATATTTTTAATTACTTAAATAGCGTTGATACAAGTATCCGAGGGGAAAATCAAAATATTTTGACATCCACTGACAGATTGTCAGCTGTCCAGAAAAAAGTATCTCTTTGGAAAAACCGCATGTCACAAAAAATACCGTAGATATGTTCCCTTCGCTCCACAATAAAAATGTCGAGGGAATTATAAACGTTATAACAGAACATTTAACAATATTCGAAGAAAAGATTTCAAGTTACTTTGCTTCCTTAAATACACACAATTATGATGGGATGCGAAATCCATTTGGCACAGTTAATACACCGAGTTGGAAATTTTCGTTACAAGAAGAACAACAATTCGTTACCTTTTCAACCGATCGAACTTTAAAAATGAACTTCTCTGAAATATCTCTTGAGGATTTTTTTTTTGTCCAAGCCGAATACCCAGCTCTCTCTCTCCACAAGGACACTGAAAACTTTGTTATGGTTTTCAACGGCATACTTGTGTGAACTCGGTTTCTCAATATTAACCAATATAAAAACTAAAAAGCGTGAAAGACTTACTAATATAGACAAAGAGATGACGGTAGGTACATCACATAGTAGACCTGATATTGCTGAAATCTGCAAAAGCCGACAACCTCAAGTATCGCATTAAAATAAGTTCCATTTTTATGAAAGGCAGGTCCATGCATATTTTTATTGTTAGTTTTATGACCCGAATGCTCTTTTGGTATTCCCCAAATCAAACGTGTCCCGTGACTTTGAAAAGGTTAAGAATCACTGCTATAGGATATTAGTAGCGTGGGTGTGTCGGGTGCACTAACCACGTGCGTTCTCCTGTGCGCGTGGGGGAGACGACACCACCCTGCTTACTGAGACCTGGGATGTCTTGAAAAAAGTTCCGTATTTGTCTCTAAAAAAGGAGAATTCGCAAATGTCACTTGTTAAAATTCCAATGCAAGAAGGTAAAAACGAAAGAAGAAGAGCACGACAGGACGGATATGACGAACGCGTTAGTGAGATCAGAGTGCGAAACAAGTTCCTGAACCTGCGGATGTTTGAGAGCTGGAAGGATATTATCGGTTGAATTCGCTTATAGATCGACGTGGGTGTCTTAGCGCATGCGCCACCATTCAAAACAGCTGAATCATCGTGACAACACTTTAATATTCGTTGTGTGACTGCGCATACATCCTCTCTTCTTCTTCAAATTCCGCTTAGTCCAGATTTCCTGTTCTTCATGCATAGTTTTAGTTAGCGGTGACGTCAGTTTATCCGGTCACTCCTAAGAAGACAACGGTGGCAAAAAAAAAGATGTTTCACAACCTCCTAAGAACTGTCAGTTCAAAAACAAATTCCACCGACGACCATCTATTCTTATCATAATATAGAAGCAGCTGTGACAAAATAATAATCAGCCATCCTTTGATGATTTATATAGACTGTTTACATTATGTACATATTTGTATATAGATGCATGTACACGCATAAGTTATACCAATTTGCATATACTTTGCTCGTGTATATATATATATATATATATATATATATATATATATATATATATATATATATATATATATATATATATATATATATATATATACAGATAAAAATTTAAGAGAAACTATGACATTGCTTATTACAAATCTTCAGGAAATCGGTGCTTGTTTAAATATGTTTAAACAATTAACAGAATCTCCTTTTCCCTAACGTTGGTGGGTTGTTATTCTCAAATAAGTTGAAAAACAACTTATTTGAGAATGACAAATGGTTAGTGGTTGTATTGCCTCGTTGGTAATAAAATAAATATATTCAACACACACACACACACACGCACACGCACACGCGCACACACACACACACACACACACACACACACACACACACACACACACACACACACACACACACACACACACACACACACACACACACACACACACACACACACACACACACACACACACCGCGTAGCATTAGTTATTTCGAAAGACTTTTAATGGGATTATATTGATCAAGTGCATATAATAAACAACTAAGTTATACCAACTAGTTTCACCAACTAAGGCTGTTGGCATCTTCAGGGTACATAACTGATGTAGGGCACTAAAAAGTAAAAAACCGTTATAAACTATAATCAACCGATTCCAATTATATTAAATAAAGAACAGAGCGCCTACAATACATTCATAGAGTGTGGATGTTGTTATTTAGGAACGTTCTATAGTTGGCACTATAATTCAGTTCTGGCGACTTGAAGGATCTGATAAGGGCTTCCGGATCACGGGCAAGATTAGTCCTTGGTTCCTGTTAAGGTTCTGTGTACAGCGGGCAACTGTTGTGGCCTCCTTAAAAATTCGGGAGCGGAAGTCCTCCTCCATGTAAGGAATTGTGCTTCTATCCCACTTTATGGTATGGTTCGTTCTTGAGAAATGAAAAGCTAAACCCGATTTTTCTTCTCTGTTATTATTGACGTCACCTATGTGTTCTTTTTGCCTAATTTCAAGGCTCCTTGAAGTTTGGCCGATGTAATTCAAGCCGCACGAGCAGGGTACGTTATAAACTCCAGCATATTTGGATTAAGGATGGCCATCTTTTGGAGATCTTAAGAGTTGTCTAATCGTTTCTGTGGGTTTAAAGGCCACTCTTATTTTATGTGGTCTGAGGAGTCTAGCAATCTTATTGGAAACTGTCCCTAAGTCTGGAATGACGATGGTAGAAATATAACGTATTAAAGTCTTTCTAGGGCTTTTTGGTCAAGAAAATTAAACGTTTTTAACATTAGTTGTTTCGGTTGTCATAACAACCTACAGAACTGTTCGAATTAATTTTTTTTTTAAAAAACAGGACAAAGTGAAAATGTGACTCTTATAAATACATTGTCAGTATGCAGACCCTCTTAGCGAAATATTTTTATTTAGAACAGTTCCGTTGTTTATTTTTTTTTAATTAGCCGAAGAATGAAGTCGTTGTTCCAATGCTTATCAAGAACAAAGAGTGCATTGCTTCAACAACGAAAAGATAAGCAGCTACTGCTTGTCTCAAACTATAATAAATGTTAACCTTTTGTGTTCATTTTTTAAATCATTTTCGTAGCTTCCACTAATACTTTTCTGTTTACCTCACCGTGGGGAGTCAGCTAAAGCTGCGCAGCTCGGCTCGCCCCTTCCATCCCAGTTGTCTGTTCACGCCCTCCTCTTACTCATGTTCTTCTGACACTTTAATAGTACGTGTCAGCAGCCCCTATCCATCCTCACACGTCACATGGAACCAAGCCCCTGTTTTTCCTTAATGCAGTTTGCAGGTAATATTTTAATCCCGTTTAATACAGCATTATAAATAAACAAGCCACTCCATTATCGAGGATTTCTTTCTTCAGTTTTTCTTTGACTGTTCAGACCAATAATACGAGAGCTATCACATCTCACTCATTTAATTGACAACTTTGTTTCTTTAATGGCAGTTTAATGCGCAGAATAAAAAGAATGTACATTTCCGCCTTCTGTAATAAGATGCAGTAAATACTTAGCATCCAAACACCCTTTCCTCCGCCATCAGTAAGCCCGGTTTAAAAGACCCCAAAGCATTCTCGTATGTTCCAGGATCTACTAGTCTGTCTTTCGCAATAATCTTCTGCACTAATTCTCGCCTTCACATCGTAATGATGTTTTAATTAATTGTAATTATCTCCATATAATTAATATGATAATAATACGAAATCTTCCTTTTGTTTTTTAAGCTTTCCAAACTTCTATCAACAGCTTCCTGCCCAATCTGGAAATCATCAGTTACGTAATATCATTTCTATGTTCATAAGTTTCAGGAGACCCTTGCGAAGGACCCCTGAATCATATACATAAAAATAATAATATTTTTCAGAGTCTTCAGACTCCATCCCTCAGGCCTTTCGCCATCAGCAACAAAGTCTCAAGTGCATGGGAGATAAATGCGCATGCTCAAAAGAAGACCTCGCTTCGCTCATCTTCATGGAGAAAAACGGTTAATGATTTGATGACGTTTTTAAGCTGAATTTCTCCAGTTTAGCTCAGTAGATATAAGTAATTTTTATTCCTTTCGTTCAGTAAAGAATGCGAGCTGCATTTTTATACTTCTAACAGAAAAATACGTCTGAAAAACTCGGTCATGAAACCGAGTTTTTGAGACGTATGTTCGAAACCTGTCAATGAAAGGGCTTTTTCAGTTGAAAGTGAGTTCACTGATTCTCATACGGGAAAGGTAGGGTTTGCTCTCCAAGGTTTTTATCCTGGAAAACAAGCAAACAGCCCAAAAAGTTGTTAGCTTTTGAGTTACAGGGAAAACAACCAATGCTGTGAATCGAGTGTGTGTGTGTTGATGGCAGTTTTATGGGTTGAAAAACCTCATTATAAGACCGGCAATGCTTTGGTTTCGTAGTGTTACTGGCTTTGGTCATAATACCAATCAAACCAAACAGATTTAATACGAAAGTCAGAAAATTTTCTAATATTGAATAACGTCCAATGCAAAAAAAAAAAAAAAAAAATCGACTATTGAATCAAAATTTTGTTTTTTCATATGTTTATCATTGATACTCCCACGAAATCGGATAACATTTTGATCTACCAATCAGTCAGACTTTTCACCGCGCTTTACATGGTTTAAGAAAGCATCTTGTTAAATCACGTGACTAGCTGGTATCTCTCAAAGTGGTATTACGATATCCAAATGCTGGCGTGCGGAGTGTTGGGAGAGTAAATTAGATGAATTTACTAAAATTAGCACGATCAAATGTTTATTTTTTATTTTTTTTAAAATAAAAATCTGGAAATCATCTTCAAATTACTATTAAAGCGATTTTTTTTCTGTTTTCAAATAAGTTTTGAGTAATTCAAAGACGTCCTTCATTTTGAAGGACGTCTGGATAACAAGAAAATGTTCAATTTTCTTGCGTTTTCGCCAAGTAAAATAAGATGGACTACACTTTTTCACAGAAAGGGGTTTCAAGCATTTCACAGAAAGGGGTTACATTACGTTTTGCCGCCCTTGTTGGCCGAGTGGTTAGCGTAGTCGCTTTCCGGCCAGGAGCCTGCGGGCGTCTGTGATTGTTCTACTAACTCATCTGCGACTTCTTTTCTTCTAAAAAAAATGGCTTCATTCCCAAAACTTCATGATGTGCGGGAGTGACCATACGGCGTTAAATGACGTCACACGTGAGTAATAACTAACGTTACGTTTTAATGTACGACCTCGCCGCAAAGTGATTGTCTCTTTATTGTCAATATCTTATCACGAGGAATAACTCGAAGAGAAAAAAACAGATCACGTGTCAGTTCAGTGTGATGTTATCAAGTAGAAAACATTTTCCTTCTTTAACCAACATGACACTTTTTCTTTCAATAATGCTTTCAGCAATATCCGGGCTTTCTTTCTCTCTTTATTTATTTGTCTTTCTCTCTCTCCCGCACACAACTTCAGCCAAAACGAATCAATAAAATTTTATCTCCCACAAATTCTTACCTCAAGTAAACTTGTGGGTAATAAAAGAAAACTGATAAATGATGGTGCTTCTACGTGTAGCAGATATAAACGCTGCTAATCCCCAAAAGGCGACATGTTTAATTCATATTGGAGCTTTTTACAAACTCGCAAAGCAATACGCTACATAAAGATAACGCGCAAAGAACCGCCAATCAGTCGTAACCCCTGAAGGTTGCGAAGAAGCTCATCAGGATGAAGAGTGATAAAGGAATTGGAAAAGTCTGCGTCGTGGAGCCCTTTTAAAGGTTTTCAAGAAGCCTCTTCGCTCTGAATAATGAGATCCGTATATTACAAGGCCGTAGATGAAGTAGTGCAGCTGGAAAAAGTAACTAATGTCCCCCAAGAAAGCTCTTTCCTGGCAGGGTGGCTGCACTTGGAGAACACAGTGAGTCACACTTGGCTAGGAAAGAGAGTGGGTTGCCAATGACAGCCTACTTCAGATTGCTCGGTCACCGATAATTGTAGGCTACCTTACGAAACATTACGGCACCGCTCGATATAGTTTTAGTTAGTGAACTTGGCAAGCTGGCGCACCGTCGCTAAATGAGACGACAATTCTAGCTGTCAGATAACAGGTTGAATCGAAACTCTCCATTCGGAGCTCAGTCGGGGAGAGAGAAGAACATTCGATAATACATACGTCAGCGTGACTAAACAGGGAACAGTCGAGAATGCAGTTGACATAATCAGGTATTTTCGTAATGCTTGCATCATAGCGAATTTAAGAGGAAGTCGCAAGCTGTTGACTGTTTTTCCTTTTGGGGGAATAAGAATCTGAGTTTATGGAGGGGAAACCCCTCTACCACCTCCTTATTCTCAATCGGCAAAATTACCTTCATTTGAAAAGTTTTTATAAAGGTTGCGAGGGTCATAAAACTAAAACACGAATTATACTTGCAACGGCGCATGTCAAATGCTCTTCAATATATTCAATATTATCGTCACGCATGCGCGCATTCATAATGACCGGCTAAAGAGACATTGTTGTTGCTTCATATGTTGCCATTTTGTTTTTATTTGCCCGGATGTGCATTACATGGTAAAGGACTTCATGCCAAGGGAGATTCTCAATTCACCCGACTCTTGCATCGATTCTTGTCTTATCTGTCTTTCCTTCCTTTGGTCCATATTAAAAACAATGACACTCGAACAACGTAATATTTGGCCGTTAATGTCTATTCAATATTTCTTACGGACTTCATGCTGATTCTTTGTACTGAATACCATTACTTGTATTTGAATTTCCAAACCATTTTACGCACGTGATAGATTGTTTGTATAATTCAGACGTGGCCAACTTCCTTCTGTACGAGGGTCAATATGTGATGAGTGGTAGCGTCACGGGCCGCACACTTTTAGACAGAACTTAAATAAAAATAAATCCGCATTTTTTCAAGGCAATAGTTAGTTGTATTGAATTACTCTATTTGTTAAATCATTTTACTACTGGGAGAACAATATAAAATACTCGATTGATTTAAATAAGTTGTTAAATTAAACTTAATTACATATTTCTGGGTTTTTTACTTGTAACACAACTTAATGACGATTAAACCGCCCTCATAGTTGAGAAAGTTCATTCCCATATGGATGTGCTTCCAAACATAGATGCAGTTCTCAAGCTGATATCACTCGATGCAGGATATTTTCCCCACACTGCAGCAATAACACTGTTAACTGTGAATCTGAGTCTCTGAAGCTGATCGCTGTAACCAGAGCAGAGCAAGTGACTCTCAATGATGCGTTACTCTGGAGCGCGTAGAAATCTCCCACTCCCACTACTACAGAGAGAAGCAAGTACATTTTATAAATTGAGTCATCTTTTTAAAGCAATTTTGATTCCGTGTTGAGAATATATATTGTTTCCGTCATCAGAAATAATGAAAATAACTAGTATATCAATCAGAAAATCTGCGGTCGAAACTAATAGCTAAATTGATAATACGTATAATTTAATAAAGTTTTTATCCTGCCGCACAAAATCACGTTACGGGCCGCGGGCCTGCTGTTGGCCACCTATGGTATAGTTGAAAGGCCACTGCTAATTATAAGTCGTATTACAGAGATGGCGTGCAAAATTCCAACCGTCAAATCTCACGTTTCAACAAGAGCGATGTAATTGATTCTTTCCCGACGTCTCTGACAATAATTCAAGCGAAATATTACACCCACCGCTGCTCTGCTCTCACAGTAATCAGAACCAAAGATATTAATGTCGTCGCAGTGTTCATGAAATTATAATCGAATAAATGGAAAAGGTAGAGGATTGCGTCCATTTTCGAGAAATTTATGCTGATGACCAGAAATCTTGTTTCTAAAAATAATGTAAATCGGTGAAAAAAAAAAGGGCCAAAAGGCTTCACTTCAGCGACGCACGATTATTCAAATTAAGTGGATATTGAATCCAACATTATTTCAAAGCATAGAGAAACTAGAAGAGTTTCGTGTCGAATATAGAAATAGAAACTATAAAAGTATCGGGGATCCAAGCGTAAGCAACCTTTCTGGACAGGGGCAACTCGCGGTAAAGATGGAGTAAGCTTTCCTTAGTATTTTCCCTAATGCAAAGCACATCTCCTTGCGGACATATATGATGCCATGTATTATGGGAAGGGGTCGGTCCTCAGATCACAGTAAGAATAATGAATGCGTGTTTAATATCTACTTAACTAAGAAAGTTCTGTTAGCGGTTGAAAATTTTTGAGGTCTTGAAGAATATTCAGATTGTTTCCAGTTCATACTGAGCCAGTGACAGTCTTGAAGACGTTCACGCGTTTGTTTCACAGTAGCGGTAAACATTCCTTTGACTGGTTGCGAACATGAATTTGTATCCTCTCCAGTGGCACGAGATTTGCAAAAATTATTTGTATAGTAAATGCATGGGTAGGGAGGGATCTGAGCTTTTATATTTATGCATATAATTAATTAATGTATTTCGTTCGTCATTTCTGATCCGACATAAATTTGACCCCCCCCCCCTGCATTTCATCTGTGCATAAGAATGATTTCAACAGCAGAATTCTTGAAGATGTTCCATAAAAAGAGATCGGTTGGGTAAAGTCCAAACTTCTTGGTGATCATAAAAAAATAAATAAATCTTCTGTTTTTTCTTCCCAAAGGGAGAAGGCAGAAACTCTTTTAGCCCGAACTACTGGAAATTTGTAGACGGTCTTAATCCTCACTAAAACCTGACGAGCTCATGGCTATCGACGATTTCAGACGCATCATGGAAGAATACGGTGGACAACTCCCTCCACATCATGATCGAAACTCGTATTGTGGTTCTAAAATAGTGTTACAAAAAAGCCAAATTTCGGGGTGAAAAAATCTCCGAGTTCCTCAAATTTAGGCAAGTCAACAAATGCGCTTCTCCATAATGCAAGAAACTTTCGAAGGGATATTTTGAGATGGACTGTGCAATAATCGCGTAAGTTTTCTCCCTTGAGAATTTCGATATGCGTTTGTATATAACCCTAGTTTAATTAAACCGGTTTTACAGGAGTTTGATGGAAGACTTGTTTAGAATCTTTTTAGTGCAGTCTTTCTCTTCACACGCCTGTCTGGCGGCCCTTTCGAAATGAATATGATTCGCTTAAGATGATACACTTGCGGTTCTTATGGATCTATATGGTGGATAAGATGTCTCTTTCTAAAAGCAATTTAAAAATTTCCAGAGAATTTCAGTTATTAAAAAAAAGAGATTAAAAGACAGCCTGGTTGATATTTGGCTCTTCACTGGGTAGTTTCGAATTTCAATTTTTAGATGGAAGATGAATTTCATCCCACGGTGGGACAGACCACCTTGCTTACTTGAAGGCTGTAGTATCTATAAAAAGTTTAATGTTTGGTCTCTAGAGAAAGGTTCTCGGATTATCAAAAAAAATTTATTCTGCAAAAAGTTTATTAAGATTATTTTAGGTACCAAGAGATGGCAGCACTTGTTTGCCAACCTCTTCATCAGTGGCTGTTATAATTAGTGATAGACACGGGCCAGCTATCTCTGATTGGCTACCGGTGGAGATTGAACTGCCCACTCAGTCTCCAAAAGCTAGATAGGGTTAAATGGCCTCGCCTACTCCCTATAAGGGAATAAAAGAGGTTAGCTGATTTTTTTTATTATATGAAAATCTTGCGCTTTAAAAATGTTATTTAACGCGTGTTAAAGTTATGCAAAAAGACCTTAAAATGTTGTAAATCTTTTACAGAACTTCACTCATTCGCTGTACTACGAGAATAAGGAATGCAGTTGATGAATGGCATTTCAAGAGAATCTTAAGGCTCTGCTTGACTTTTCAAAAAATTATATTCCTAACTTTGATCTAAGTTACAAATGAGTCAGCAAAGTAGATTTTTCATGGGGTAAACGAAGAGCGATTTCCTGTTTAGTTAAAAAGAAAGTTTGCAGAAGGAATTTCTTTACGGAAAAGTCAGATTAAGTCAGAGAAATAAAATTTGCGTTTCCCGGTTTAGTCAGCCAAGAATAGGAGAGAGCACGCACGCACGCACACACACACACACACAAAATAAATAAAAAAAAAATACTAACATTATTCAGCGCGAGTACAGATAATCTTACCCAGATGAATGGGAGTTCTTTGTATGCAATTATTTACTAATAAGAGAATGGGCGCTCTGCATCGTGGAATATTCTCAGCATGGCAACAATCGGAGGTAGAACCACCACAGAACTGCAACTGTTCTGAGCTGCTCGTTTCATATAACAGCACACGAGTGGTAGACCCAATTGTCCAATCTGATGTAACCTTTGCATAGGACTAAAAGGCTTCATTGCTGTTTTCGATGAAGAGGAAAAATTTCTGCATTCCAAAGTCAGATATTTGGATTTTTTGGGGGGGGGGGGAGTGCGGGTGCAGCGCAGGTTGTGTACATTCTGTCTCAAGTGAACGTAGGTATTTATCGTATGATGATATAGCTGCCGGGGTGCCCCGCACAGACATTCAACACCCATCTTATGAAACCAGAATATTACTGTGTTGGTTTTAGAATGAATTTTTGTCTGTCAATGTTTTCCTGATTGCGGGACGAAAATCCTGCACATGAGACCGGGATTAGAACCCAGATGTTTGCAACCAAAGGATTTCGTTCTATGCTGACTGAAATACGGAGGTTCTTACAAAAATAAATACTTTAGTAAAGAATATTTTTGTCAATCTTAAGTAAGGCCTTAAGATGTTGACTAAATTTAAGGACGCTTAAAAATTATCGCAGAAACAGATACATAATATGCCTCGTTGCTTACTAAAAGTGAACATTCTATTATTGCAAATGAAAGCACACAAAAGGGAGGACTCCGCAGAAAAAATAAAAATAAAAAAAAACTTCGTTCTTGTCATTTTTACAAATGCCTGTTTACACATTGAAGCGTTTTCTGTGTTTTTAACTTCGCCTTCTCCGTCTGATCTGCGCATAGAGGTCACTTAGATCACGGGAAGTTCCCGAATTAAAAAAGAAATTTTTTTTTTAAAAATGTTGACGCTTGTATCAAATGAACGCGCGTGCACTTACACACTCGAGCACAACCTCTCGTATCGCGGAACTTTAAACCACCCCGCCATACTAATTAACTGAGATGTTCTGTAAGAGGAAAATTAAGTCTCTCCCCTATTCTATTTATGTATGACACGTTGGAGGTCCTCCCAACAGGGACAGTCCCTCAAGGATGACTGAAGATTAGCGCAAAGCTTTTTGACAGCTTCTAAAAATAAGAAACACGTCTTACAGTTCACCGACACCTCCCGAAGGAATGAGAAGTGGAATTTTTCTTCATAATCAGAATACCTGAAGGGTATGAAATCCCAAGAGCAGGGTGGGCTGGTGATAAAATCCTCAGATGTTTAAATAAAATCGAGTGTCGCGAGTGGAAGGGCTGTTGCTCGTGTCTCTCCGAGTTTGTTAATGGAAATATTCCAAGACCGATGTGAGAAATAGCAAGATATCTTGGCTCGTTAATTTCGGCATTAGTTATACAAGAAAACCGCCACTGCTTCTTGGGGTGGACTCAATGATAAACTTTTGAAAAACTTCATAAACTTCATAAACGAGCAATGAAATCAACTTGAATTAATCAAGGCATGCTGTTTAATAATCGGTTCGTTACATACTAGAGAGAGAGAGAGAGAGAGTATTTTGCTAATAACAATGACTCTGTGATATTATAGTCTTCTGCGGCATTCTGTGTAAATGCTACCTGCTCTCGATTGCTTTCATGATTCTCCAATCTCCTTTAATATCGAACTAAGCCTGGAAGAATATTCATCAGCAGAGAGACGAACGTATGGGGTCTGTTGAATTGTGCGTGTGTCGACGGACATTTTATCAGCTTAGCATGTGAAAGAGCTCGCCAAGCTGATAAACATGAACTTTTTTGGAAAGTAAACTTGCCAATTCGGTCTAATGATGGTCCCATTATAATATAATTTCATTTTGGGACCTCAACTGGATCCGGGAAAGAATGGAAAGGAATTCGCCATAGCAGACCGATTATGGGATGGCACATAGTATTGCGTAGTTCTTCCTGGAATTCCCGAATTAAAAAAAAAAAATTTAATAATAACTTAAAAAAAAAACGTGTTGCTGAAAAGTAGAATCACATGACTGGATGATTTATTTCTTTTTTTCCGATTATCCAGCATGCGATTTTGGATGTTTTAGCGGAAATTACATTTTCGTGTCATTTCTGCTAAGTATTCTGAATGAAAATATTCCAATCTGAAACGAAGTCGGTTCTGTAGTTCAATATGCGGGTATAAATATGTTTGCTTAATTATTTTTGAAAGAACTGCTTCGTGTGTTAGTTTTTTCTCCTCTTCGACTATTCCTGGTTATATTTTCAACTTTGTGCCAGCGGAGTCATTTTCAGCCTATTAAAATCATCATCCCCCAGTGTTCTTGAACCCGCTTGAGCACCATCTGGCGCGTCAAGCGAAGTCTGAAGAAGTGCCATAAACAGACATCTGGTCTACAAAATGGTGGCGGTTTTATATTCATTTATAAAAAAGACTTCAAGAGGTTCCAAGCTCTAATCATCCTCTTAGACTTGTACACTCAAGGCTGTTTCTATCATTTTGAGGGAAAAAACAAACGGTTAACTAATTTTAACTATCGACTAAGAGATAAAATAGAAAGAAAAAATTATTGGGCGCCGGTAGAGTTATTCTACTTGTGCTCATTTTCATCTGCAGTTGCTTTACTAAAATTATAATCGAAAAGAGAAAACAGAATTCATAGCGAGATGTAATAAAATAAAAAGATTAAAAAATAGCTCGCTGTAGCACTGTGATAACGTAACAAGGCTCCTCTTACCGAACCAATAAAGACAGGACTGTGAACTACGTTATGGACGTAACAATAAACTTTGTACTGTGCAGTTGCCCTGGAGATCGTGTGCATCGATATATTATGAGCATACACGCAGGTGACCTTGGCAGATGATATTCTTAGGCTTCGTAACAATGGACTTGTTCGAGGCAACAAAAAAAAAGGAGGGAAAAACATGCGACCTGGAATGAATATGGGAATGCGTGCGTGTTTCTAATGCGATCTTAGGAAATTGTACATTAACCACTTAAATAGTCAGACAACATCATTGTATTACATTTATTTAAATTCAAGCAGATTATATGCAATGCGAGTGCTTCAGCTGCTTTCAAACGCTTCCTCTGATGCGAATACAGCTTTGGGTGGAAGGAAAATGAAATCAGCGACACCCACCTGGTGGGATTATTGATAGCCACGCTAATAACTGCACTTAGAAGACGTTTTAGGAAGGAATACTTCCGTGGGTAACTGATAGTAATCTCTAAACAGCTCTAGTTAACCGCATGAGCGAAGACCAAAAGCAGGAATATCTCTTCGTCACTTCAGTGAACTTTGGCAGGGTTAACTTCTTCGTTGGTGGCTGTTAAGTACTTCCACCAAGAAAACAACATTTGCAACCCGTCTGAATTACCGACGCTCAAACACACAATGGCGATGATTTATTTGCTTCCATTGGAACTCCGTCTGCTTTACACGGCTGTGGCACGCGCCCGTTTGATGCGTTTCCGGGTTTAGAACTCGAAAACTTCAGTCGGCTGCCATTTGCTTAATCTGGCCCTCTTCCAGCTCGTGCTTGAAAGCAAACGGCATCTTTGTAGTCTGCCTGGAGCTCGTCTTACACTGTCCTGGTACCGAAGGACGAAGTTAGTGCATGATTGGCGAGTGTGACATGCGGACGTGGGCCAAAAGTGATCTTGACACGTATGTCATAGAAACGATTGTCTTTCTTCGGGGATAATCGGAAAAGGGAACTTGGCAAGTTAGAACGCGAATACCTTTCTTTCCCTTTTGTGGCCATGGAATTGCGAAAATATTAAAACATAACCAGCCTCTGAGCAATAATTTCATTATGCTATATATTACAGCAATGACTGAAATAAAATTACTTTTTAAGATATTAAAATGGAGAATAATGTGGATCCATCCATATTTTATAGATAAATATACAAAAAAAAACAAAACTTAAAAGATTCTTTTATTAAGTTTAATGAAAAAATTTGAAACTGTATTTTTTACAGTTTCAAATTTACTTAAGTAAGAGGAATTTTGCATTAATTCCAAATTCTTTAACTGAATGTTCCCATTATTCACATAATGTGGTGCTGCATGACCGTTCACTCGTATTTAAGACTGAGGGGCCCCACCAGTGACTTCGTGCTGCGTTCCTATAACCTGAACGTACGTACATCCGTGTCCACAGAGGTGTGTGGAGATAAATTAATAACAACCCGAAGTTCTGAATGCGCAGCTGAACTAAATATATTCCACTTTCGCCAAACTGTGCATGCGAAAAAAGGACACACCTGTGGCGAAATGAAAGAAGTCCACGTATAAGGTGGGAGAGGGTGTGGTAGTAAGTGGATAGCACGGCGTACAAAAGGTCGAATGACAAATGTGCTGGGTGTATTGACGTACGGGGCGGTGCTCTCTCTCTCTCTCTGATCCGGAGATCACACGTGACTATACTTTACCCCTGTTTTAAATGCAATACATCGGAATAGACCAAGTGGCAAAATCGTATCCGATCTACAGAATCCAAACATTTGATTCTATTATTTTTGTGCTAAACTCAAAGAAACTACAACTTACCAGAATCCAAGCTGGTAGTCGAGAGTCACGTGACACCTTCTTCCCCTCTCCTGTCGAAGAGAAGGCCTTGCTCGAATTTCTGCTTCACGATTGCAAAACCTAAACGCACGTGCTCTTTCGCTCCTCTCTACCTTGATACAGTTTGTGATCAAGCGAACTTAGGTAGGGTGCGCCTCTCCAGGTAGATGTACCGTTATCTAGAATTTGCCTGACGGACCTTTGTACCGTATGTCGCACTTTTCTGAAGAAAAACACGCTATCTGAGTAGAAATGCTGTCAAACTCACTTCTTGTATTTTAATCCATCTCTCTCTCTCTCTCTCTCTCTCTCTCTCTCTCTCTCTCTCTCTCTCTCATGCGATGGACTCAAAAGTAGTGATCGCCGTTATCATGGCTGATTTTTTGAAGAAGATTAATCCAAATGTGTTTGTACAATCTCGCTTAGAGTTGCTTACAAAGTTTAATAAATGCCCACTGAACCGCTCCTTAGTTACGGAATAAACAACGAACTTCGCGGCAATTAAATGTCCTCAATTTAATCGGAGGCATCCATCAGAAGAGGTTTCGTACTTATTCCCAATGAGAGAACTGTTTTCTCGTTAAACAATTTCACGCGCTCTTACTTGCCGAAGTGCTTTCGACACTATTTTAAAGAAGGAGTGCTAAAAACAATCGCGAGATCTAATTATGAGCACGACAAACAATGCAACAAACTTGTTTGAACATTTAACTCCCATCCGCAGAGAAGTGGCAGTTTAAATCAGAATTGTTTTCCCCCACTCCCCTCGCATCCAATTAAATGGAAGTTGGGTAATTACAAGGTTGGCGTGTTTACGACACCGCTAAACGTGAATATAAATTAGGTTTTGGCACTTAGTGCGACATTTCTCTTTGTACACGAACAGTAATGTAGATTACATACTGCTGTTAATTAAATCGAGAACTCCATTAAGTTTAAACTGATCTCATGTTTTTTTTTTCCACTTCATATTATCCTGTTTACACTTCGTTTATCAAAGAATTTTAGTAAACTTTACTAAAGTGCACTGTCTTTCTCTTATTGGATACACAACAGTCTCATTCCTTGAGACTAAATGGTGTGATGCATTCTTTGTTTTCTATTGATTTTAGTTCACTTTTTATTTACGATAGACTCCATAATGTGAACCCGATGATGTTAACCAAATACTAATACAAGTATTCAAGTCCATCATTTTCTTTTATGAGCTAATAGAGATTAGATAGGTCTTATTTGCTTTTAGCAATGCGCATTTGTTGTTCACTAAACTCTGCTTCCTCAAAAAGCTCTCTCTATATTAACAAGGCTGCATTTGAATTGGTAGACGGATTGGTGTAATATGCAAAAACTTTGATCGGTGTTAATTGGCTTCCGAAATGCAATTTAGCATTCAATTTAAAGGGAGGTTAATAAATATCCGTTATGATTTCATATACAAAGTAGATAAATAAAATTTGCTTCGCTCTGAATTTTCGATAGTAATGGAAAGCTTACAAAGTTTTAGAATAAGTTGCCTTGATACTGGTATCCAAATATTTTAAGGGTTCAAAGTTCAATTTTTTTTGATAAATAAAACAGGTGGGTATTAATTATCCTCGCTTTAATCATTTCAATGTCAAGCTGAAGCTTTTTCCTGGGATTGGATGTGTGTGGGGGGGGAGGTATTTTTCTTCATTAACTGCCATTCAGTATTACGTGAATAGAAGCATAGTAGCAGAACAAGTGATGTTATGAGCTGCAGATTTGGGTATCGACGAATGGGAAACTAATTACGGTATTGAAACTTCATTTAAATGTCAGGACCTGACATAAGAAGCAAGTGAGTGAACAGTTTGACAGACGTCGTACAGTTGCCATAATTGCTTAATTATGGCAACTGTACGCAGGATCGAGTATCCTGCGAAATCTTTCTAGAAGACGAAAGAAGAGCAAACCTTTTAGTTCTTTGAATGGCGTAAATTTTCCGCCAACTATGAATGTGGTCTAACGTCACCACTTTCAATATAAAATTAAGGTGATGTTCTTTAAATAAGCAAATAAAACTAGGCCGACATGGAAAGAAATCTGCAGTATATGAAAGCATCCGTAGGTTAATTGGTTTGGATGGAAAACAGTGGGTTCAAATCTCTTCTAACACTACCAATATTTATAAGGGCTTTTCAAAGAAAACTGACTTCGTCGGTGTCATACGAAGGTGGAAGAGTTTTCCATCCCTCAACCAGGAGAACACATGCAATTTAAAAACAAAAATTCATATTTAGGCACGAGACCAACCACCTTAATCTATTCAATTATAGTTACGAAAGCCTTAGATACTTGGCAGGCGTTAGGTATTTATTTGCTGCTCAAGTATTTATAAACCAAGAATTATTTATGTAAACTGCAGTTTCACTAAATGGTAATACTCGAACGCCTTTAATACGAGCCGACTTTTTTTCTTTAAATTTCTCTTCTTCACTCTGCACTCATTTGCTTTCAGTAGATCCTCCAAATGATGACCTCGAGTCGATCTCTTCGCACTTCTTCATCTCTTTCGATTCGTTCGTGTTGTCAAAGTTTCGTGTTTATTTCTCCACACTGTTTCGTCGAGCAAGTTTATTGAGTGGAGTTTATTTTTCCACACAAAGTTTATGACTAAAAAGGCTGTCGGTGAAACCCGTTTTATCAAGCTATGATTGACACGATTTTTATTCTGGAAGTTTCATTGGTGGAATGAAAAGATGTTTTTTTTTTATTTCTCAAAATAACATCCGCTCGCATCTCTGAGAGAGATTTTCTACGTCCATTTCATGAATTAATTGCATGAAGCAATAAAAGGATGGAAAGGAAATTGCACGCAAAGCATCGTTTTGATAAATAACATGGTATTGTTCCACCATTCAATTCATGGTTTCCCTTTGTGTAATTTTTCTCATCATGAATTCCTACATTTAATCCATAAATGGTCAGTAATTAAAAACGAGTAGGTTCGTGTCCAAATATAAGTTTTTCTCGTAAAGCTGGAATCTCTTGATGCAACTCTCCAAATGGAAAAGTTCGGACTTAAAACCTATTAAAACTATTATTAAAGAACTGAGAATCTCTTATCTTATAAATGGAGTTCTTTCTTTTCCGACTGTCTACGGTGGAAGGCAGAAATTCGACCGGCGGGGTGTATTAGGAGGAGTTAACCGGTCTCAACACCCACACCAGCAGAATATCGCCTTTTAGCTGAACCTAAGCTGGCCGAGCGAATTAAATAATATTCAAGAATAACAGCATGAATGGGTGAGTGATGACGTCATTATGAGCAGGGTGGCTTAGCAGCGTGGAAATAGATTAAAAGACACAAACTGGCGAAAGCTGTTCAAGCTGAACTTCGCTGTTGTCACCGAGATCATTTGATTTAAAGTTTTTTAAATCACCTTATCCGTCCGGGACGGGTTGAGTCCCATCTTAATGAGGGGTTACGGGCGTATTAATGCAGCCCGTTCGCCATTCCTCTGCTGCATCTCCTAAGGGCAATATTCCTATCTTGCCTGCTTGCGGGATGAACAACCCCAGGATAAATTGGGGAAAAACCCTGCTGTCCACACCCAAGACCGGCTAACTTGGCTATGGCTGAGGAAGATCCTTCAGCTCCTCACGTCGTCGACGGGAATCGAACCTAGGACACTCCTTCCGCAGGCATATGATGGTGAAGCGCACATCCACTAGGCTAACCGAGCGGATTAATCACCTTAACATCATAAAAAAAAAAGAAAAAAAATTGAAACAGATACTTTTCTGAAAGCACATCTGATCAGCCTTCATTATGTTTTGGATTGAGCTTCCTAATTAGGAGGTTTCCGGTAATTTAATGCGCCCGGCTTGTTATTCCTATAAGGATAAGTATTTTATGTCAGTAGATGGGGCTTCTTTTGGGGAAGAAATCAACCGGGTTTCCCAGAGGGGAGAGAGAGAGAGAAAAACATCCGTATGAGACTGGCTAATCTCCCTTTAATCGAAAATCCCTGAAAAAGGTTCCTCGCATCACAGACGGTATTTGAAATCGAGTCTTTTGAAGAGAAGCGCTGCCTTTATGGCCACCGAGCTAAGGAGAAGGTGGCTCATTCATTTCATATGAGACACTTCTCTGGGAACTACAATCGCATTCTTTCAACTCGAACCTTCTGCTGTCTACTGAAAAAGTAAAGCAAAAACCCATGTAAAGCGGAATGCAGCCAACTGAGTTTTACTGTGCTGGAAGAGCTTTTGGAAGAGTATTGTGGTTGTGCGTATTCCATCAGGAAGCGATGTCGCCATTAATATTTATATGGAAGTCTTTTTTCTGCAAAAGATCAAGGCGTCATTAGGCGATGTGGGAAGGGAATAAAGAAGAAAAAGTGAAAAAAAAAAAAGAAAAAAGAAAACAGGAAAAACGCTGAATTTAAGATCGAGTATCCTTGGCTAACCTGCACGCTCCCTGCGGTTAACACGTTTGACATCTTGCTGGTTTGCACGCTTCTTACTTCAGCGTGCAGCTGCTTTCGCCAACCTGTGGACGAGGATTAAATGAAAATTCATGCCGCCTGCGTGATATGCATGCAACTTAACCCACTGCCTTCATCTTTACAGAAAAAAAAGCACCCAAGAGGGGAGAATAGTTTCCTTTCCTCGTGGTGTTTAACTGGTAGTTGAAAAGGATGTCGGCAACGTAGCTAAGACTAATAGTATTTGATTAAAATATTCTGCAGATGGACCTCGCATGGTTTCAGCATTTAATCCTATTTCTGGTAGTACTTAACAAAAAATAAAATGATCTAAATTTCCTTCTTTCAACGTACTTATGAGATCATTCATAAACTGCGGGTACTCTTACTATACTATTTGAAAACACGTTTATGATTTCGTTTGCTTTTTCCCGCGAATTTCAGATCGCATATCTCATCCAAACTTGTGTTTATTTAAACCATCTGCAGTGATCTACTCATCAATTAATGCTCATTATTAGCTATTTTTATTCATCACTTACTGCATTTACAAACGGTGCACAATTCGATTTCAATGACTGCGCAGTAGCATTTACACTGCATTATACTAACTTATCACGTATACGTTGAAGCTAACTTTGCTCGGTGCGAGTGTTGGTTTCCCCTTCCACTGTGTTTTTGCAGTGATATCAACACGCATTTTGCTCGGTGTTTATACACATACCTGGCAAAGTGTGGTTTCCTTAATGGCAGTTAAAGGATAAGGCTAGTCATAAATACTGTTACAAGAGCACATAAACCTTTAATCCATTCAGTAAATCTTTTACGGCTTTCAGGACATACAAATCGTATGTAAAACGTGCATATAGTAGCACTGTTCACGCATGTCCGAAGTCTGTGAGGCCACATATCGATGGCGGCTCGCACAGCATCCAACAGAAACGCTAACATTGCTCGCTCCAAATCCACCTTCAGGCTGGCGATGCTGGGGGTGTCGATTCTTGCATGCTATTGTCTCAAGCTCCGACCACAATTTGAAGTCCAACGGATTCAGAATGGGACTTCCAGACACCAATCAGATGGTGACATGTGATCGGGCACATTCACCTCCAATCGCTTGTGTGGTCCTCGCCTTGTGTGCAGGGGCGGAGTCCTGTTGGAAGGTCCGTTGTGTACTGTGAAACCAGGTGGTGTTCAGGGGCCGTACTACAGGTTTCAGCAAGGTATTTTGATGCTCTTTGGCGGAGGTTTTGAGCCTTTTCTCGCAGAAATGCAAATTTAGATACCCCTGATCTCCACCACCAAACCATCGCTGACACGGGGTGAGGACCTCTCTGATTCCTGGGTGCTGTGCGACCATCCAGGACATACATCCGATCGTTTTGGCAGTTAAACGACTCTTCAAAGGTGAAAACCTTCTCATCTGTGAAGAGGATATCTCTTTGTCTGCCGCCGAAGAAGTTAGTGCCTTTGATTTTACCATCCTCTGCCGCATAAGTCTTGGTGTTAAGAAGTGTCCAGTAGAAAGACGATAGGCTCTCATCCCAAGTCATCAATTAGTACATGTGACATCGTTCTCTGCGAAACGTTCATCTCTCGCGACATCACTTTCTGTGTTCTCACAGGATTACGGCGGAGGCGTGCCTTCATAGTCCTCACAAGCTGTTGCGTCTTCTCTATCGTTATAACGGCTAATAGTGAAACGGTTACAAGGTTCTCATCTAATGCAAATTAGCTCATATAGCTAGACAACTCTCTCTCTCTACTGATAAACACGCAAATGTTGGCTTTGCAGAACACCACATTACGGAACCGGGCATGCGCAATTCTGAGCAGCGAGATGGTGTGCTGAAGTTGTAACAGTATTTATGACAAGATTGCTCGTGTGGTGTAGAATAAAACAATATTTCGGCATGTAATCCCACTATCTTCGAAGCTAGAATAAGTTTTATTTATTTTTTAATGGGATTTTTAATAATAAGCGATAGAGAGTAATTTTTTTCTTGAAGTTATTGGTTGTTGACATTGTAAAGTGGCCAAAATAAACACTTCCACACAAATGGAAGTTGCTCCTTTCAAATGTCGCTGTTTTCAAAGTGCTCTACAGATTTTGGATTAAATGTTTCTACTCCTAAAGCGACTGCAAAATCGACTAAAACTTCAGAAGTTCAAAAGTTTTGTTTCAAGTACTGCTGTAACTGACTTCATTTAAAAAAAAAATTCCATTTGACGTCCTTAGACGCCGTATGGTCACGGTCGTACCTCACATGGTTTTGGCAATGATGTCTTCTGCTAGAATAAGGGGTAGGGTCTCAGATTCTCTTTCCACACAAAGTGTGTAGGACAATCGCAAACATCCACGCCCAACGCGGGATTCGAATCCGCAGCTTCTTGGCTAGAGAGCGGACACGCTAACCACTCGGCCAACCAGGCCTGCCTGACTTTATTAGCAGTGGACAATTTGTAATGTAGCTTGTCGCAACAAATGCAAAAAGGTAATTATAAGTACTCTTAAATCCTAACGAAAGCCTCGAAAGATCCCCAATTGATCATCACAATATTCCTACTTTAAATACTGTGCAGTAACTGGAATTATAAGTAAAAGCTCAACACTGTCTAGACTTTTGTTGTCTGCAACACACGCTAAAAAATAATCATAATGACAAGGTTCGTTTGTTTTTAGTCAACTCGTGTAGTTCTGGCAGACAGACTTCAATTCTGAATTGACTTTCGAAAAGCCAGTTTGTCTTGATATATTTGTGTAACAAAATTGCTTCCTTTCGTTTTATGTTAGCCATCGAGACACCAAACAAAAAAATGAACTCAATTTTCCAGAGCTTCTCTAATCCAATATAAGAAGATGGCAATTCTAAAATGCGTTTTCTTTTTTTTGACCATCACTTAGTGATCAATTACAGCAGAATTAGACCTTTGTCAAATATACTCTGCAGAAGTATACCCTTATCAACTGCTTCCTTATCAAATATACTCTGATATTTTTAAAATCTGCAAAAAAAAAAAAAAAAAAAACCAGACAGATAGTATAAAAATTTCTGAGTGTCAACACCCAGAATGACTGGAGGGGAGGAGTAGGCTTAAGATCCACAAATTGGATTTCTCGATATTTGAGAAACGGTGGAATTATTCCCTTCCTACACCTCTGGATTTGTATCTTGTATCCGCATTCGTCACGAGCTAATTTAAATATGTAAGGAAGGATATCCTCCTTCCCCTGTGTCGTAGGAGGATACAGAGGAAGGCGGTCTATCCTTTCCTGAAATGTGAAGAGATAAATATAAAATATTTGTGTATAATATCATGAAGCAGTTTAAATACTAATCATTTTAGATGACAGGAAAATAATTGGTTTGTCCCTCGTTTTTTTAAAAAAAATCTCCATCTCCAGTAACTGCTACTTCATCTAGTCTATCCGAATTTGCATTAATATTTTTAAACTGATATACGGCATTACGAAAAGTTTAGAAATCTATCTGTCTATCCAGCAATGGCTCCATAAAGAAGCTGAACACAGTTCGTGCGGGTTAACATCACGTACACTTCTTTCTACGCTTGACTATTGATGTAATTTTTTATTGCATTCTCAAAGAGTCAGTCATAAGAGTAAAAATGACGCCCATAGTCTGTGTATTGACAACAGGACGTCATGTTTACATTCCTACTTCAAGTGTCGGATGTAAGGACCGTCACTACAACCTTCTTCAACGATTCACGCACACATACGCTGGTGGGGGGGTGGAGGAAGAAAGAGACGTGTGCTACAGAAGGGCACAAAGCTATACTAAGCACCACTTCGACAACGCTGGGCATTCCGCTTGACGCCTTTACCGCTAATAAGTTCACTTGTCAGCGACCTTCCCAGTCACACAGAAGATGACTTGATTCATGAAACACATTTTCGTCCAGAAGAGAACGCCACAACAATATTCTGCAGATTCCCCCATAGCACTGTAGCAGATGAAGAATAAGACCGAATAGATTGTGAAGAAAAGGAAATAGGATAGTTCAAGAAGCACTTGTCTTTATACTTTCATAACCACCACACAAAATGAGAACGAGTGAACATATCTGAATAGAAAGTCTCTAACTGCCTTTCGTTAGATAATAAGAAACTAGAAAATGACTTCGGGAGAGTGGAATACCAATTAAACTGGAAATACCAGCAGTTGGTGGAAAATATGACGGTAAAATTAATTGGGTTTCTGGACAAATCAGCTGTTAATTTGTTCGTCTTGAATCAGTCCCCTTCAGGAGGCTGGGAATGTGGAGAATAATCTGAGTTGACTATCAGTAGGGAAAACAAGGGCAATCGTCTTCAATGGAATTTTAGATCTGCTCCAGTTGTCAGTGGGAGGGGGGGGATGAATAGGGAATTACTTCTCAGTACTTACATTATGGACAATAAAAATGAGGACGAGGGAACAACGAAATGGATAGTCAACTCAGATTGTTCTCCACTTTAAATCCCCCATCAAGCTCATCATCATCATCATACGTATCAAGGATTTAGGCCTAGCATGGCCTGTTCCGGCCTTAGAAGTCATCGTTGAATCGTTTAAGAGGACGTCCTGGTTTTCTCTTTCTTAATGGCGTAAATGTCGTCGTAAAGGATTTAATAAACATCTCTCCGCCTCACATTTACGCAAATATCTCCGTGGTTAAATTTTATCTGGGACGCGGAACACCCTCAAACATTTTTTTTTTTTCAACTAAAGATGAGTTAGTTGAACCTCATATAGAAATGGCAGGATTTCTTGTTCTGGGTTTGATTCGCTTATAACGGATAAAGCAGCCCGAAGTAAGAGATGTAACATACTTTAACAAGCCTCCTCTTATTGCTTTGGTGGAATCACAAACCAAGGCAGCGTCTATCAGATTAAGATACAGTTGGTTGGCAATATTGGGGAAGATATCAAACGTCCTTGTTTTCTTTACTCATCTGTTACTGTGGATGCAAATTCTTTTCTTTCGGCTTCTTATTAATCATTTTAAGGCGTGAATTGGCACTTGTATGCACACTCTAGCGAACCACGTTATTGGAAAGGAGCATCGATTTGAAACAAATTCAGTTTACTTCTCTGTCAGATCTTTTATAACTGTTATGTTAAAAATGAATAATAAAAACCGAAGCAGGTATTTTAAACAAAAAATTGGAAGTATAAAAAACGAAAAAAGAATCATAATAAACAGCAGAAGAATCAACCGCTACATTCATGTTGATGCTGAACGAAATATAGTCTGAATGTCCTTGATATCTGCACTGCTAAAACGTGAAAAGAAAAGATGGAGGCATATTCTTGTCTTTGTATGACTCCCGTAAAAATTGATAGTTAAATTAAAATAAATAAAAATAAAAATTGATAGGACAATTAAAACTATACGATGATATCAATGTTATCGAAAATAACATTTAGTTCATTTTGACTTATTATTACTACCAACGAAATTCAGTTATGGACCACGTGGGTTTCGTAAAATACTACTTGGACAGTCGATAACGAGAAATAAAATTAAGAATCCGTGAACGGAAATAAACGGACGAGTCTACTAAGTAGGCAAATGCATTTTAAAACTATTCTCAAAATACGAAACGACGAAATCAGGGCATCCACAATTGACGTTCAATCCACTGCCTTTCTCGATGTGCGTGGATTGGATTATCTCAAGAATGATCTCATTCCTTTGCTGCGCTGATCGGGAGAAATGGCGTCAACGTTTCACCCAAATGGATTCGAATATTACGGTCAGCTGGGATTGAATAACTGCTTGGAATTATCGAGCTCGCATGCAACTGCGGAATCATTCGGAGGTGACCCTTTTCGGTCCGTTATGAATAAAATTTATTTTCAATATCGACCAAAAAAAAAAAAAAAAAAAACAGCCAGAAGAATTGCGAGATTAGTAGATGGAAGATGGGTTTCGATTTTATCGAAATTATATGAGCTTTGACAAAATTATGATTCTCTTTGCTAAGAGTTTGCGACTGCCGGAAACTAAACAGTTTTATTTAGCACTTAAATATGTATGTTTGGAATTATTTTGGTTTTACCAAAGCCGTTACAAAGAAAAGAAATATAAAGCCGGAAGAAACAGAGAAGCTCGTTAGCTACAGTATGAGATTTATACCAACAAACTTTTAGAACATCAAATGCAGTAAAAGAAACAGAATTTGGTTCCTATTATTAACAGTAAACAAACAAATAATGTTTAATAATGAAGTAAGTCTTATCTGAGTCTTTGTATGTTCAATAGGCGTGTCTGTACATCGAAAATGGAATATAAAAATTATTGTAGTTATTCATGTTTTCATATTAAAACAATAAATCTTACTAATCGCTACAGAGGATCTTAGTATTTAAAGAAGCAAGAAAAAAAAATCTGAAAACCAACCCCAACTCAAGATCAACGGAGTTAAAGATCGGTACTATCAACGTAAGAAGCCTGAATGGCAAAGAAATGGAGCTAGCTGAGGAATTAGATAAGTACCAGATCGACATAATAGGGGTGACTGAAACAAAAAAGACAAAAACTGGTGAGATCTTTCTGAGCAATAAATACAAAATGTTATATTCAGGCAATGATAATCAAGGAAAAGAAGGAGTAGCCATAGTATTCAACACAAAATATGAGGCTAATCTTCTTGAATGGCAGTCAGTCTCAAGTAGAGTAATGTGGGCAAATATCAGAATGGGGAACTGGACAATGAGACTTACTTGTGCCTATGGTCCCACAGAAGGTTCTACTAAGGTAGAAGTGAAGGAATTTTTTGAGGCTTTAGAAAAAGCAACTGGCACAATGAAAAAGGAAAAGTTGGTCCTTGTTGGGGATCTAAATAGCAGAGTAGGAAATGATTGCGAGACATACAAAAATATTTTGGGAAAATTTAGAGAAAAGAGCAAAGCCAATAATAATGGCAAATACCTGTTGGATTTCAGCTCAGGACATGGACTGGTTATTACTAACACCATGTTCCAACATAAAAATGTGCACAAATTCACATGGAGAGAAGAGGCTAGGAATAAGAAAAGTCTCATTGACTATGTTATTGTTGATAGTGATGTTTTCTCCCTGGTGCAGGACACCAGAGTGTACAGAGGATTTGAAATTGGAAGTGATCACTGTTTAGTCTTGAGCAGGATAAAACTGAATTTCATATTGAAAAGAATAACATGTAAGAAAGTTTTAAAGCGAATAAAAGTTGAGCAGCTCTCAGATGTGAACTGTAGACTAAAATACAGAAAGATTATTGAAAAGAAAATGAAAGAGTTTGAGAACAGGAATCAAACCTTGGAGATTCAGTGGCAAACTCTGAAGAAAACATTGATTGATTCTGCCAGAGAGGCATGTGGTGAGGTTGTGTGCAAGGATAAAAAAATCAGAACTCCCTGGTGGACACAGGAAGTTAAAGAGGAAGTGAAGGAAAAGAAGAAAGTATATCAAAAGTTCCTGGCAAATAAGTCAGCTTTTACTCTTACAGAATACAGAGACTGGAAAAGGCATATGACAAGGTGCCAAGAGAGGAGCTATTCAATACGCTACAGTTATATGGTGTCAATGGGGAATTACATCAAGCAATACTTAGTCTTTATTTGAGTTGTAAGTCAGCAGTTAGAATTGAAGGAAGTACAGGAAGATGGTTTAATGTTAAATCTGGTGTGAGACAAGGATGTACATTATCCCCTCTGTTATTCATTATCTATATGGATCACATTATGAAGGAATGTGGTATTAAACCTGATATCAAAATTGGAGATGTTAATGTCAGCTCTTTGCTTTATACGGATGATGTTATACTTCTAAATAAATCCGCTACAAGTCTGCAAGATTCTCTGACTAAATTGAATAGCTGTTGTAATAGATATGGTATGAAGGTCAGCAATAAAAAGACAAAGACAATGAAAATAGGCAGAATCATTGAAATGTCAACTGTGTTGTGAATGGAGAACCTGTGGAACAAGTAAAACATTTCAGCTACTTAGGCACGATTTTTACTGAAGATGGTAAATTAAATGTAGAAATAGACAACAGAATCAGCAAAGCTGGTATGGTGGGAAGTCAATTGAATAAATTCACATGGAATAAGAGAGAAATCAGTCGGAACACTAAATTAGCTGTATAGACAGTGTTCAAACCAGCTTTAACTCATGGGTATGAGAGCTGGGTCGGAAGTAAAACACTTGACCAAAGACTAGAGACCGCAGATATGAGAGCCCTGAGAAAGATTAGAGGCGTGAACAGATGGCATCAATGGCAATATCATATTAAAAACGAGGATATTAGGAAAGAACTTGACATTGTCAGCATCCAGGAAGGCGTTAGCAGAGCTAATCTCAGATGGTATGGTCACTTAAATAGAATGGGAGAGGAAAGATTAGCAAAACAAGTGTTCTCTGTCACGTTGGCAGGAAAACGACCCAGAGGAAGACCAAGATATAGGTGGATTGATACGGTACAAAGTGCCTTAGACGATAGAAATATAAGATTGATAATGTTGGAGTCTTGACAAGTAACAGACTGATTTGGAGAAAAATTGTAGATAGGAAGTTAGTAATGATGTAATTTTTTCATGTAGTACTGTCATATCCTGTACACCCCTTGAGGGTACATAGCAGGAATTTGATGATGATGATGATGATGAGAAAAAAAGAAAGGATTTCAGGACAGAGAAGAATGACGTATGCACGATAATAAGAAACCGATCAAAAATAAAATAAAATCTGCTGTATTATCAGCAGATTATACCTGGTCCCATCTGACTATATCCTATTCTCAAATTTAAATAAAACACTTGAGAGGAATAAAATTTATCACAGATGAAGTCCCATCTCATCATTTGCAACGCAGAAAGTGTATAACACTTCGTGGTGGGAATATCTACAATAATGTGTAAGTTACATGGGTCTAACTTTTCAGCACATCGTCGTATAAGCCATTTAGGAAAATTTGTTAGAAGCATTTTGAAAGGAGGACTGAGGCGAACAGTAAAGAAATGATAGAAAACTTGTCAGAAAAGAGAAGGCTAAAGAATAAAGAGGAACACAATAAGAAGACAAGATCCATTGAGATAGATAAAGCATGCGCGGGAAGAACGAAATTAAAATAGTCACGAAAATAAAAATAAGAAATAAAATAATTCGAAGGCCCCTTTATAAATGTCAGCTCCTCTTGCTAGTAATAAAGGAGGATGGAATTGAAAGCGAAGATGCGCATGGCAGAAGAAGAAGATGATGATGAGAATGAAAGATGCAGGGCGACATGTCGTAAGATGCAGAGGCTGAATAGGACGAAGAAGGATGCGAAATATGGAGGAACGAGGAAGTATAGAAACTCTGAAAGACACCGTAAAATAATAAATTAGGAATATATACGAAAAAGACCTTCGCATTTACTGAAAAATAATTTTGTGGTCAGGAAAGCAAAGAGAGGGTTAGAACAAGGTCGCTTCTTTCCGTGTAGTCGACTGGCATGCGGATAACTGCCGAAACATATTAATGAAAAATCTGCAGTTTATAAAAGATTTTAAGCCCTAAAATAATAAAACGAAGAAAGAATTTAATGCCCGTCATTAATGAGCGAGCATTTAAACAGCCTTGAATTATCTTTGAGGAGAAATGGCCAAACGTCCTCTGAATCCAGCAAGATTAATACGACGGTCTTCGAGTCCATTCTCAGTAATAAGCAATTTCTTATTATAATCGGAATGGTGGGATGAAAAAGGGCTTCTGCTATGATATCCCTTAACGTACTTGAGGAAGAAGCGAAGCGAAATAAAATCAGCTCGGTTCAAAAACAGCACAGTAATTGTCATAAGAAAGAAATTTATCGTAAAAATGAAATTTAAGTATTCGCTGTGGAATTTCTTTTTTCGTTGTTGTGCAGTCGTTTGACTTCTTATTAATTGCAAGGAAAAAACTTAAATGCTCAATGATAAAACAGAAAGGTTTCTTAATGATCATTTGTTTTTTGTGGATCGCTCAGTTGAAATTATGGCGGAGGCTATAATGTATAATATATATATATATTAAACGAGGGTCGTAGCTCAGTTTGTAATGGGATACCATTACAAATGGTAAGAAAAGTTGAGTTCGATTCATACGGAATATAAAGGTTTCCCTTTCCGTAAATGCATTTTACTTTTCCGTCCTGAGGTTAGCGAATAGATGCAATTGGCAGACATGAAGACAGAGACAGGATTAATCGCCGTTAATTAGGTTTCTATGAAACTAAGTGACTCGGCTATGACAAGCCATTGGACTTAACACGTAAAGGGAAGATCGATTAACTCAGCACTTTTCGTGATGATGCGCAGTGAAAGTGAAGGTTTTGCCAATCCTATCTTAAAGCGAATTGAGGCTCTCCAAAAGCTCTTATTAGAAAAATCGACTTGAATTAAGCACATTCTCCTCCCTTATGCAGATATAAAAATCGTTCTGGGATTTAAAAAATTCATTAAATCAGCTATTAATTACTATGATGATGAGTTTCCTTTCATTCATACGGGTGGCAGGGGCAGCCATACTACGGAAGTGACTACGGGCAAGGTGGTTTCCCGTTGTCTTCCTTGCAGTACTTATATGTTATGGCTGTATCCTGTATGTTCACGGGGCCGGTTTGCCTGCTTGCGGGACGAAAACCCCCAGATAAAAGGGTGGTAAAAACCCTGCTGTGCACGCCCAGCTAACTTAGCTATGGCCGAGGAAGATCCTTCAGCTCCTCACGTCGTCGACTGGAATCGAACCCAGGACACTCCTTCCCCAGGCATAGGGTTGCGAAGTGCAAAGCCACTGGGCTAACAGCGCGGACATTAATTATTATATCATATTACAAATATTATTAATCACGTGGTTCAAAGTTAAACAAACAAATAAGCAAACCTGTTATGACACTTTATTTCTAAAATGTATTCCTCATCACTTTTTTTTTTTTTGCAGCATAATTTGAAGAAGAATATCTCCTTATCTTCATTGTCGAACGTGCATCTATCGACTTTCCTTCTACGATATTGGACTACGCTTTAACTTTGCAGCGAATCCATGGAGTGTAACAACCATCTACACCCACACAGTAAAAAAAAAAAAAAAAAAAAAAGTTATTTGTGAAGCAATACTAACATTTGCCAAGGAAGTCGATTTCAGACTTTCTTGACGCAAATGACATGTAAAACGTTCCTGGAAACTCTGTCTACACACCAACGAGATGAAATAAATCGGCCTCGTCATGGAGCCATGCCAAGCCTAAATTAGAGTTTGACGGATTAATGGGGAGCACAGCACACACACACACACACACTGAAACTTTATATATATATATATATATATTATATGCAGAAGACGTTAGTGCAAGGGGAGGAGAGACGCCAACTTCTTCGCTTATGCGTTCATGGAAGGGTTCCGTAGCATCGACCTTTCGGTCATAAATCGGAGAGTCCGGAGCGTGGCTGTAATTCCGATCACGCAGTTAAACAGCGAAAAGAAATAACAGTAGTTTTTGTTTCCGCCAACGCAAAAAACTACTTTTTTCCCCGTTTTTTTGCATACGACATGAACGATCGCTACATCGGAAGACTATCATCGATCACAACACTCGAATGCGTGTTTCCATAGCAACCGTAGGGTAAAAAAAAAAAAAAAAAAAAAAACATCAGCTGAAAAGGACACAGGCGGTAACTACGAGTTGCACAAAAGCTGAAATCGGTAAGCAAATTTGGCATTTAGATCTTATCGGAGTTTCCTTCTGGAGTGTGGCGAACAACTTCTAAGCAGATGTCCAAAAGGCATTTCAGATACGGTTCAAGGGGGAAACACAACGCGTTATTCACGCCCACTCTTCGGAAAGCTAGTATGTCTCATCAGTCTTTGGATCGAGCTATTTTTTTTTTAAATAAAATAAACAATAGTAATATAAAGAAAAGAATTGCGCTCTACCTTGCCTCATGAGAGCTTCGCATGTTTGTACCTAAATTCGATAAACAGGTGCCCGGATGAGAAAAGAGAACTTGCTCGCTTCTCCAGTTCACAACGCTTCAAATTAAAAAGAAAAGAAAAATAGCCTTTGACGAACAAAGTCACAAAAATCAGAAAAGATTCCCAAAGTATTCAAATAATGTACGGTTTTATCAAGAATTAGAATTGCTTTTATAACAACTAAAATCCCAGCAGTTCGCTTCAAGAATAGTATGACGTAAGGCAAAATAAGAGAGAGAAATGAAAGATAAAGAAAATGTCAAAAACACTTGAGTAGGGAACATCAGGTTATTGATTGAATATATATTTCAATTGCTTTAAATAAAAAAAAAAGTCCCAGTACAATGGATAGTACAGAGAGCTTGGAAAAGCGAAATAAACTAGCCCACTTTTCTTGCCCAGATCAATCAGTTGAAATCAACCTTGAACTGATCTGTTAGTGTACGTTGCCTGGGCATCCGGTAGGAACACTATGGAATAGTGAACTTACAACTGGTGTAAACTCTGACCAACAAAAGGACACATCCTATGAAATATCTAGCGGGTAGTTTAAAATGTTTTTTAATTGAAACCACGACCTAACCAATGTTATTCATCGATGATTGCTTTCAGAAGATGCATATTTATACGTCAGTTGCTGAGGAATTACAATTCATGCCATAGAAAACGAGAGATAATAAAATCTATTAAAACAAAACCAGGAAATGGTGAATTATACAACGTTCTTTTAAAAAGGGCGTGATTTTGCTGTATAATAATATAGTTTCGTTTTCATATTTCCATACTAGATTCGGCATTTATTTTCCCAGTGATAAGATGCACTACTTCCGTGATATTATTCGAATCCAACTTGAACCATTTTATTTGAGGCAAAGGGGAAAAAAATGAACATTAAATAAACAATATTTTAGCTTTCCCCCTCGTGCTTAAAGGCAAGGGGAAAAAAATCTGAATTGTATCTGTTTATATTTTTATGAACTTTATAGAATTCTCATCCTTTTAAGTTCCTCTGCTTACGTCTGTCGTGTAGCAAACCGTAATCAGCTGTTGAATGTCCTCTGGAGGCTTGCTCTTTAGCATTTGCTATGTTTGGGCTAGGCAAGATGAACAAAGCGCGTATGTCGTTGTTGGGTTGTAGTAATCACGTGACCCTGAGATACGAATTATGTAATTAGACAATTAACGCAGCCAAAGGAATGTCTCTCTCTCTCTCCCCAACTCCTTGTCTCAATTACATAATCTAGATGAGCATCGTTGTGTCAGTTCGTACTCATTCCCCACGAGCTTCTGCCCTCTATTTTTACCATTAAAATTCTGTCGTGAAAAGTTCTTTTGCACGGAGCTTAATTCAACAAGGCTATTTTACTTTTTTCATACTATCATGACGGTTCTTTAAGGGATCCAAAAATAATGACTGCACCGAGAAAAACAAGAGTATTTAATTTGATTAAATGAAATATTTTCATTGGCCTAATCAGACGGAAGACAGAACAAATTCATACGGAGAAAATATACAAGAAATAAAGAGTCGAATTGAATGTGTTGATGGCGACGTCTTCACGCTAGTTCAAAGAAGAGAAAGGTTCGGATAGAAAGTGATCATCGTTTAGTTCTCAGCAGGACAGAAACGAACATCGTGCTGAAACGAAAAGTGCGCAAGAAAGTTTTAGAAAGAATCCGAGTCGAGCATCTTTCATGGGATTTCAAGAAAAAATGAAAGAGTTTGAAGATAGAAATCAAACCACGGAAACTCAGCAGACATCGAAGAAAAGATTAATTGATTCAGCCACATGCGAGGAAGTTGTCTGCAAACACAGAAAAATTAGAACTTGGTAGTGGACTCGGGAAGTTAAAGGAACAGTCGTGGGATCTGAGAGAACACAGAAAAGAAAAAAAAAAAAAAACTTTGAGAAAGCAGCGAATGTAAAAGTAGCTAAACAAAAGTCATGGGAAGACTTTGGTAAGAATATAGAAAATAAATGTCGGAAAGGTGGCAAAATGATATGAAGGCTGCTGAAAAGGTTAAAAATAGATAAAAGAGTCCAGCGCAAATATATATATATATATATATATATATATATATACTATCCCCATATCGTAACAAAATCTAATGCGCAGTTCAAGAGCAGAAACAGGAAGGAATCTTGATGTATTCTGCCACGATCTTTTTTTTTCTTTTCTGCATAGAGGCATATGCACTCATTTCTTTGTGTTGTGATTAATCCGTCCTAACCAAATGTGGGAATGAAAGCCAAAGAATGTTCGTTACGTATTAAAATAATGGATCTCCAAAATAAAAATAAAAAAATCAGATATTTATAGATTAGGAGAACGTCGAACAGGAAAAGGGAAGAGTTGGAATGTTAATGATGACAAATTAGTCGAGTGGCTGACAGGTATCCGAGGAAACAAGTTAGTTGACAGTGCTCAAGACGCGTGAAGGGCGATAAGAAGTTCACTGCGTGACATAAATAATAGTAAAATTAGCGTTCGCGCGTGTTATCAACTTTTAGAAGTATGAGTACCGTTAACATGAAGGACCCAAACTGGGAACGCGTTTCATTGAGATCTTTTAGAAGGTCAAGAAAGTATTACCAAGATTTACAGAATCGTATGGATGATGTGACTTCAGTGTTTTGTTACTAAATGAAGTCACATGTTGTAACACCACTTTGGCTCGATGAGTTCAGCGAATGGGTTTTAAAAAATCGAACAAAGGCATTTTGGACAGTTGGGGGGGGGGGAGGAAAATGCACATTCACACCTCCTTTCTGTTTTTCATGAAGTAGCAGCTGAAGTTCATACCGAATTAAATGAACTAACTCAAACTTTTAATTCAAAAATTTTACATTTGAAATGATTTATGTCCGCGCGATTAGCCGAGTGGCTTCGCAACCATATGCCTGGGGAGGGGGGATGTCCTAGGTTCGATTCCCGTCGACGACGTGAGGAGCTGAAGGATCTGCCATTGCTCAGTTAGCCGGTCTTCGGAGTGGATTACAGGGTTTTTTCCCCAGTTTATTCGGGGTTTTCCTCCCGCAAACCGGCCCCGTGAACACACGCTTCGACAGACAGGGGATACAGGCCTACACATTTTATCGGTTACGGAAGCTTACCCGATAAAATGTGTAGGCCTGCGCGAAAGGTAACATACGGTGATGATGACAATTGATTTATTTTTCTTTTGAAAAATATAAATTGTAAAATCCACGCCCCAATGTTGTAAAGTGCCCACTTTAATGGTCCCCACTCTGCCTGCAGAATATTTTCACTAAAATAACTTAAAACATTGATAAAAATAGATTTTCGTTGGTGGATAATAAATAGCTTATAAAAAGTCTTTCGGTATTAGTATTTATAAATAATTAAAAATATAAAATTAATTCATTTTAAAACATTTCATTTTGTCTTGAGATACACATTGATATTTATTTTATCGAAATTAAAATTATAATTCGTAAATCTTTGTTTTTATTGGTAGTCACTGCGAGCTCCATAAATTGCGAAACAGCAACAGCATGCTAAAGAAATGAGGAAGCAAATGGTATTCCCTAGTTCAAATAAATTAAGAAATTAAATGGCATGAGTTCGACATAAATTAATATTCCTTGTTCGCACTAGTTGAAATATAATATTAAATCAGTCAAAAGCACAAACACTCGTGTTTTATTATATAAATATGTCGGAAATAAACTTCTGGAAGATAACATTAACGAGATGTTTCCAGAAAACCGAAAACAACTATTTGCGCATGCTCGATTCTAGTTTTTTTCGAAAGAAGACGGAGAACTAGAATAGCACAACAAGCAATGGGATCGGAGATCTGAAGATGAAAGACACAAGTTCCCCTTGATTTTTTCAAGTTAGTAATTTTAGCTGGGTTTGTGGTTAAAATGTAAACTATTTATGAATTTCATACTTCGGCTCATAAACTTCTGAAGGCCCCGCTATTATTACTGGATGTAGGTTAATGGCAACGCATTATGGCCGCGCTAGAATTCGAATAAAGGACTTGTATTTTGGGAAAAGGGAGGTCGCAGAGTAATTAGCGATCTTATTTCAGCGTGCTAGGGGGTCTCGACGTTCACATAAAAAATTTATATATTAGGTAACTGTTGTGCTATTACAGTTAACTGGGGAGACTTTCCACCCTTAACCACTTAGTTGGCTAACTCCCTCCTCTCCTCGAGGGCTTCGTGACAAAGGCTGATTCGCCCCTCCGCCAAAAGGATGTGCATGTTTCGAAAGATCCCAAGAAGTTTAAAAATGTAGTAGAAGAACTACAAAAATGAGCTTCGAATTCTTAATAAAATAATAAAAAAATGAAGACGTAATCCTTCTGGTTACTTTTAAGTAATTTAAGGCGATGCGATACAAAGAAACAGGACATGTGTGAAGTAAAAATTAAAACCAAAATTAATTTTATTTAAAAAAAGATTTTAAAGCTAATGTTGTTTTCATTAGAGTGAACACAATGTCTTCAACGTTCAGTTAGACGCAAGTTGACACTTCGTTCTGCCAGTGCGTTCTCTCTAACGAAGCTATTAGAGAAATGTTGTTAGCTTTTAAGTTTTTTTTTTTAAATAACTTTCAGTTTTATTTTAGCCGTGTTTTTAAACTGTGTTAAAAATCATTATATTATTATAACAACGTTGAAAGATTACGTCGTAAATGTAGGAGAGACGATTGTGTGTGTGTGTGTGTGTGTGTGTGTGTGTGTGTGTGTGTGTGTGTGTGTGTGTGTGTGTGTGTGTGTGTGTGTGTGTGTGTGTGTGTGTGTGTGTGTGCGTGCGTTTAGTAAAATAATAACTATATGTATTTTTGAAACCGGGAAAAGAAAAAAATTCAAGTCTGAACTCGAGTCGTTTTGGCAAGGGATTGTGTAAAGCGCTGATCTACGCTCCCTTAAAATGCAACATTCTAGTACAGATGTTCGATGTACTAGGAAGAAACTGACAAATTTCGGGATTAATTCTTTGAGTGATTTTAAGCAAAAAAAAGTGCTTAACATCAACATGAGTCCAATTTCGGATGGTGACGTCGCGTTACTCTGATTTTTCTGAAGCGATTCTCGGAGCATGTAAATAGCACTCCAATGGGCGCCGGCTAGATTTAACTTTGGTTTTTACCCACTTCGTATCGGCTAAGCTGTTAAGCAAATAGTATGATAACGTCTACCTCAGCTGTTAAGGATATCGACATTGTTTTCAAGACCTCATTGTCCCTAATCGACAAGTTTCTGTTCGTGTACTCCCAACATCCACGATGAACGGAGTTGGATCTGAAAATCACAATAATCACTGCATCGTTGAATTTTGGACACTTCGCGCTGCATTCCAAACGACCAACTAGCAACAACAGAGAGAGAGAGAGAGAGAGGACAACGTAAAAATGATTAAGAAACTCGAAAATATGTCTTCAAGTAAAAGGCATTTATAACATTTATAAGAACTTTGTTGATATTCAGGTTTTAAATAAGCGATTCTCCATCTCACGAGGAAGATTACAACTTTTGAAGATTCTGCTGCATTCAGCACGACGGTATTCTACTTTCTTCTTACAATCGGATAACAATCGAACTCATGACGATATAAACATTTTTGTTTTGTTTAAAAATTAGTCGAGCAATCGATCCGTGAAGTTGGGTTCGCTCCTCTTCGAGTACTTTGGATAACTTAAACCAAGGCTTTCTACAAATTCAGTCGAATTCCGCTGTTTTGCGACGTCGATATTTTAATATTGCGGTGATAATATTGCATACTTAACCAGTATTTCATGAATTTTAAATGAAGATGGAAATGTGTCCCAAATAATTAGTTACACACCTCGAGATGTAACAGATAATAGATTACATTTTTTATTATATTATAATGTGGTCAGTTATCTATGGGGAAAAACCTATATGGAACAATTTATAGTGTCTTTTCTAAATGATTCTTAAATTTCAGTCTACAAATATTTTTAAGTATTCTGCTTAGCAACCATCTTCAGAATTCGCCTCTGAAGATGCGCTGAAACATGTTCGAGTGGTGTCTGGAGGGACATGAAATGAGTCCAAGGCGCTCGCTCCAAATACACAGTGGCCTCCTTAGACTGATGTCCGTGGCTTATTTTGTATTGGCTTGTTTTTCTCAGGTTGCCCGTCAAGGATTCTTAAATTTATTACGGTAAAAATAAATCAGCGCACTAATGGCATAGAAATAAATGCTATCGTTCAACATACAAAAGATCATTCAGTAATTACTGTAATTAACAGTGCAGCAATCAAACAGTATCGATCGAGGCTAGTAATTTTCGATGGCTAAATTCTTGTCATTTCTGTAGTTTATAACCGATTAAAAGAGATATCGCAGCGATACGCAAAGTGCCTTCAGCTCGGAAAATGTCTAAACGATATTTTGTTTATCATGGTATTCCCCCCCCCCCTTTTCGGAATTAACTTTCTTATAAACAGTATAAAAACATCGTCGTGGTAAGAAAATCTGACTACAGATTAATTTCAAAAAGCAAAAGTGGTATCTTATATTCATTCGCCGTTTCTCTGAAATCGCCGTTTCAGAGAAACGGCGATTTCTTTAGCATAAGTGAGAATATTTTTATTATTAGGGGGACATCTCCAGGGAGTCCAAAGACTCATCGAGGGAGGGCACCTACTCTACACCTCTCCGTCTCTACCAATCGCAACTACCTTCTTCATCTACACCATCTACTGCCGACCATCACCACTAATATTTTCACAAACACATCCATGCCCACGACAGGATTCGAACCCGCAGACTTTTGGCTGGAGACGGATAACCTAACCGCTCGGCCCCAAGCCGGCATTATTGTTATATAAGTTTTGAACCTCACCTTCTCTCATTGCCAGAGTTCCTCCACTAAAACTCTGTTGAATATCCTAAATCTACTTTCATATTTAGAGAACCAAAAGATCATTCGTTTCTTCGTATCCCCCCCCCCCATTTCAGAAAAGTAATGGACTAATACAGCGAACATGGAAGTAGTAATGCGAGTTACTAAAAGCATGTCGTTGTCATCGAAGCACCTTCTATTGATCCATTGGGAAACTTTTTTTATGATATAAATCGCCAGGTGGATCCAAGTCATTTTGAACTGCTAAACAATTTGTTGCCATACTTTTATAAACATTAACAATCGAGAACCTTGGCTCACTCGGTTTTAAGGATTTTCGTTTTTCTTCCTTTAAAATAGGTAAACTAGTCCCGTGAACATACACACACACACACACACACACACACAAAAGAAAAAAACACTTGCCCTTAGAGGGAAGCAATAGACGAATAGCAACAGGCTACATGACATTGCCTAAAAATCGTAATTAGGGGACTTAACCTTGTCGAAGGACGGACGAAAATTGGATAGATTGAATCGAGAAAATGTTTATCGGGTTAAGTTTCGATAGGTTGATATTTAGTAATAATAGTAATAATAGTGGTAGAGTAACAGAGTAATCAGAATAATAACAGTTGTAGAGCATAGGGCGATAGTAATAATATTAGTAATATTTTATCACTAATATTAATATCTAGTAATATATAAAGGATAGTTAGTAGCTTACTGATACCAGATAAGCCACTAACTATCCTTCATAAGTAAACCAGGCAAACTTCAACTTGAAATCGCTACTATTTTAAGGCACTTGCGCCAATCATGCCCGAAGGTCGAATTTGAGTAAAATGACTTGCATGTAGGCCAGTCGAAGTTGGATGATGAATGATTTTGAATCTACTTCTGTTATTTGCGGGTAAAGTTCATCATTAAGGAGTCAACTATTAGTTAAAATTGTGAAGTCAGAAGGTGCTACTTTTAAAAATCTCTTATAAAAGGCTTGAGACAGATTGTTAATAAATAAGTTATTTGTTCATTTGATTCACAGATTAAAGTAAGAGAACAGAATTCGTGTAATCAGGCACCTGAAAGCAGTGTTACTTGCTGGCCTAGTTGTAACTAGTGGATGTGTGGTGTACTCCAGAAAGGCGGTACGTACCAGGCTGTACGTTTGACTACGGTGGGTGGCACTGCACCCACCGTAGTCAAAGTAGTCGCTGGGCGTAAAACCACCATCCTGCTAATTAGAGACCTCAAATGGCTTGGAAAGTGTTTGGTCTCTAGAAAAGGGTTTCGGGATTATTTAACACTGACTCCCCCCCTCCCCCCGGCTGCAAAACTAACATTCTATAGTTTTGCAGCCTTTCTTGGATGGAATTCATATTAAAAGTACTTACAGTATTAATAATCACGGCTATTCATGAAAATGAATATAAATAATCATAATTTTTTGTGCATAGAAAATGGATTCGAATCCCATCTAATAGGCGACGAACCTTTATCAGGGCATTTCAGAAGAACGTGAGCTGGCTGGTCTCAAACGAGGATTGCTCATCGTGTCAAACAGGCAAACCGACTACAAGAACAAACACTCCAACATACGTTAACCTTAGTTGCTTCGGCAGTGATTTAAAAAAGCAACGAACCCAGTCCTATCCAGCGTTGTTAATATTCGAGTCAATAAGAGAGGATATTTAAGTTTTAATTTTGACGAGCTGTGATGCATACACAAACGTATTTGCATATCGAAATAATAACGATTACAAAGATCGGGACACTTGTGGTGACATGGAAAAGAGAAACGTAATTTTGGTAGCTTTATTTCACACCCGCCGACTAATAAAGCTCATTTTCTTATTGGTTTAGGGTTCGATATCTAAGATAAGCTTAAGAAAGATATCAATTATATCTTTGAGTCATTTTCACAAAACTGTATTCATTAATCATATAAGCGGCAAGTTCTTGGTTGAGCATTCTTCGTCACTTACCTTCGAAAAGCATTTTTGGGGCATATTAAAAACAGGAATGAACTTGTTTATTAAGACTTTTCATTTTACTAAAATAGGCTTACTATGAACACCAGTTCAAAAAGCGAAAAACAAACCTACAACTTGAAGAGTCAATTACGGGGGGGGGGGTTTGAATACTCTGATGTCTTGGGTTTTGTTATCTGTAAATAAACAAATTCGCGATAGTTTTGTTAGCGGAGTTCTTTGCCTCCTTTTATCTTGTTTTCGGTTATCTTCTTCCTAAGAGCAAAGAGAGAAGACAATTTCGTCTTCATATGAGATTTTGCTTTATTTCGGTGTTCACTGCGATTTCATTTTTCCTTTGGACCTCGAGATGAAAGTTCAAGAAACTGTAGTACTGACACATCAATCTTAAATATGTGATATTTTCCCAAATCATTTTGAGCAACAAACTCTCTCTCTTTAATCCATGTTTCGGTATATAAACGAAATTCATACTCTTCCCCCCCCCCTCCTCTTTTTTTCATGTCCGTCCCATCCCATCCCACTTACGGAAGATTGGCAACTTACAGTGCATTACAGTAGACTAAAGATTAGGTAACATCGGAACTCCACTATAAAACTATCAAACACGTGACTTTTATTTTCATGACGCTCGAAAAAAGTTCCACGTTTTCAATAAACAGGATTATGATATCCCGTACTGGGATATCATAATCACTTTCCCAAGGATTCCTGCTACCGCATCCGATCGGAGAAACGAGGCATATCTAAATCATATACAACTCCATTAAAAAAAAAAAAGAAACAGATTGAAAATTCTACAAATAAATAAATAAGGTTAAACATCTGACACGAGTCGTTGACACCTAAAAAAATTACAGAAATTAAATTTACGCTCGAGTACAAAGGAAATGTCCGAAGTAGGGAAAGAAAGGCAGAACTACATTAACGAAAGTTGAAGATTCGGGACTCACCTGCAAACAGAAAGTGGCACGCCTCTATCACTGACGTACCGCTGCAGCCTGACAAAGAGACACGAAGCGAGAATCACCCTGAGGTAACAGTGGCTCACGTGGGTAGTAGACAGCGTGGCTTCCCCTTGTATTTTTTAAATAGTTTTTTTTTTTCAGTATTATTATCCGTTTGCCCACTGAGCTTTCGGAATGAATGAGGTCTCTAGTCGAGGTCGTACATCCGCACAAATGTGAGCACGATCAGATTAAAGCACTCCCCACACAGGTAAGAGGCGCCCCGACCTACGAACCAAACTACGTATACGCACGCACTCACACACACCTGTTGAGAAGGACGTGCTGGGCTGCTCAGACTACGGGACCGGAGATTAACAATGAAATGGTCACGTCCTTTTATCGTCCTCGTTTCACCCCGCGAGCTCCTAAACCATTGCAGTAATAATCCGCCCACGGCTTCGAGTTGGCAGTGCGTGCGTCCATGTCTCGGCCAAGCAGGCTCTCCGCACCGTCCCGCACTACTGCAGCCCGTTAAAATCGAGAGCAGCAAAGTTAAGGGCCTAACGGATACAAGTGAAAGGAAGCGTCAGCGACATCAGCCAGTAAGAATTTGGCTGCAGTCAATCCCCACGCTCTGAGGGAAGCTGTGATACTTTTCGCATGGCGTATGTTATCGCGAATGTGCTGCTTGAATCGAATTCTTTGTTTCACCAATTCGGATGTGTCGTTTCTGTAGAGGTTATCAACAGCGCGAATCTAAGGGACCGAAGGAGTTAGAGAAAGTTCACTCCTATCCCTAAGCATTACTTCTCTCTTGGAAGGTTAGCCTGCTTTCCTTTATGTTGACGTTGCTAAGCGACATTAGTCGGTGAGTAAGTGCTCCTAAATAAGAATGGCCAAATTAACTCGAGACACTTCGCCTCACTTACAGAGTTGTTGACTTCCGCAAACAAAAATTCGATTCCTCGTGCATTCTGAATACATACTGAAAATGCTGATTATATTTGATAGGTAGTAAATTCCAAACTAACGTCATTTTAAGAAATTACGTTAGTTTGGAATGTAGCCACTGAAGATGGTCTGTAATATTCAGACCGAAATATTTGGCAAATTAAACATTATTCTTGTGCAAACGTGTATATATTTCTAATCATTATGTCACAAGTTTCGTTAAAAAATCAAACGTAATTTTGTTCGATGAAGAATCCTTTTGAAATATGAGATTTTATTATAAACCTAAAACTGAAGTCTTTCATAACAGTACTGCGAGTATCCATTAGCAAGAACTTTAAAAAGTAATTTGTTTTAATTCAGGAATTCCTTTATGGTCAGGGGAAATCTACATTTTCTTTATTTGTTGCAATCTGATTTATTTCATAATTATCTGTGAAATTTATTTTATAAGTACAGTACGTAATCGAAGGTGTCGCCATAGGGAAGCTACTCTTTCTCTCCCTCCTCCTTAGCAAATTGAACGTCTGAAAGATTCTTAGTTTGTCCATACAACCTCAGCCATCATCCTGAATAGACCATATGGTTGAAGTCTTCAATTATGGCTACATGGCTACATCTTGGGGCTGTCCTAGCTCCATTCCTAACCCAAAATCACCAGCCTACACCCTGCATATCAAATTCCTTATGGAAAAGGACGGAAAATTAGTTTTCCTGGACATCCTCCTGTTCGCTCTTCATTTGGCATGATGACACTTTCAGTACATTCGTAAACTTACTTCCACAGACCGATACATACAACCTGACTCCGCACATCATTATTTTTTACGAAACATTGCCATAATTAAAATGCTTCTCAAGAGGGCCTCTTCCAACCCTCATGACTTTAATCTAGAACTTGACACTGTCCAAAGAATTATACAGCAGCAGCAGCAGAATGGTTTCAACCCAAAGAAGATCAAACATGTCATAGAATATTGTTCCTAAGAATTCCGATTCTGGGCGTAGCGACCTGATCCCACGCATAGTTGGAATGCATTACCTGCACTAATCTCATGCCTTACTTTCTTTCCTGTCAGCAAACTCTTCTCCACGACATCTTTACCACAGATAAACCGTCTCCTCTTTTCCTCCCAGATTAGATTCCTTATCATTGTCTTCTTTCATATTTTGGAAAGAGAGTCTAGATAGCTCAGCACTTTCTGAGATTGGTGTCGACACTACCTCAGAGTCATCACTTCATTAGCATTTAGGATACAAATGCAAATAGAAACAATCTCCATCCACCATTCATATATCCAAAGCTGGCCTCTGCTTTTGATCCAATAATCCCAAACAGCAATAACACAAACCACGGTATACTCTAACTGCCTTCAGTTAAAAAGGTGAGTTGTACGAGATGATATTCTATGTCAGAAAATTCCAAGTCTTGGATTGCCTTTTGCGACATTCTATCGCTTTGTTTTCTTAGTTTCATATTGATCTACTGTCTCTATCCGTCCTCAAGTTGTAACATTACTTTGGTTCTTTGACTTCTTATCCCTGAAGACTTAATGCTATCTTCCTCGGTAAAATATTAATCTCCAAAGCGCCACTAACTGGCTTCCTGTTTCTATTTCCACTGACCAAGTTGAAAGAGATGCTGAGACATTATTTTTAAGAAATTTAAGGCAAATAATCAAAACGAATAGAAAAGAACTTTCTTCACTCGTCCAACATTCAATATTTTCTTAACTAATTCTTCTGGTCAAGAAAACATTTCTTATTATTGACTCGGTCATAGGTCTTTGACCAGTTCGCCTTGCTAACCATCTGTGTTAGCTTGAAAAAGGTGTTTCTTCACTCAGTAATAACTAAGATCATAATACTATGCAAGTTTCTTCTCCTATTGACCAGCTCATTCTTCGTCTTTTTTCAAAAAACTACAATCGAATTGACAAATAAGAGTTTCATTTTCGACAAATGACGTCATAGAACCAATCATACATTTAGAACAAAAATGTGAACACATCCATGTCGATCTAAGAGTGCTTTTATTCACTTTAACTTATACCCAACAAAACTCTTAATATGTGTGTGGAGGGGGGGGGTGACTAGAGAACTTTTATTGGTCAAGCAAAAACAATGTGCCCCCCACTACCGAAAGTCTTGAGAGAACTGACTAGAAATCGCAGTTATGACACTCTAATACGACCGCAAATCACCTAATAAGAGTTCCGTTTTTGTTTTTGTTTTTTTTTCTCGTTATGATGTCTTCTAGTAATAGGAATTATGTTAAATGTGGGTCTAATTTCATTCTTACCAGGCAGGAAACGTTTAGGAAGTGTGCGGGAACCTTCGTAGTAGCTCAATTGATATTGACGATGCTCTACAGGTGGAAAGAACTTTGTCTGCGTGTCCCTGAGAAGGGCCTTAACATTCAAGCACAAAGTGGGATGTTCGTTTGATAACACGATGAATATAAGTTATTTTATTTGAGTAAAGGTAACATCAATTGTATCTTATAGCTCTTTCGAAAAACTATATTTCGAGTACTATCTTTAATAACTTATTTTGTTCTTTAGCACATTTTCAAAGCGTATGTTGAGATCCAAGCAAATTTCAGAACTGACGTCCAAGTCATTTTTATATCGCTCTCGTAGTTTGACTGTCATGACATTGACCAACATTGGTTGATTTTGCTTTAGTAATGGGGGGGGGGGGGAACAACAGTCAATTTCGTGATGAGACTGAATGGTACCACGAAATTTCTCCGAAGTGATTAACTATTAAAACAGTAATCTCATAATTTAGTCATCTAGACCGTGAGGAAATAATAACACCGGACTACAAGAATGGACTAACTACAGCAGTTCCCCGAATTATAGTCTGATTGCCAGGTATCGTTCTAGAGGAAAAATTACGAGTCAGGTGAAATTCAGCAACAGCATCTGAGCTGTCGATAGCGAAAATCAAGCTACAAACAATTAAAATAAACTATGTATGTTATAGAATATGTCATTTAGCCTGTGCCCATTACCTAACAGATATCTACTGTATTTTATTGGTATAATAAATCTACTTATTTACAAGTAAATCTACTCGCACTTCAGTAAACGGTATATATATATATATATATATATATATATATATATATATATATATATATATATATATATATATATATATATATATATATATATATATATGTGTGTGTGTGTGTGTGTGTGTGTACATTGCTTGGAAAGAAGTCAACGCACACCATGGTATGAGGAACAAGCAACCATGGCCCCCATCTTAAGATGCAGGACCTCTTTTTTACTGCGATGACTGCAGTCCTACGTGGCATCACAAGCGTGCGATAGCGATCAATGAGAATTGCAGACCATTCTTCCTGTACGCATGTAATCAGGTCCCGGATCGTTGTGGGTCGGACGTCCCTTGCCCTCACCTGACGCTCCAGCTCATCCTACAGATGTTGAATAAGGTCGAGATCAGGGCTCTGCGGAGGCAGTCAAGTGTGGTAACGTTCACATCCACAAATTGCGCAATTGCAGTAGCAGTCTTACGACACACTGCACCGTCTTGCTGAAAGAGACAAATGGTCAGTTACGTGGAAACGCCACAAAGTAGGAAGCACTGCACTCTCCAGAATGTTCTGATACCTCTCAAAGTTCAATTTTCGTGGTACTACAAACAGAGGTCAGAGGCCAAACCAGGAAAAACAGAACCATACCATCATCATACCGCCACCTTCGAATTTCATAATTGGGATTACGTATTCTAGTAAGAGACGTTCACTGGTGATCTTCCACACTCACACTCGTCCATCTGCTCGGTAGAGCGTGTAGCGTGATCCGTTGCTGCATAACACAGCTTTCTAAGCTTCCACGCGTCACTGAACACGACGCTGCATGTTAGTTCGGGTGATGTGGGCTTGCATATTGCAGTCCTACCATGGAAACTCATGTTGGGAGCCTCGCTTCTGAATGCTTTTGTGCAGATTCCTGTTCCGGTCGATGCCCGGGCATCGCCTGGAACAGGAATCTGCACAAAACTCCGCATTCAACCTGTCGGCGGACGGATAATGGCGGTTTTTACATATGCTGGTGTACAAAACCTAAGGAAATATTAGTTCTGAAGTTTACGACCTCAAGTTTCGACGAATCAGCTTGTGGCGATTTGTATAAGTGACGATTTCGAGCAGAAAGTAGGTACACATTCGTGGTAGCTCTCAACAGGAGAAAAGACAAAAGGCTGCGCTACATGAACTGTGTTTGAAGGAAGCTCTTTTCGTGAAGGAATAAAATTGCAAACCTGGATGTCTTGTAATATCTCAAAGACATTATTACGTAAGGAAGAATGCACATTATCTTATCATATGCTCTGGGAAGCGTTTCAAACCAATGGAAGTCGTTTGCTAAGAGGTCACCCTCGCTCTACGACGGAGCATGAGGAGAGATTTTTTGGATATAACAGCAAAACGTAATCAGCAGGTCAACTTGCAAATCGGCTCCATTCAAGCACAGGCACGCAAATATCTCAACAAACTGTAGCAAGACGTCTGTGGCAAGTCGTCCCACAGACTACAGTCGAGAAGGCTTGTAGATCATCATGGAGCGCGTTTTCAATGATATTGTATCCATAAAATTGGACAACACACCAATGTGTTAATATACTCTTTACAGATGAGAGTTGTTTTAGTCTTTCCTCTGAGTCTAGACGGTACTTGATCTGGCCTGAAAGTAGTACTGCTTACTATCGCGAGAATGTTCTTGGAAAGGATAGATACGGCGGTGCTGGGGTTATGGTGTGGGGAGGCATGCTTAATAACTGCACTGAGCTACGAGTGCTGGAAGAAAGGGACTATGACTGGTGAACGATATTGCAACCAAGTTCTTCAGCATCCTGTTCAATTGTTCCGTAGTGCTGTAAGCGAAGAATTCATTTTTATGGATGGCGATGCCACACCACATCGCACACGAGCAGTGGAGATATTTCTGGAGACTGAGGATATTAATCAAATCGAGTGGCCAGCACGCTCCTCGGCAGAGGGGTGTCGGACCTGGAGACCACCAAGGGCACCGAGCTATGTGGAAAAATTAAAAGAGATCTATAAGAACGATATCATTAGATATTATTGTGCATTTCGATGATGAATTGGAAGTTTCTACTATTTTAAAAGAAGATAAATAAAATGCAATACCACCACACAAGTACGTCTATATCATGTCGCAAGAGCGTCAACTTTTCCAAATGTAGAAACATTTTAGGGGCCCTGTAAATATTACCTCCAGAGGGACCCGAACCGGTTTAATTCGCCCCTGCTCCTCAGATCTCAACCCCATAGAACACGTTTCGGTCGCAATAGTAGATGCACTGTTGCTCGAAATTCCCCTCCAGAAAACAAACGAGGCTTATTCTTGCTCTGAAGGAGGTCTTGGCCAGTTTGCCTCACGAACTGATGAATCACTTGGTGTTAAGCATGGTGGGACATTGTGTGAGCTGCTCAGGATGGATATATTCCATACTGAAATGTCTCTCCGCATACTTTTCTGTAAGCACCGTACTTAATTCCTTAACTACGTCCTTAAGAAATTTCCAACTTCTGTCAAAAACGTTTTGCAATTCAACTTGTACGACATTTATAACACATTTTTTGTGTAATATATATTACTATGCTGGCAATAAATTTGTCCATATTTGGCTGTCGCCATGAATTTTTTTTTTCATATAGGGGAGAGTTGCCTAATGCACCGGCGCTTAAATCGTACTTTAGGTATTTTTCACAAACCAATTAATATAAGCGGTATCTAGCGGCTGGCACATAAACTAAATGACTAGTTTGTATTGTTGTGATTTTCATGAGTTATTAAGGTCAAAAAAAATCAGGTAAGTTCAATGTAAATTTTGACTTTATTTATATAGATGATATTGATCGAATAATATCATTTCACCGTACGTTACTAGAGTTTTTTTGATACTAGACTTGTTATATTATTTTCAATATTTGTTTTATAAAAACCATTTAACTCTTGTTAAGGTTATGTTAGTTTTTAAACGAAATGCATAGTTTCCTGAATCGTACCGCTGTAGTGTTTCTAAAATCGCACTGGTACGATTTAGGAAAATCGTACATTTTTATTATTTTGAAAAATTCTTCATTGTTCTTACAGCATGGAAAATATGCTCAATGGACTCCAGAAGGAATGGAAAAGGCCATGGAAGCATACAGAAATAAAAAGTACGGATATAATGAATGTTGCCGGCGATTTGGTATTCCGAAGCGAACATTTAAAAGGCATCTAGATGGGAAATTAAAGAGAGCTTTGTCAGCACCAAAAAGAAATGGAGTTCTGCAAGTATTACCCTCCAGCTGTAGAAGATGAACATGTGAATCATATTCTTTACCTTGAATCATTATTTTTTGGCCTAAATATAACAGATATTCGACGACTAGCATATAAAATAGCAGTGCAAAATAATATTGAACATAAATTTAATTGCAATACCAAATTGGCGGGTAAAAAATGGTTTTATAGATTCATGCGGAGGCATCCAAATCTTTCTGTTAGACAACCTGAAAATACTTCAATTGCTCGTGCTAAAGGTTTTAATAGGGAAGCCGTCGATAATATTTTAAGTTATTGTCACAAATAGATAAAGGATTTATAATGTTGACGAAAGTGGTTTTTCCACAGTACAAAAAAAAATGTGGAAAGCTAGTGGGACAGAAAGGTAAGAAAAGAATAGGAAGAGTGGTTAGCAGTGAAAAAGGAACGAACACAACTGTAGTTTGCTGTACCAATGCAGCTGCAATGTTTGTTCCACCAATGTTTATTTTTAAAAGGAAGCGATTGACGCCACAACTTGGTAAACGAACACCGGCAAGTAGTTTCACTGAAGTTGCAGAACGTGGATTTATAACCAGCGAATTATTTTTGAAATGGTTACAGCACTTTATTGATTTTGTTAAACCAGATGCGAACAGAAAAGTTATTTTATTGCTCGACGGCCACACGACCCATACAAAAAATTTAGAGGCATTAAATTTGGCACGTGCAAATGGCGTAATCCTTTTACAGTTACCAGGACATACCACACACAGATTACAGCCCTTGGATGTTGGTGTGTTTTGTCCCATGCAAACATACTACGAACACTCTCTTGACCAGTGGATGACAAATCATGCAGGCCAAAACATTACTCAGTATGATGTAACTGAAATAATAACTGCAGCTTATTATAGAGCTGCATCTGTTGGAAATGCAGTGAATGCTTTTAAAAGTAGTGGATGCTGGCCAGTTAATCCTCTCGTTTTTGGTGATGCAGATTTTGCTCCTAGTAATCTTTTAACACATGAAGAAAATGTTGAAAAAAATTCTCAAAACGATATTGCGTTTTCCGAAAATGAGTTAAATGAGACTGAAACTGAAGATCCTCAGATTGCAATTGAATCCGGCACGTAGAAATTAATGAGATGGATGAATCAAAAGAGATGTTCAACCTAGTTCTTCTTTAAAAGTTCCTATTGCCGAAATATCACCGATTCCAACAAATACTGGTAAGAACCGACGAGCAGCTCAACCAGCTCTGAAGGAAAAGAAACTAGCAAAGATTGATTCGATGAGCAAGACGTTGCAACATCTAAAGAATGCCTCCCAAAGACTTTCGAAAAATGGGAGTTCTGATAAAGTTCATTTTAACGCTCCATCAACAAGTACCGCTCCAGCAATTAATATATCTGTAAATGAAGAAGAGTGGTTCTGCTTCCTTTGTCGACAAGCACGTTTAGAAAATATGATTCAATGCATTACTTGCAAGTTATGGGTTCATGAAAGTTGTGGTGGTGTACTGAAAAAGGACAAAATATATTACTGCCCCAAATGTGATTTATAAAAATCCCTAAACATTTTGTAATTTTTCAGTTCTGTTTATAAATAAATTGACTTTCTAGAATAAGTTTCATATTACTGTCATTTCCTTATTCACAATTATTAGGTACAATTTTGGAAATAGACCAGTACGATTTAAGCACAGGGTTTCCTAAATGGTACCGATTGCAGGGTCATAAAAAAACGTTTAAAACTTGCAAAAAAGGTAAAAAACGTGCTAAAAATACAGACATGAGATGCATAAGGAATCAATTTGTAGAAACAAATGATTTATCATTTAAAAGCATATTGGGCAATAAATATGTCAAAAATGTCTTAAGCAGTACGATTTGAGCAACTCTCTCCCCTACTTGGAAAAATGTAGTTAGTTCTTAGCTTCTGGACACCAGTGTATTATCCTTTGTAGCACCCTACGGTAACGTTTGGTGAGTGTAGTGGGTCGTCCACTGCGGTAGCACTTGCAGTTGACTCCCTGAGCTTCCTTTTCAGTTTGGTATCGCTGCTTGTTGACTTGGGATGGCCCAACTTGCCAGCAGTTTTCCGAACAGATAGGCATGCCAAATGACATCCTATGAGAACGATTCTTTCAAGCCACGTCAGTTCCCTTCTCGCAGCCATTTCATTCGGACACACTTGCACCGATTTAGGAGCATCATATTCCTCCAATTTATACCGGCTAAAAACATGTATGAAAACCTTTAAATAAAATTTAAAATTTTATTTAAATATCCAGTCCCATACGTTGGTATGTAATATTTTCTGATTGGGGAATTTTGAATTACTGTGAAAGCAATTAGGGTTGGAATTGCGTTGGATTGCAATACACGATTTCGTGTATTGCTGTATTGAGAAAGCTCTTCTACCATCAGCCGTAAAAGTCCTTAAACGTGCGTAAAATTCTGGAAGCTGGTGGAGGAGTGCAACTAAAAGCGAATTTAATTTTATAGGTAACAAATAAAGACTCGAAATTCGAAATTTGGTGACAGCTCACTACGCACTCGTGAATATGCTAATAATTTCGAGATTTCAGATTCTTTTAAAAAAAAACAAAATAATATATCAGGTCTTTTAATTATTTCTTGACAAATATGCTTTCTTTCCTTTTTTCTATCTACATAATTATATTGAAGCAAAATTTCGATCTTCTATTACAATTTTTTTAAAAAAATTAAAGCATTGCGTTCGAGTATTCAGCTTTAAGATGTTGACTATTAATTTTTAACAGTAAATGGTGAAATAACGGTGCAAACGTTATAAAGTACTCATCAAAATATATTTATACACTCTGTGCCATCAAATAAATTGAAAAAATGGATCGACTTAATTCGAAACGAAAATGTAAACACAAAAATGTCATAAATGGTGCGAGCTCGAGGTTTGTGTTACAAAATTGCAAAACAAGAGTTAATCTACTTTAATTTTTCCGTAAATGTGAATGACTGTAGATTTTCTTAAACTATAGGCATATTATTTGTTGTGACCCCCCACACTTATTTAGTTGAATTGCATTTGAAATAGTCTGGTGTTAAACTCGTTTCCTTATAAGATCTGGATTGCAAAGTAATTGCTCTCAATGAATAATGCAGTTTTGTTTCCATCATACGTTGGGTCCAGAGGGAAATGTTATTTGCCTACGCCACAGATCGACTAACTCGGAAATCAGCGCTGAAAAAATGCCCAAAATAGAAAACAGAAACTGGAATCGACTTTTTCAGAGTAAAATGTGTCATTATTAGGACGGACGTTAATGGAGTACGAGCGGAAAGTTGCCATATCGTAAAAGATGGCAAAAAATCATATTTTCTATATGGTACAAATAAACCATATTTATGATATGGTTTATTTGTATCTTTCCTTTCGCTTTCAAACTACACAAACACTTAAGTGACGATATTAAAATCAAAATATTCCTCAGCGAAAATATATGATGGTCTTTTAATCATTACGTACTTTTAAAGAATCAAATAAAATAACTACAACTGGCTGTAATTATCTTTTAAAGATATTTTAAAGATATACCTCAGCTGCTTTGCAACACAAGGCTGAACTTTGTTATAATATTCACTTACCGTAGGAACATGCACCTGCGTTGTACTGTATTAGGTTTTTATGCGCAGCAAGTATGTGCATGTGTAGGAAACATCTTCAAGAACCGGCTAATCGAAAACGTTGGTTGATGTAACTTGCGTATTCGACTGAAAGCATATCATCAATGCTGTATTCAATTGTGCAACCAAAAAGAATTTATTCACTCTCTTAAGAAGTGCAATCTAGTGGCAACATTTATTCCATTCAACAAAGAACTGGTTCCCATCATTTAAAGATAAACGTTTCCCTCTTGTTCTTCCTGGCATCTGCGAAATTCCTTGTGACTGTCACCTTTTTGTACTTTGGACAAACTGGATGTTCAGTGGGGGAAAAAAAAGAATACGTAAACACCAGTCTTATATCACCAATTGGTGTTTTCGTATTCTTTCGTATTTCTTTTCGTATCCATCGAATTGATAGCGACCACAGTATCCTATGGACTTGAAAGTTGAATTAACCAAACATTTCTGCAATTATTCAATAAAGATAGAAAAGTTGTGTGTTATTAGTGAGTAAAAGTTTAGAGCTATATTGCTAAGGTTAAGTCATCACAATGAATAACTAAATTATTAAAGATAAACAAGCTTGGGAATAATGAAGATATTCACCACTTTACAAATATTCAATAAGACCACATTTGGACTAATATACTGAAATATGATCACCTGGATTCCAAGGATATGCTAAAAACATTTGAAAAGATCCAGTAACGAACAATCAGGATGACAACTGATCAATATAATTGTTTCTATCAGGGGTAAATTGAGGATATATGATGGAAACTTTCAAATTTCTATCATTTATGCGCATACAGTACATACACGTGCGATTTTGTAGTTGTGCCAGTGAAGGTAGACCTACGGTAATAACTGGAAGCTGGATAGGAGTGTTGTTATGATGAGTGTGATATCTAGGTTCTTTTCATGGGTATAGTGTGTGTAGAATGGAATATTGCTAGGTGTAAGTGCATCTTTAGTAAATGTGTTCCAAGTGCGATATGAAAAATATTCGATATTAGTGTCAAAATAAATCTTGTTATTATTATTATTATGAAAAAAAAAAAAATCAGCTAACGCCTTTTTATTCCCGTATAGGGAGTAGGCGAGGCATTTAGCCCTGTCTAACTTTTGGAGACTGAGTGGGCAGTTCAATCTCCACTGGCAGCCAATCAGAGATAGCTGGCCCAAGGCTATCACTAATTAAGCGGCATGCAGTGAAGACAGACGGCTCAACAAGTACCGCCATCTCGTGTTACCTAACCCTAACACAATATATTTAATGTCTGAAATAATGTGGGTTCTACGGTCGATTTTCTTGAGTTTTCGGGACGATAAACCTGAGTTTCCGGGAGAAAAAATCCCCTTGTCCGTTCCAGAGATCGACTAACTCGGGAACCGGTTGAAAAAAGGCTTAGAAAAATTTCTTTTGGTCGCAGACTAGATTCGAAAGCAAGTCTTCCTTCGTGTGGTCAAGCGGCATGATGTGCAAACGCTCCATCCACTGAGCTACACAGGTTAAAAAAAAAAATATTATTCTGTGATACCTCCAGGAGTCCAAAGACTCATCGATGGAGAATGTGCCAACAGCATCGAACGATTGTTTCCCTTCCACCTTAACCGCTCAAACTTGCTTAATTTTTTCCATGAGTCATTAGTAACAAAGGTTCTACCATACCTCTCAATGAGACCTTGAATCCATCGAAGATACACAGAGAGAGAGAGAGAGAGAGAGAGAGAGAGAGAGAGAGAGAGAGAGAGAGAGAGAGAGAGAGAGAGAGAGAGAGAGAGAGAGAGAGAGTTTGTAATGATAGCAAACTCTGCCGCCACTTGTAGTAATAATAAAATATCATTATTATTATTACGAGCTCAGTGGAAGTGATGTTTGCACTTGTAGCACTTGTATCCATTCTGCTGGACATATCTGATTGTCAATTAATTCTTTTTTAAAACTTTTTCATGGAGGACTTCATTTCTGGATAGTCATTCTCATCCTGCTCAGCACTAGATTTTACTGAATGCATTAAATTTTTTTAATGCATTCCAGTGAAAGGCAATAATACATCCCAATGAATTCCTTTGAAAGGCAATAATTAATATAATATAATATAATTAAAATTAATATAATAATAATAAATGCCGCACTTTATGCTCTGGATTTTTGTTTCTAAGGTAGAGCCCTAGCACTATTTCTTTTAGGACTACACCCCTGGATATTGGGATGGTAAAAATGGGACGGCGGTTATGTTCTGGAGTCTAAATTGTTGACAAGATTTTTCAGTGTTTATGGCTACTTCTGTAGCTGAAATATTATCTTTTTAAATTAACCTAATGTATGTTTGCAACGTAGACACTTGATCTCTTGCAAATGACAACCACAATTTCAAAATCTTCAAACAAATTCTGTTCAAACTGTTCGAACAAGGATCTTCGAACAATTTTCGCAACATAACAGGGCATTTTTGTTGAGAAAGAAAATGAGAACCAAATCCATCAAATATGCTTAAAATTCTGTCAATGGATGGACCCAAGGACAAAAATCTTGTATTTCCATGCTCTAACAATTCAGTGTAATTGTTTCCTGTAAAGTGACAAAAGTTTTTCAGTCTTCAACTCAGACCGTGTATATATATATATATTGGTAAACAGTCGTCAGCATACTGGAGACAATTGTGTATGATGTGTGTCCCACAACAAATACTGATAATCTGCCTCTTCAGTTCGGTTTAAAGTTTTTGCCACACATTATTTTTGTCAAGTATTTTCCAACCACCAAAATTGGTGTTCGTGTTATCTGCACACAAAGGAACAATTTTATTTTGTAAGGCAAATTTGTCACTTAGTTCATTCAACGTAGCACACTGTAGGTCGAATGTTTCACCAGGTAAGGAAATAAAGTATAATGTTGTCTTGAACACAACAATTGGAAAAAGTTTGATGTCTTTTTTGTTTAATGCATCTAAACTGACTGGATTGCTTTTTATTCAAATCCTCTATTACTTCGCCCAATATGTATGGTGATAAGACGTTGGTAATTACTGCTTCTGATTTGGTATGTTCTGAAGAAAATTTTGGTTCATAAATTTCATTTATCAATGTCGACAAAGCAATCATTTGCGCGAAAACTTTGGCCATGATGCACAGTATGATAAGCAACAAGAGCGTCAATTGTAATTTTATCGTATTCACTATCACCATCACGTCTCACCATAAACGAGCTGATGTTTTTAACTGAAGCCAGAGTCTTTATAGCATCCTTATGTTTCTGGCTGCGTAGATGTTTGATGTCGCTTCCTCCTCCATGAACTACGTAAAAGTGGACATTACAATGTTTGCATACTGCTTTTGTTCCATCACTAAATAGCTTGTCCAGTTTAATAAATTTGAATTCTTCCTGGAGATCGTCATTAAAACTGCAGTTTCGAATCTTTAACATTGCAAGGATAGACTTAAAGCTTTAAAAAATAAGATTCAAACTTTAAAAAATATATGAAGTTTAAACCACCGGCATTGAACAACAAAGCCACCGGTTAGTATACAGGCAAAACGAAACCTAACGCTACAGCAGAACAGACGCCGCGTCTGAGACATGCAATTGTTGCCAAACATGTATTTGTAATTTTCTCTGAATAAATCACTGCAGATATCGATATTTAGTATCGAAGAATGTGACACCATGGTTATACAAATTACCGGTATCCTTGATATTGATATACTGCAGGCACATGAACGGTATAAAGTGCAGGCCAGAAGGGTAGCGAGTGTGGTAAAAACAGCAAAAGCCGATTATGAAAGGAAACTAGCTATGCAAGTAAAAGAGAATCCCAAACAGTTCTTTCAATATGCTGCAAGCAAGAAAAAACTGTACATGGCAAAATTATTTTAAGGAATGACGATGGTAAGGAGGTCACTGAACTAGTCGATATAGTGGAGTTACTGAGCACGCACTTTGCAAAAGTATATCATCCAGGTGGAGACATTGAAAAAATGAAGGAGCTATTAGTTTATACGGGAATTGTGATGAATGAAGTGGAGGTGAATAGTCTATTACAGAACCTTAATGTGAATACATCTGTGGGATTGGATGGTATACCGGCACGGGTCTTGCGCGAAGCGGCTAAGGAATTATCAGAGCCCTTGACCATGTTGTTTAATCTGAGTCTCAGGTCTGGTTTAGTCCCGAAGGCGGGGAAAGAGGGGAAAATAGTTTCACTGCATAAAGGAGGATCCAAGACTATGGTTGCAAATTACCGACCGATCAGCATATCAGGAGTTGTTGTCAAGGTCTTGGAGAAAGTAGTCAAGAGAAAAATACAGGAATGGATTGATGAAAATGAGATACTGTACAGGGGACAGCATGGCTTTGTAAAGGGTAGATCATGCCTGAGTAACTTGCTCACGTTTTATAACAAGGTGACGGCTGAACTGGATAAGGGAAATGGGTTTACAGTGATACTGCTGGACCTGGCAAAGGCGTTTGACAGGATACCACATGGAATTCTAATCCGTAAACTACAACAGACGGTAATGGATATAGGGTTAGTGAGATGGATAGGTGGGTGGTTGATGGAGAGATATCAAAGAGTGGTTTATTCAGGAGTGGAGTCCAAAAGACGGCCTGTGACTAGTGGTGTGCCGCAGGGTTCTGTTCTTGGACCACTGCTGTTTAATCTGTTCATTAACGATATAGGGAAAGATCTAAGTGGAACAGTTCAATTGTTCGCTGATGATGTAAAGTTGGGGAGGGCGATAGTAAATGCAGAAGATGTCAAAGTCTTGCAGGATGACTTAGATAGATTGGAGTTCTGGGCTAAGGAGAATGGATGTCAATTTAATGTGACAAAATGTAAGGTTATGCATTTTGGGGTGAAAAGATTAGCAGCAGTATACCACATCGGTGGAACTATACTCCAAGAGATTGATGAGGCCGGGGACTTGGGAGTGTTGGTGGATAGGCAGATGAAGTTTAAGAGACACATTGCGAAAGTAGCTAAATCAGCTCATCAACTCACTTGGTTGTTGAAAAATACCTTAACGAGCAGAGACAAGCAAGTTATTGTACCTCTGTACCGAGCCTTAATAAGACCTCATCTCGACTACTGTGCCCAGATTTGGTCAACTAGGTTCCTTCTTGATGGGGAGGAGGTGGAGAGGATCCAGAGGCGAGTGACTAAGATGATAGCAGGTCTATGGAATGAACCATATGAGAACAGGTTGAAGATTTGTGGGTTGCAGAAACTGGTTGATAGGCGGAAAAAGGGGAGATATGATTGAGACATTCAAATTGCTAAAAGGATTCTATAAGATTAATTCAGAGGATATTTTTGAGATCAGGACTGGTGGTGGGAGAACTAGGGGACACATATGGAAGCTGGGCAAGAGTGTGGTGTTAGAGCTGGGTTCTTTACTTTTAGAGTGGTAAATGAGTGGAATAAGCTGCCTGAGTCTGTTGTGGGTGCTATGACAGTGAGCGAGTTCAAGGCAAGGTATGATAGATACTGTGAGAATGTCGTATAGTTGTGTGGACATGATGTTTAGGGCCACTCTCGATGAGTCTAAGGACTCCCTGGAGTAGCCCGAAAATAATAATAATAATAATAATAATAATAATAATAATACGATTATAGGTTATGAATAATTTATGATTGACCAATATTAAAGTATATATATGGTTTTAATTAAAAACGGGACAAAATTGACATTTTTATTAAAAGGACGGGACGGCCGGGAAATATGAAAAAAAAAAAAGCGGTACTGTCCCTTCAAAACGGTAAGTATGGTTACCCTACTGATAGGTTGGTAGTTAGACACACCGTTTTACAATGGAACTATCATACATTCCTTCCATTCCTGTGGTATCATTTCTGAGCTGAGACTCAAGTTATACAAACATGTGAAAGGCCTAGCCTTTCAGAGGTGTGTATAACTGCAAAGCCAAATCCAAATATGTGAAAGGCCTAGCCTTTCACATGTTTGTATAACTTGAGTCTCAGCTCAGAAATGATACCACAGGAATGGAAGGAATGTATGATAGTTTCATTGTAAAAGGGTGGTGCAAAAACTGATGTGTCTAACTACCAACCTATCAGTAGGGTAACCATACTTACCGTTTTGAACGGGACAATACCGTTGTTGTTGTTGTTTTTCATATTTTCTGACCGTGCCGTCGTTTTAATAAAAATGTCAATTTTTATTAAACAGAACATTCCTTTAGCAAACGGGCTGATATTCCATTTGTCCCTATAGAAAAATTCTTATCCAGGTATTGCAACAGCTCTTCAACCTCATTTTCATGCACATCTAACTCTTCATCCTATGTAGCAGTAGCACTGTGCACATGTTATATACACCTGGTTTATATCTTAGCAAAGTGAGTACTCATTAACTGAACAATCTCATTAACTTCCAAAACTCGAGTACAATCTGATTTCAATAAAGTTATTCTTTCACATTCATTCTTTCTTTTTCTTGTGGCATAATGAAAAAATTCTTTTGAATTATCTTTATCTTGCATGGCCATTTCTTTTCATACTCCGATTTAGCTTTCCGCACAATACTTTGGTTTATATAATTCATAACTCCTCTCACTCTTATTCTTGCGATGTTCTTTTCACATCATCATCTTCTTGCTTAATAAGGTTGCACATCCATTTCACTCCCAACCTATTTGTTCTTCGAACATTCAGATACTGCCTTATTCAAGCACTTTTTCAAAAGATTGCCATGGGTTGCTGACATTTTTTCCATTCAGTAGCTGATAGCTTGGGACGAAAGACAGTATTCACCTAAGCTGATCATAATTTCCAGCTTTGTAGTTCAGCGTATAACCTGTTTTAATCGGAGCATCAATGCAATTAGATACTTCCCAAGGAAACACAGCATTATCACTGTCACCAATTGAGGCTCTGAGCAAATCTAACACTCTTTTGATTTTGAGTTCCTTCTTTCACATGCTGCTTGAGAAAGTTGTCTCGCAACAATTCAATAAATTCCTGTTCTTTCTTATCATGAGATTTCTCTTTTACCCTATCAATATTTGGAAAATTAAAGTCACCTATAAATGATCATTCGTTTGGTATCCATAAGGCTGAATTGACGATGCATTTCTTTGTCCCCTCAACTGAGCCGATAGGTCTTTACAACATGACACCATATATTTCATTCTGTTAACCTCCACTTCACACCAGATAGACTTAAACTCACTGCTACATGAGACATTGTTACCATCATTGTTTTCTTGTGTTTCAATCCTGAGTGGACTTGTCATCTGATATCATTAATGGTACTCCTCCTCTCCTATCTCTTCTGTCATTCCTAACATAGGGTACTCATTACACTCAATCCCACTTACTATATCTGATTCTGAGAGCCAGGTTTCACTAATGCCAACAATCTTAGGCCACAATGAACTCAACCCCTTTGTTTCGAATGCTCCTGGCATTTGTGCATAGACATAAAAATCACCACCTAGCCTATTCTTACAATTATATATGCAATCTATTTTGGTCTTGTTCTAGAATTTTCTCTTTTCCCTCCCCAGGCAAACTTAAAAGGTTCGAACCCAAAGCATATTTTTCCACCCCTTCACCACATACATACCCATGTTAGAAGACATTCATATCTTTATCACGTTTGCATATCATAGCTGAACTTTCACATACATTTCCCCATTCCTCCCGTGATGATCTAGTTTCCCTGACTCTCTGCATTAGGCCGCATACCAAGAAGTAATTTTTCCAGGTTCCTGATGCCAAATGAATTCAAGTGCAGGCCATCCTTCTTATACAGGTCTTTTCTACCATTAAACACAATCCACACATCTACGTTCAAAAAGTAACTACTCTAATTTCAAATCTTTCAAGAAGTATCACTCTTTTTGCTGTTGTGACATAAAGAATGTTTGCCTATGGTAAATCTCCACTCACCACTGGCAAACATTCTTTGTGCCACAGCAGCAAAAAGAGCGCTACTCCTTGAAAGATTTGAAATTAGAGCAGTAGTTACTTTTTGAACATAGAAATTCTCATTGGGGCCAAAACTTCTTAACCCATATCTGAGTAGCAATCCTATAAATTTTACTCTCTTACATTTCTTTCTCATTTCTTCCAACAAACCTCCAAAGCACTTTCATTTTCCTAAGCTTGTGCTTAATGATATTACTTAGCAATCTAACTCCTATTCGATTAACCCTCCTTACGTTACGCATACAATTTAATATTGCTTCTTCTAGATGTCCATTAACTATCTCCCATATAGTATTAATATCCTTCCCTTGCAGCGTTTTATGACATGGCACAGTTTCGATCTTCCTCTTGAGCTTGCCATAATCACCCTGCCTTGTAATTCCACACATATATCCCTTCTTGATAGAATATTCTCATTTTTTTACAATCTCCCAAGTCAAGACTGCATAGTCTTTCCCCAGTCGGAGGCAATGTGGCTACCGGAGTGACGAATAGCTCTTCTGATCGCATGACCAGGTCCGAAACGCTTGTGTCCCGAGTTACCTCTATCACCTGCTGCCACGAGTAATTATCTCTGTGTATAAATTCCATTTCCTTCCTGCCATGTGATCGACCTGTACTCATTGTACTAATTTGCTGATGCATGTCTTACAGATCATCCACGGAACTCCGTGGCCAATAGCAGCAACTAGCCAGATATTTTGTCTTATTGGCTTTGATCACACACACCAGACAGCTTCAAATAAACAGCCATCCTCTCACCTATCTGGTATTCTTTTTGGACGCAATTCATCTGCTATCATCAGCAGTATCCCTCCCCAATCCTATCTTTCCTGAAAATACTAAACCCTTCATATTATATCCCTGTTACCACATCAGCTGTTAGTCAAGTCTCACCAATGCCTATAACTTTCGACAAGGTTGCACTAATCAATGTCAAAAACTCCTCCCTCTTGTTCCTAATACTTCTGGCATTGGTATATAGAAATGCAACCTCCTTTACTTCCTGCATTGACCACCCTATTCAATATTTTTGCCATATACCATTAATTTCACACTTGTTGGCCATTCTCACACCCACTCACCTCATAAGTGCCTTTACGCACACATACACCTGCATGCACCCCTTGTTATTTTGAATTTGCACTTCAGCATGCTGGGTGAACACTCTTGAGACACCAAACATCAAAACCATTTAGATGCAGTCCATCAGGATTATACAAATCCTTCATTCCGTCAAATTCAGTCCACAAACTCTACATCATTTCTTCTGCATAGCCTGCGTATTGATTCGTTTGTTATCAATCCTCTCCTCCACTTTCTCAATTTGCCTCTGTCATAATATGGCAGGAGATTTAATCTTTACAATCACGTCCTTACTACCTTACTAATAGACTACTTCTTGCCTCTCAGTTCATTAGTGCCATCCAAGACAATTACTGCTTTTTTCCTTACCTTTTGCATCTGGATGGCCTGACCAATATAATTCATTTTTGAGCCAGGTAAACATGATTTTGTTACACTATTCCTTTGATCGTTAAGTATTCCTTTGATCACAGTCTCCATACATAATTTTCTCCTTGCCGTGTTTTCCTCGTTTGTTCACATGATCTAGATTTTTATTTCGGATCACCTGCTTCTTTGATTTCTCAGCCCTACTAATCTCTAACTGCTTCTGCAACTTTTCAATTTCGCGTTTATCCTGTGAAATAGCATACAAGCGCCTATTTCCTGATTTAGGTCTATTTATGTATTTCCACCAGCGCACGTTCATTATTAATTCTGCATTAGCATTTTCCCATCTATACTGTTTAATCTACTAATATTCGTTTCGTTCCTACCACCTAACTGGCACTCGCTATCGAACTTAATACACTTGTTCACCAGTTTCACTCTCCTTCCATAAATCCTTAATTTTCACGATGAATATATCTCACACACACTGCACTGTACAAAATCAGGTAAATTCAAATCATCCAACAATGACGTCTTTGCCGCATTGTATTCTACCACGCATTTGCACCATACCAACATCGTATTTGAACAAAAAAAAATTACATTTACTTACAAATTAAATAACTCAATCACACATCCATATATAAAACAAAAACTACAATAATTCAACCTAATATTATTAACACATCTCATCTTCTTTTTACCCTCTTTTACCTTGCGGTGTCGAGGGTTTATTAATCATCCGACCTCAAACCGTTCACAGGATAAGGTGGTCAGCCCTACGTCCCGATGTATCCTATGTCCTATAGTGTTGAGTTCTCAAGGCCGGTTTGCCTGCTTTGTGGGATGAAAAACCCTAGGATAAACTGGGGATATAACCCTACTGTCCACGCCCAAGACCGGCTAACACTTGGCTATGGCTGAGGAAGATCCTTCATCGACGGGAATTGAACCTAGGACACTCCTTCCCCAGGCATATGGCTTCGCAGAAATATTAACTAAAACATAAAAAAAAACAACTCATCTTTACCACAATGCGCCCTCTAGCGGTTGATGTAACAGCTTTTCATGCTATATCCAGTCAAAAGCTTTAGAGAAATCCAAAAGTATTTCTTGGTGTATCGATTTCTCTTGTGCAACTCAAAGTAACATTATGAAATGTGAGCCAGTTACTTAAACATGCCCTTCCCTTAGCTTTTTTTTTCTTTTTATTAAAATCATGCTGTTCATTGCATGTTTACCGATTTCTATATGGAAATCAGTTATCAGCTTTTATCCAAAATCACCACCATTTCAGAGATGCTGATAAGTCGATAATTAGGCACATCTTATCATACATTATTTCCACTCCTGTAGAATATTCTCTGTATTGGGACACAAGTTATACAGTCAATTGGAAGATGCAGCCAATTTAGCTGAACATTCTTTGGAAATTCATGTTGATATCCCCATCAATCCATAATGTAGAATTCTTATTCACTTTATGCAACAGCTCTAGTTCCTCCTCCTCCTCAAGTAAGTTTTTTCATCCTGTGTAGAGTTCCACTTTCCATACGGCAGCAGGTTCACAGCATTTAGCAAAATGGGCACTGATTAGTTGAACAAGCTCTTTTGAGTCTGCAACTCGCATACATCTGAATTCAGGATTAATCTTTGATATTCATTCTTTTATTTGAAACATAATGAGACAAATCTTGTACAGGCAGTATCTTTTCATGCTCAGAGTTAGCTTTCCGTGTAACACTTTTATTTCTTCTGTTCTGCAACTTATAATTTTCATAACTGACATCATCCTCAGGTACATAGTATTTATTCAAATTCTTTTTGAGATTTTATTGCTTAATAAGACTGCAAATTCATTTTACTCTTCGAACTGATCTGGAGAGAGAGCATATCCTGGCTCTCTCCGGATCAATGCACACCACTTTGTGGAGAGAACCAGGAACACATTATCACCCCTCTTTACCCATGAAAGGGATACTTATGGAGAAGGTAGTGTGAGATAGTTTGAAGAGGCATCTCATTGGGTGGATGTGCCAACTTGTATGTGCTTCATAGTGGAACCACAAATGCTCTGGTTCCACTATGATTTTAATTTCAATGTCTTGGAGATGAGGTCCTGGACCTCTTTGTTCATCTGTATGCAGGTGCCATAAGGAATAACAAGATGATAATGCTTTCCTCATCAAGTAAAGCTCATGGACCAATATCTTCAAGAAGAACTAATGTACATACGAGGATGGTCTGAAAAGTTCTCGGCCAAAAAAGGAAAAAACAAATTTAGAATTTCAAAATTATTTCTATTTTTCAAATAATCTCCCTTAAGACTAATACATTTATTCCAGCAATGCTCGAGCACATTATCCTGTCCCTGTAGCCAGTGGCATAGCTACAGCTTTTGTCACCCAGGGCAGTCCCTGAGTTTGCCGCCCCTCTCAATACACACCAAAAATACTACAAAAAATCAAAACGACATATAGAAAAATAAATGAAAACACTATGTTTATTTTTGAAGTAAAATTTTAATTTAAATATTCTAAAATGTTATTTTTCTTGCATTTCTGGTATGCATTGGCGAAGTCTATTTCATCGTAATGTAGGTAATTCTTAATCAATTTTATTTAGAAAACCTCCTCTCATAACTAGCAACACTTTAAGCAATTGAGAGGAAAATTCGCAGTGGTATTACAATATTTGGAAATGAGTTCTCAAGACTGTATTTTAGAATTAACTGCAAAAGTTCAAAGTGCTGCCCGGAGCGGACCCCGGTGGCACATATCATATACACAAATTCCAAAAATTTTGTGCATATGATATGCAGCTGTTGTGTATTATAAAATGATGAATGAAGTAGTTTAAAAGTGTGTAGAATATTAGCTAAGCATTTGAAATGCCCTCAGTTTTACAATTACAATAAAGTGTTTTCACTTTCTTTGCTTTTTTTTATATATATATATATATATATATATATATATGTATATATATTGCTTCCACCCACTAAAGTTTTATAAACCTACTATAGAAAAATTATACCATGGGTGGGTTAAGGATTTTTTTATTTTTTGGAATTTTATTTTTTACATAACCCATAAATTATGCTCCTGAGACCAAGCATATAACTTTTTCAAGCAATTTCAGGCCTTCGGTAAGAGGACGATGAAATTCATCTTGCACCTGAAGACAACAAACATCAATGCCTAGAGTGCATTCAAACCCCAAGCCTGTTGGTTGAGCTTCTCAATTTCTCAAAGTTGCTTAGTCAATTACCAAGACTAATGAGAACTGCTTATGGCAAAATGCTTTTTTTTTTGTAGCTCCCATCTAAAATACAACAATTGAGCTAGAGATTTTTTTTATTTTTCACATAGCCTGGAAATCCTCTTCTAGAGACCAAACATGGAACTTTTTCAAACCACTTCAGACCTCCAGTCAGCATCAATTATCTGGATAATCAATGCTGACTGGAGTTGGAGTTGAACTTAAAGTACTTTAATTTTTACAGATCAAGTTCCTTTGCAAGACCACTGTTAACACAAATGCTTCCATTCTTTTTTTGTCTTCTTTTGCTTTGATTCCAAGGTATCATTGATTTTACCGATTCCCACTCAAAAGTTGTAAACTATAGAAAGATGGACTAGGGTTTTTTGTATTTAAAATAATCCATATTTAATTTTTTATATAATCCAGAAATGTGAACCTCCATAGTTCACTTGGTTTCAATGGAGCCATTTGGCTGGAAAGACACAGGTTCAAATCCTGTCTATGACACGAAATTTTATCAGGGATTTTCAATAATAAGGTGATCGTATGTAGGCGGATTTTTTTTTTCTCTCCCAGAAAACAGGAAAATGGTCCCATAACATATACCTGCAGACAAAATATTTGCCATTCAGAGATGTAGGAGAGGAATGGAAAGCCAGTTGCATTAATTGTTCCTTAAAAAAAAAAAACCTAATTAGGGCACCCAGCCTATCTCAAATCAACAAGATGGGCAGAATCCAAAAATCTTTATCTAGAGACCAAACAACAAAACTTTTTCAAGTTTGTAAGTGATTAGTAACATTCATAAAAAGTGATCAAATTAATCTCCTACCTAAAAAAGAATCACAAGCATCCAATGTCCCTGGTAGGATTCACACCTGCAGCCTACTGGTTGGAGAATGAATATACTAAGCACTTGGTAAACATGGCCAGTACACAGACTTAAACGTAACATTCCAACTACATTGGCATTTTTGGCAAAAATGCTAATTACAGGGTGTTCGGGATAAATTTGACAGTTTCGTAAGGAAAAAGAAAATCTTCTTTGTATCTATTAAATTTAATGAATTGACAAAAAAAACATTACAGGCAGAGTTAATTACAATACTATCAACAAGATTTACTCAAAATAACCACCATTAGCATCGATCACAGCTTCAATTCTGCTTCGGAACCTCGAACAAGCTGATGCTACAGTCTCCCTGGGAAGAGCCGCAAAAACTGTTTTAATTTTATCCATTAACTGGGCTTTTGTATTACTGGAAGTGCGATTGGTGTCTTTTTCAACTGCGCCCCATACAAAATAATCCATGGGGTTAAGGTCTGGGGAGTTTGGAGGCCAAACATTTGGACTGGTGAAGTCGTACAAATTTTCAGACAACCATTTTTGACTTTTCCCAGAGGTGGGGCAAGGGGCCGAATCCTGCTGCCATACATACGGCCTACCATTGGCTACCCTTGTTATCCAGGGCTTGACTACAGTTAGCAACTCCACGAACAAAGCCCGAATTCCAATGCCAGGGTTCTTCAACACCTGTTCCTGCAGATTTGCGAGGAATTCTGCTGTACGAACGCAATCAGATCGTCTGCTAGGGATCTTTCTTCTTGCTACATCCTCGTAGTCACCATTGCAAGTCTCTAGTTCATGCCTGATTGTTTTTACTGTATTCAGGGAGCATTGGGCAGCAGTCGTAATATCCTTATTTTGATGGCGGGCACGAATCATCATGATACAAGTTATTCTCTTCCATGATTCAGGTGGGTTCCAGCTATCCATCCTTTCTGACATCTTGTATATGAATGAAGAAGGGTCCAAACTTTTAAATGAAGAGAAGTGTGTGTTAATACATGTAACTTACGGAAAAATATAATTAATTATAAATATGTCAAATTTATCCCGAACACCCTGTATATACACAACGAATGACAAAGGTGCATGTACTGTATTTTACATTTGTTGTGTGTGTTTACAGACACACAACCTGGTTAGCAGGATTAAAAGTCTTCCTATCTATAAATGAAAAAACAGCTAACTCAAATGATAATACAAGAGGAATCCCTGATTAGAACATATCTGGTCAATGGAATTTGTAGGAAATTAAGCAATTTAGAAGATGCCAAATTCTGGTAATAAAAAACAAAATGCATTATAATAAGGTGCATCTCAACAGATTTGCCTTTATTTTTCTTCATATAAAAATAACGAGGTAGGAATAACTGCTTGCAATATGAAAAAGATTACATTTTTTACAGTAATCGCAAAAATGTTATAAAATCCATAATACCATAATACTGTGGTCAAAGGTAAAAAGAATATTAGCAGTGTACTTAAATAAGTTATAACGTTAAGGAATGCTCCGGAAGAAAGATTGTCCTGAAGAATATTTGAGAAATGAATGAACAAAGAGGAGTCATTCAAATTCTTGAAGTTTGATCCCACATGCACAGAGTACAGGTGGACTGAATTATAGTCAAAACTACACCACACTGAGTTCTCACTATAGCAATACCAACATAAACTTCCTCACTACAACCAGTGGTGGCTCGTTGCTTGAAATCATTGGGTGCTGCAACTTTCAAAATATACATACACACTGTAAGTATAGTATATATGCGTTTGGATAAAATATTGAAATTATCGTAAAAATTGAAAATAAAAAATTAAACATGAAAAAATATTGTTCATTATCAATAAAATTATACAGTTAGTATAATTCAAAATTACTTAAAAATAAAAATCCATTATCATAACCCCAATAATGTTCTAAAATAAAAACTATAACAAATGTTGTCTTTAATTGTAATGTCCAAATATTTAAAGAAACTGAGTAAACACGATAAGCACTACGAGCACTCTACTAATGGCACAAACTGCATATAAATAACAGTGGAACTGCGTGAGAGACAGTGCCGCATTACGCTAATAGCTCGCATCTCACTATGATGTGAATATTCTTGTGCACGTAGCAATATAACACTGTGGTAAACACAGTGCTGCTAGTGTCCTTTGCTCTCCAAGTGCTACAAGATGGATTTTTATTATTTTTTATACAAAATAAGAGAATTGTATAGGATTGTTGATGATAAAATTAAATATTACAAGCAAATATAAATAAATTAATAAATATATTTATGCATCGAGAAAAATTGGGGGTGTGCAGTTCCGTAGTGTCTATGCACGAGCCGCCCCTAACTATAACAAACCACTAAAAAGTTAATACAAAGCTCAACAGGGCAATGTTATTCTAACAGCAAACTATTTCTGTACTCACTAGGAGTTTGCTATAGTGAGAAGCGACTATATTAAGATACTTCAGGATAAGCAAAGCATGCATAAGTGCAGATAATATAGAATTCTGCTGTAGCATATAATCAATACAGAATAGCATCCCAATTTACTTCGAATCCTCACAATACCTATTCAAATTGTTGCAGAGGTTCACTGATATCACAATAAGATAAGACAGTCAACATTATGCCTACTCTCATGTCTACCTGAAGGTATATATTGATAAGCTGGTTTATCAGGTTTGCTGATAAAATCCAAGTTACCAGGAGAAGAAAATTCCATTGTTCCTTTCTAAAATCAGTTCACTTAATCATCTAGAGTTTGGTCTTAAGAAGGCCTAATATATCACAAACAGAATCTGACTTCTATCCAGGAACAAAATCGCCAAAATGGACCAGTGACCTGTTCCGTCAATGCTAACAGGTAGGACAATATGCTACAGAACTTTGTGGTTCCACAGCTGCAGCAAAGAGGATGTCTCGATTCGACCATCTTCATGCAGGATGGTGCACCACCCCACATCATACTTCAGGTACAGCATGTTTTGCGACACCATTTCTCTGACAGAAGAATCATTAGTCATGCATTTCCCACGCCAAGGCCACCAAGATTGCCTGATCTCAATCCTTGTGACTTTTGGCTGTGGGAATTTCTTAAAAGCATTGTGTATCAAGGACATGTACCTGATATTCCAACTTTGAAAGATCGAATAACGTTGCACGTGAGACAAATCAATTCCGATATGTTGCGAGCCACTGTGGAAAATGTCGTGCATCGTATGCAGTTCCTGGAACATCAGAATGGTGGTCATATTGAACCTCATTTGTAATTAACAATAAACGTCATGAAATTGATGTGTGCTGCCTCTCATTTGCCATTTAGTCATTCATTAGTCACACCTACTAAAATTAATTTGGAAGCGCCAAAATTTCCCCTGTTGGTGACTTTGGGTACTATTTTTTTTCGTTAAATCGAGTCCCCATGTTCCACTGTGTACGTCTACTGAATATCGGTGTGTTTCGTCCAATACATTACTGGCTAGAGGGCTCTGAACACTTGATGTTATTTTATAATCACCCTGTATATAAAAAAAAAATTTTTCCATATTACACCAATGACAAAGGCTACAAAAATTCCAGTTATAGACAAAAGGTTATGCATTGATAGTGTATTAATGTTGTAAAAAAGCAAGATTTAATAAATAATATATTTATTGATTCTGTTTCAATAATTACTAAATGAAATACACATTTCTAATAAATTTGAATACCACAAAAATGCATTCAATCTTCATGTTTTGCCCAACTTGAACTGATTTCAAGTTGAAATGAGTTGGTAACCACAGTCTATATTTCTCTGTAGGTGAAACAGAATAACTTCACACTGCCTAAAATCCTAACTATCCTTTCCTGAGGAGAAAAAAATAATAAAAATTTATATACATTAACAAAGAACTATCTTTAGTTAATAGAGTAAGAATGAATCACAGTCTTGTAGAAGAGATCATAAATAAATTATGTTTATTTGCCACTTATAAAACAAAACAAAAACAGTAAAACAAAATTTATGAACTAGAAGAAAAACTGAAAAGTAATCCTAGTATAAATCCTAGCTTAATTGACTCAAATTTGCTTTTTAAGCACCATAGATGCATGTGTTTCAAATATATTATTATTATCATCCAGGCCTCCATGGAGTCAAAAGACAGTTCGAGGTCATTTCTAGGAAACACAAAGTTTACCATACCACTCCTTGAACCCACTGAATGTTCCTGCTCCAACCACTATCTCAGGCAATGCATTCCAAGGTTCAACCACCCTCCAACACAAAGAAACCACTCCTCACCCTCTTGTGCACAACCTCCTTTTGTAACTTCCAGGGATGGCCCCTGTCATCGCTCTCTCTCTCTCCCTCCCCCTTCCACCAAGTGAAAGAACTCTCCAATGTCTACCCTGTAACTGCCTCTCAACAGTTTAAAAGTCTCGATCATATCACCTCTCCTTCTTCTATCCACCAAACTCTGCAGTCCGCATTCCCTCAGTCGATCCTCATAACTCATATTCTACAGTCCTGAAACCATCTTTGTTATCTGCCTCTGTACCCTTTCCACAGTCAATTTATCCCCTTCAAATCCTGGGGACCAAATCTGAGAACAATAGTCTAAGTGTGGTCTGATCAGGGTCTTATACAACGGAATGATAACTCTTATCTCTGCAGGTCAGCGTCCTTTTCAGTATTGCAGCCATCCTCTGAGTTACCCTCACCACCTTGGCAATATGTTCCCTGAATTTCAGTTTTCTATCAATCACATTACCCCCGGATCTCTTGCCTCCCCTACCTCCTCCAGTGCAGCTCCTCCAATCTAGTATGCATCCTCCCATTGATGGATCCCAAACCTCAAGACTTTACATTTTGCTGCATTGAACCGACACCACCATTCATTTGCCCATCTGTCTAGTTTATTCAAATCCTCTTGCAGGGCTGCCATATCTGCACTATTACTGATAACACTTCCAAGCTTCACATCATCTGCAAACAACTGAATGTCCCCTTGCAATCCATTGACAATATCATTGATATAAAGGTTGAACAATACAGGTCCTAGTACTGAGCCCTGTGGAAACCCACTTGTAACCTTCTGATTCCTTGATATTGCCCCACCATATACAACTCTCTGATACCTACCAGTCAGCCAATCCTGAACCATTTGACTAACCCGACATTTAAATCCATATGCTGCAACTTAAATTATCAACTTATCATGTGGCACCCTGTCAAATGCCTTTGCAAAATCCAAAAAAATGGCAGTATATGCCTTTCCCTCATCAACTGCTCTTGTCACTTTATTATAAAAGGCAATCATATTACTAAAGCAAGAGTGCCCCTTAACAAATCCATGCTGATTCTCACAAATAACATTATCCTCATCTGCCCCATGCTGTATATAGTCCCTCACTAATTTCTCCAAGACCTTAACAACTACTGATGACACATAAACAGGCCTATAATTAAACACTTCCCATCTGCTACCACCCTTATGTAGCGGAACTATCTTACCTTCCTTCCATTCCCTGGGTACCTTTCCCGCAGTGAGATTTATTGAAAAGCCAGGTCAACGGAGCTGTCAGTTCTTTAGCACATTCTCTCAACACCCATGGTAAAATACCATCCAGTCCCACAGCTTTACTGGCATCCAGAGTACTCAGTATTTGGAACACACTCTCCTCTTGCACCTCTAAACTGTGAACCTGCATTATCTCTCTAGTATTAAAACCTCCTCCAGGATGAAATACTCAAATAAAGTGCTCATTGAACAACTCCACGATGTCCTCTGCATCCGTCACTCTATTCCCATTTTTATCCTGCAATGTCATTCTTCCACAATCGTTTCTCTGACTACTGGCCACATAGCTAAAAAATTCCCTAGGATTTTCTTCGGATCTTAGTGCCAATGTCTTCTCATATTCCAGTTTTGCCTTCCTCACCATTCTGATCACTCTCCTGGCCTGGGTCTTATATTCTTCTTGTATCTGTCCTCTACCCCTCTCCTTATATCTTTTCCATAACCTCTTTTTCAAATGCAGTTCCTGTTTGATATCGTTTGTCATCCACTTTACAAAAAATTGTGTCTGCTTCTTCACTCGTGGAATAGCTTACTATTGCTGCTAACAAATATTCTTTCACAATTTCCCAAGCAATAAGGATATCCTGGCCTTCCAATTCTGCCCTCCATAAGGAACTACCCCTAGTTGATACCTAAGACTATTATAATCACCTGCCTTATAATTCCTCATACATTCCCTTTTCTTTGATACACCTGCATGTCTGTTCATCTTCCAAGTCAAAACCGCATGGTCACTCTCTCCAACTGATGGGAGAGATGAACCACAACTTCATTTCACTTATTATCAGCTTTTCTGATGCTATAATGAAATCCAAAACTCTTGAACCTCTTGTTCCCTCTATTACATGCCGCTGAAGACATTTGACCCCCAAGAATTCCAGAAATTCTATCCCCTCCTTACTACTTGCATTTTCCTCTTCCCAGCTTATACTGCTGTAGTTAAAATCTCCCATAACAATCATTCTTCTTGCATATGCCAAGCTCAACTGCCTAAACATCTCCTGGTCCCCACCCTCTGTGCTTCCTAGTTTACTGGTTTATAGCAACACTCCACTAAATATCCTATCTTGGCCACTTCTACCTCACACCATATGCTTTCAAAATCATTTATGTCACTGCCTTCCAAAGCCTCCACTCTTAGAGGACATAAGTCACTTATCATAAGCAGTACTCCATCTGAACGATTTCCTTTCCTATCCTGCCACTTCAATTCCAGTTATTATATCATCCTCCGTCAACCATGTCTCAGATATCCCAATAATCTTTGGCCATGTTGATGCTATCAGCGCCACCAATTCATCTCCTTTATTTCAGATACTCCTGGCATTAGTATAGAGCATAAAAAAGTCACTGCTTCTATACCTATCATTGTCCCATCTCGATTCCCCCCCCCCCCCGGGCTCAATGTTACCTGATGTCATTCCCCTTTCCCCAAGCACCCATTCCCACAAGAGGCCACCCCTGCTACCATCTGCCCTGGGAATTCTAGTTTCCCTGCATTGACACACTGGCTCTTTCAGAAAACAGCAATCTTTCCAGATGGCTTCATCCTTCCTCATTCAAATGCAAGCAGTCTCTGGCATACAGTTCCTTTCTGTCCTCAAAAGCCCTCCAAGCATCCACATATTCCAATTCTCTCTTCTCACACATTCTGGCTATTATGCAATTCAGTATTACTGCTCTTCTGCTCAGCTCGTCACTATCATACCTGGGCAACACATACACAATCTTCCCCCTCTGTGTTTTCTTTTGCACAACTTCAAGCAAGAATCTCATATCTCTCGCCGCCTGATTTACACTGCCTCTCAAGTCATTCGTGCCCACCATCACAATCATTTCATCCATCCTTTCACCCCTCTTAATTGCCATAGCCACATTTTCTATCATCCCTCCAGGCAAACACACCTCTGGCATCCTATCTTGCACACCAGAGATCATCGAGTCTCCATACATCACACCTCTAACCACTCTGTTCCTTGAGTGCTCACCTGCATCCCTCACTCACTCTCTCTCTCTCTCTCTCTCTTCTCTAACCCTTTCTCTATGTGTTCCCCTACTTACCTGCTGTCCTTGCATCACTCTGTCCCTGGTTCCAGCACTCCCTCACATTCTTCTCATTTCCTCTCACTGACTGTTTCCATTCTCCCCTCCTCTATCATTCTCATAACTCTCTCTCACTCCCTCGCTTCTACAGTTTCCATTCTCTCCTCTTCTAACATTCCCATACCTCTCTCCCCTACTGTTTCCATTCTCTCCTCTTCTATTATTCCCCAAACTCTCTCTTCCCTTCTCTGATTTGTCTTACATTTATCTCTTCCGTTCTCATCTTTCATACTTCTCATCTCATTCACAAGATATTCCACCTCCTCTTTCAGCTCATCTATCTCTCTCTCTGCAAGTCAGTCAGCCAGTCAATACTTAATTGAAATTCATTCTCCCAAACAAAACCATCTCCGAAACTCTCACAGTCACTCAAGCCTTCCACACCATCGACTATTATTTTCTCATTCATATTTTTTTCTTTATTCTCTCATGTCACACTACTCGTCTTCCAATATTCATTTCCCATTCCTGGAGCAACTAGGTCAGTTATCGATATATCTAATTCATTTATTTCCATTCCTTCCCACTGCCTGCATTTTGCGCACATACGCACTACCCCCTCTCTCACCAGCCACATATCCAACTCCCGAGATGCATACACGCAGCAAGCACTGCATGCCACAAAGTCCCTTATTACATTACTTATAATAGAGTTCTTAAATGGTGGAGGACTTGGTGACATGCCATTTGCGATTGCAGCTGAATCCGCCATCATTCCTTACTGCCAAGGAACTACTAACATAATCGATAATTATATATAAATGCTATATAAACACTATTATATATATATAAACGCTAAATGTATATATACATATATATATATAAACACTATATTCACCTATACCAAATAGTGAATAACTTATCTTTTCTTCTGCCGTATCATTGATATAAAGGTTGAACAATACAGGTCCTAGTACTGAACCTTGTGGAACCCCACTTGTAACCTTCTGATTCCTTGATATTGCCCCACCATACACAACTCTCTGATACCTACCATCAGCCAATCCTGAATCCATTTGACTAACCCGACATTTAAATCCATATGCTGCAACTTAAATATCAGCTTATCATGTTAGAGTATCAACGAAACTCTAAAGCAGAACCACTAAACAATACTTGTGTTACTGAGAAAAAAATGGAGCACAATTCACAAAAGAATTCACACTATACACCTTTTATAAAACACTTTTTTTTAACAACAGCTCAAATCCACTGCTGCGTGATTCAGCGACCCTAGTACCCCAGTATAAAATGATTAAGATGATGATCTGTCACAAACCGAAACAACTGTAGACAACTGTATGCTACCTGAAAAGCAGGATATCATATAACAATGGGAAAAAAAACATCAACCATTCTTATTAATGGACACATGGTTCATCATCAGTTCCATATAGCTGTGCTGTCAAGTAACCTAAGGCTGGAAACCTACATGAAACTTTAGCAACATTAATAAATTTGATTAAGTTTACAATAATTAAGAATGGTGAAATTTTATCCACATTAATTTAATATGGTCAAAAATTGGAACCTGACAAGTACAATGCAAGCAGCAAAAGTACAAAATAACTATAATGGAGATTTGACAATTGCTCCAACATGGAAGAAAACTGGTGAGAAGTGGTGTTAACTAATGTCATTAATACAATGACATCTCAATTATGTTGTGTTATCAGTGTCTACATACCAGGATTATTACCTGGTATGTAGATACTCTGATCTGTGAAAGGCAGATCTTATTGAGGTATGATAGCTTGATAAGATCTGCCTTTCACAGTGAAAATGCTCTATTAAACAGGACTAAAGTAGGTGATTAAATAGTACTATGCCCAAACCCATGCTTCAGATTAAGTATTCAGCGCTGTTCTCACTAATACTATCTTCAAGAAAAGATGTCTTCTTTTGCAAGGTTTTAGGCAACATATATGGACTTTGAAATTTTTTTTATTTTTAATTTTGTGAAAATCATTTGACAGAGTGCCACATAAGCTGATATTTAAGTTCTAGCATGTGAGCTTAGATAACAGGTTAGCTAATTGGAGTGAAGATTGGCTGTATGATAGAGAGTTGTGTATAAAGGAGCAACATCGAAGGAGCAGAAGGTTATGACTGAGGTTCAGTCAGGGAGGGCTCAGTACTGAGACCTCTGCTGTTTAATCTTTGTCAATGACACTTAGTAGATTAGCATAAGATATTCACTTGTTTGCAGATGATGTAAAGCTGACAAGAGTTATTAGTAATAATACCACTAGGATTTGAATAAGCTGAAGAGACTGACAATAAATGGAAGGCATGTCAGTTTAATGAAACTGAAATTTTATTAACATTGAGTGTAGTACAAATGAAAATAAACTATAATATAATAGATGCAATGAGTATTTAGAACAATACAAATGATAACATTAGATAGACAAAGGTTGGTCGATTGGTAGAGCCTGTGCACTAATGGCTCAGTTAAGTAAGTTTGAGCGCGGTTAGTAGTTGGAAGGGGACCAATCGTCGATGCTGTTGGCACACTCTCCCTCGATGAGTCTTTGGAGGCGTCTAATAATAATAATAATAACATTAGATAGTAAAAAGTAATACTACATATTGTAAGTGGAGGTTTCTGTGGCTTAGAAGTTCATAAGGCATAGTACGGTTAATTGGACCACATGTTTTTATTAAGCTAAAAGCACAATAAAGAAATAAAACCCGACAAGTTTCGTAAGTCGTTTGACTTACATCTTCAGGGGTAAAAGGTAACTTAAAGTTTAAAACAACAATAACAAAAAAAAAGAGAAATTATTCAAATATAGTTCATACTATACAGTTGTAGTCGTCTGACTGTTCATAAAATTAAAAAATCAGAATACAGATTCAAAGCAGTGCTAAGTTTAAACAATGCTGGATGATGCCACGTTTTGTTGTTCACGTTCATAATGTCCGAGGTCTGACTGAGGTATATTTTTTTTTTTATCAAAGCTGACCAAACTTGGCGTAAAATTAAGCCTTGGTTTTTATGGCATTGTGTTGGAATTCTAAGCATGTTTGCAGCTTCTTTAAATTTCCTTATGTAACAGTTTTTTTCTATGTAAGACATGTTTGTTTTCTGCGGTGGAAGTGGTATGGAAAGCTAGACCTGATTTGTATTCTCTTCTGTTTTGCACATCCTTTTGGTGTTCGTTCATGCATGTTTCTCCAGATCTTCCTGTCTATCCTATGTAGCAGATGCCGCAAGAATAATAAATTTTATAAACACCTGGTTTTTTTAAAGGATGATGTGGAGGTTTTGGGGGATATAGAAATCTTGAAATTTTTTCCAGCGGAAGAAAGGCTACTTTGATGTTATGTTTGTTTCATAATTTAGCCATTTTATCTGTAACATTCTTGATATATGGAAGCGTGATAGCGTTTTTGAAATCTTGTTTCTGTGAGATGCTTGAGGTATGTGAAGGATTTTTTTGATAGTCTTGGGTTCATAACCATTTTTTTTTGAGGATCTGTGTTAAATATTCCAATTCTTAATTTCTCTGTTTTTCTGTGCTGGAAATATTATAAGCTCTGTCCCTCGGGTTTTTAATAGACCTATTTTTTGCAAAGGGTGGTGGTGTGAGGACCGTAGCCTACATTATATAGAGAAAAATTTACAATTTTATTTCTTACATATAGTATATAGTTAAATAGATAGAGTTTTGGTAATAGCAAAATGTAAAGAATGGTCAACGGGTCACTAATTGAATATATCAAGAAACTATATGGCTATAGCTCTGATTATCCTATTTTGTATTCGAATCAAAGGAAGCAGATCGTTGTAGTAATCTCCATTCAAATAGGTGATACCACATTAGAGTGAAGAATTTGCTCATGAATAGTATAAGTATTGTAAAAATACTGAATTGACAAATTTTGTTTTTAACATAATATATTCTGTAAGTTATGAATCTCAACTTATGTTTGTTAAAAATGAGATACAAGAGTTCTATTTCACAGTCAATATGGGGGTCCCAATACTTTACTGATTGTTTTTTTTAACTAAACTACAATTACAATTTTGAATACCAGTACAATCCATTTAAGCCATTTTCTAGTTATATCATGATCTAACTTATCCATTAAGGTGAAATATATATATTTAGTTTTATCAGTATTAATTTTAGTCATTATTGCTTTTTATATAATAATGCTGTCATCAACAAAAGACATTTTGCCAAAAATGTTTGTACTCACACAGATCAATAACATATTAAAATTAGGATATATCCTAACAACAAACCCTGTCGTACTCCATATTTTATTATTTTTGTTGCATTACTGATGGTCCTATAGCTGATATATTGTTTTCTGTTATTTAAATAAGATTTGGACCAATCATCTGTAATGCCTCCAATGCCATATCTAGACATTTTCAAGAATGAATGTCGCAATACACATAGTTGAACACTTTAGACATATCAAGAAAATTGGCTGTCATACACATTGCTCTATTTATCCAATTACAAACTGTTTTATGAAACTTCAACAGTGCTTTTCCGTATTAAGTCCTGATCCAAACCCGTATTGATTAGGCATGGATGGATAAAAGAATTCTGTTATCTAAAAGATAACCTTTTAGAAAACAGAAGAACCGAAGCAACCTTTAAGTGTTCTATAAATTCCTCATGTTCAAAAGATTTATTTGTAATATTTATAAAGAACTTTAACTTTTAATTATAATATGTAGCTTTTGGAGATTTATATTATCATATCTAATTCCTCGTTTAGCTCAGTAGAAGGTGTTTGCACTCTACAGCACTTGACTGCATGACGAAAAACTTGGGTTCAAATCTAGTCGCCGACTAGAGGAACATTTTCTAAACCTTTTCTTGACTAGTTCCCAGGTTAGTCGATCTCTGGCATGGGCAAGCAGTGGGTTTTTTCTTCCAGAAACTCAGGTTTTTTGTCCTATAAAGTCAAGAAAATCAGCCGTCAAACCCACACTATTTTCAGACATCAAAAATATTGTGTTAGGGACCATGAGATGGTGGCACTTGTTAGCTGCCATCTTCACTGCGTATCCATTAATTAGTGATAGCCTTGGGCCAGCAGACTCTGCTGGTAGCCAGTCAGTGATAGCTGCCTCACCTAATCCCTATGTGGCAACGAAAAGCTGTTAGCTGAAAAAAAAAAAGAAAGTATCCATTTCCCAACCCCCTAGTTCTTTAAATCAAACTACATCCTTTATTTCATCCTCATTCACTACATATAGATACATTGAATCCTTTATCCAAGGGAAGTAACTAACATACTTGGTCCTGTCAGTAGGATCAAAATCCATACTACTGTAGTTTTATTCATTTTGTTAAGAACAGTGGTGACATCAGTGGAATCCACCAATGGAAGACAGCACATACTGTTTGTGGAACTAGAGGGAGTGGAGGAAACAAGGGATCTTACAGTTATAACCAACAGAAATTTGAAGTTTAGAGAACACTGCAAAGGTGGTGAAGGAATTCCAGAGGACTGCAAAAATACTGAGAAGGATGATGACCAGCACATATGTATATGTAATTTATATAAGAGGGAGAGCCTACACTTGAACGCATTTGGAATTAAGAGTCTTGAAAAATGAATTGCTTTTAAGACGTAACACAGAGAGTCAGGGAAACGAAACTGAATTCTGATGGAAGGAATCATGAGAATCTGTGTGCAAAAGCAACAATGTTAGATAATTGTGTTAATGATAGGAATGGTTATTATTATGGAAATAATTATGAAGAGAGAATGATTCTGTGTTCATCCAGTTTGGACCTGTGAAGCATATGTAATGATGTCTACATAAGGAACTAGATAAGAACAAAGATCTGCAAGTTGTTGAACTGTCATGCAGACCACAGACAAGTGTATATAAAAGAGCATGCAGGTAATTTATTATGCCTGTATGTGAATGCTAGAAGTATCAGAAACAAAGGAGTAGGATTTGTTGCCTTGGTTAATATACTAGGACTTCACATATTCTAGGCATTAGAGAGACCTAGCTATCAGAAGCAAATGTACTAACTGGTATCGAGTGCAAAGGGTACAATATTTTTAGAAAGATAAACAGGATAGGAGAGGAGGGTGCATGTTGCTAATGATACCAGATGACTTGAATTCCATTAGAGTTGAGACCTATGACTGCAATACTAGTAACAGTTTTCATGTGGCAGCGAGTTTGAGGCCATCTGGTTTGAGGTGGTCTAACAAGATTAAATACATAGTGGGATTTGTTACAGGCCTGGTCTGTAATCCCACTATTTTTTTAATTATGAATTTAATTTAAGTGATGAAGAAATGGATCATGAAATAAATATGATGGGTGCGAAAAGAAAAATCATAATGGGGGACTTTAATTATCCAAACATTGATTGGATAGCTGTGAAATCGCATGAGAAGAATGAAACTGAATTTATTGAGCTGCTGCAAGACAACTTCCCCAAGCAGCATGTCGCAGAAGGAACTCGTGGTCAAAGAATGTTAGATTTAATTACAGTGTCAGAGGAGGTTTCAGTTAAAGACAAGTATTCTGCAAACTATTTTGGCAGGAAGAATTGATGGCAAAGGAACTAGAGGAAGAAAAAGAATATCATGGTTTGACAACATCAAGACGTGGACAGGAAAGAGCAGTGCACAACTGCTCAGATTAACACAAGACCGCAGTTTGTTCGCTAAGATGGTTGCTGACCTTCGATAGAAGATAGCACAATAAGAAGAAGATTCTACCCCTGGTTGGTGACAGTGATCATGTGCTACTCACATGGGAAGTGGCTAAGTTTATGAATGTCCTATTCAGAAAAGGTTACATGCCGAACTACAAAGCAGGAAATTATGACCACCTGAGGGATATGCTGGATTCTGTGCCATGGTATCAGTTATTGGATGGGAAGGATATCGACAGTGCATGGGAAGTTAAAAAATACTTAAATGATACAATATCAGAGGAGTTCGCAGCCATTTTGCGAAAAGCTATAAACATTGCAACAATGAACTCATTGGAAACTTGCGGAAAAGATGAGGAATCTTGTGGATAAGGAAGAAGTACTAGAGCCATTGCATAAACTGAATAAGAATTCTGCAATAGGAAATGATGAAATATCAGCCTGGATGCTAAAAGAGTGTTCAGCTGAACTGCTATTCCTTTGACCAAGCTATATAATTTGAGACTCAGAACAGGGAAGATTCCACAGGAGTGGAAAGAATGTATGATAATCCCATTGCAAAAAGGGTGGTGCAAGGGTCAATGTATTCAACTATCGACCAGTCAGTATTTCAGGAGTAGTGGTGTGAAGATTTTGAAAAAGTTGGTTAGGGCTTGCATTCAGAGATGAGTTGTCAGAGAATTCTCAATTTTGCAACAAACAGCATGGGTATACTAAATGAAGGTCATGTTTTAGCAACTTGTTCATATTCTATAATAATGTTACCACTGAGTAGACAAGAGGAATGGATACACTATGATACTTTTGAATTTTGCTAAAGCTTTTGACATAATACAGCATGGAAGACTTGCATAAACTGGAGAATATGGGATTCAATTATATAATATTGGCTTGGATAAGAGAATGCCTCACTAACAGATATCAAAAGGTTGTAAACCAGTAAATCACTGGTTACCTTGAATTTTACCCTGCAAGATTCAAGGTAACCAGTGGTGTGCCTCAAGGATCAGTCCTTGAGGCACTTGGTCCTTGGTCCATTCTTATTCAATTTGCACATTAATGACATTGGGAAGGATTTGACATGTGACATACAGCTATTTGCTGATGATGCAAAGATAAATAGGGTAATCAGTAATGCTGCTGATATGCAGTACTTACGGAATGATTTGAATGGGCTGGAATTGCGGGCATGTTGAAAATGGCTGCGATTTCAATGTTAATAAATGCAAGGTAATGCATTTTGGTATGACTAAATATCCAATGTCGTATTATATTGATGGGATTATGCTTGAAGAAATTGATGAGGCTAGGGATCTTGGAATTTTAGTAAACAGGAAGTCAAAGTTCAAGAGTCATATATCAAAAATTGTAAATACAACTCAGAGAATAATGGCAATGCTGAAATGAACCTTCACATATAAAGATAAGTCAAGGAAGTCATTTTGCCTTTTGACAAGGCCTTGATAGGACCTCACTTGGACTATTGCATTCAGGTTTTCTTGGTGATTCTGATACAGCAGTGAGTGCGCAAAGGAGAGTGTAAAAAAATGATATCATGTGGAATACTGATTATGAAGACAGACTGAGAATTTTCTTGTGGAGGTTTCTGTGGTGTTAAGAAGTTCAATATATTATTCCGGTTTTGTGACCACATGTTTATTAAAGAAAACTGTTTTTAAAACTAAACAAGTACTAAAAAAACAACACCTGACAAGTTTGGTTAGCCGTCAGACTAACATCTTCAGGGGTAAAGAGAACTGAAAGTTTAAAGCACAAGCTACTAGAAATTACGAAAATTAGTTCATTTGTTGGTATTGTGAACATCTAAACAGTTCATTAAAAACCTGAATAATAGATCTATACAACGGTTAATGTGTGTTAGTTGGAGACAATGCTATTTGTTGTCCCGTTCTGTGGTTCATGCTCACTCTGTCCGAGGTCTGACATTGGTAAATTTTTAATAAACGATAACCAAACTTGATTTAAAATTAAACTTTGTTTTTTGTTGCATTGCATAGGAATTTTAATCATATTTGCTGAATCTTTGAATTTTCTTGTGAAACAATTCTTATTTATATAGGACACGTTTATTCTATCCCAGAGTACATCATGACCAGTAGAGGTTGTGTGAAATGCTAATCCCAATTTATGTTCTCTCTTATTTTGTATGTCCTTCTGATGTTCGCTCATGTGGATTTCTCCCGATCTAACCCCGTCTGGTCCACATAACAGATGCTACAGGAACAGTGAATATTATAAACCCCTGGTTTTTTCATTGGGTGATGTGGAGGATGAAGAGATCTTGATATTTTTTCAAGTGACAGGAAAGTCACTTTTATATTGTAATTGTAGAGTTTGGTCTAATTTATCTGTTACATTCTTGATATAAGGAAGGGTGACTGCGTTCTTGAAATCTTGTTTATTTAAGTTTCTTGTAGGTGCTGTATTGAGAATTTGCTTAATTAACTTAGTATTGAAACTATTCAGTTGTAGGATCTGTGTTAAGTATTGTATTTCTTCTTTCCATTTTTCTTCTGTACTGGGGATGTTGTATGCTTATCCCTTAAGGTTTTTATTAGGCCTGTTTTTTGCTTGGGGTGGTGATGTGAAGTAGCATGCAGAAATCTTCCTGTGTGTGTGTGTGTGTGTGTGTGTGTGTGTGTGTGTGTGTGTGTGTGTGTGTGTGTGTGTGTGTGTGTGTGTTGGTTTTGTATAGATGGAGAATGATAATCTGTTTTTTCTTTCATTTATTTCTAAAAGGATGTCTAGGAAAGGAAGTTTTTTTATTTTCTTCTAGTTCCAGAGTGAATTTTATGTCAGGAAGTAAGTTATTAAGATAGTCTTGAAATGTAGTCAGTTCTAGTGCTGTTCCTGGCCAAATGATGAAGATATTGTCCACATAGCAGAGCCATATTTTTGGTTTTTTGTGCCAGTTTTGTAAAACATTATTTTCAAAATTTTCAACGTAGAGGTTTCCAGAGCTGGTGAGAGGGGTGAACCTTGCTAGTCCTCCTTTTTGTTACCAGAGTTTGTTTTGGTAAAGGAAGAACGTGTTTTTTATGCAATGTTTGTAGAGCTGTACAATGTCCAGTGGGAAGAGATTTAGTAGGATATTTATTTCTTGGAATCTTTGTAAAAGGCTGACTACATCTAAACTCGCTAATATGTCTGAAGGATCTATGTGTATATCTTTTACTTTTTCTATGAAGTCTGTGCTGCTCTTAATGAACGATGGTGTTTTTCCTATATATGGTAAAATCAAGTTTGTAAGGTGTTTTGCCAGATTTGAGGTAGGAGAGTCCCTTCCATCCACTATCGGTCTTAGTAGTATATATCTTTTTTATGAATTTTAGGGACTCCATATATTTTAGGCACTAGTGGGTGTTTGGATTGTAGATTTCTTTTGAGTTCATCAGACCAATTTGGTATATTCTTAATAAGTTCATTGGTTATGTTGCGAGTTCGCCAAGTGGGGTCTCTGTCTAATGCTGTGTAGGTATCGGAATCTTCAATGAGGCTTTTCAGTTTGTTGTTACAATCTTCTGAGGTAAAATCACTGTTGCATTGCCTTTGTCTGCTTTTGTTGACTATGTTTTTGTTTTGATTTGAGTTTATTAAGGGCTGCGAATTCTGTTTTTTTGTAGATTTTTTGGTGGTAATTTGCAATTTAATAGTAACGCTGCACTTTGAATGTGGATCAGATCTGCTACATCTCCTGGTAGATTTCTTATTCCTTTTTCAATTTGGGCTATGATATTAATTTTCAGGACTTGTCGTGCCGTTACAGCAAAATTAAAGCCTTTCATAAGAAGATTTGTTTCATCCCTTGTTAGAACTCTCGAGAAGAGGTTAATTACTACTTTTGAGTGACCCAGATGTTTCCTTCTTTCTTTTAGAAGAGAAATAAATTTTTGGGTTAGGTTATGTTTTTTCTTTTCGGACACTATTGTAGCTTTATTGTATGTGATAGTGTCTATGTTATTCCATAGTTCTGACGGCAGTGATGTGGCCAGTTCGTTATGTATATTATATGTATCCTGGTTAATCTTGGACAATTCTGCTCTAGTAGCTTCAATTCTTTTTCTCAATATAGCTAATTCTGTTCATTTGTATATTCTGTGAGCCTTATTGGAGTTGAATGCCCGTTTGATTTTTAGGGAACAATTTCATTGCCTCTGCAATGGATTAAAAATATCAAACGGTTAATAAAGTTCTGCTTTTCAATGTGTAATTTCTCTAATTTTGAAACTTCAAACCAATTAAACTCACCGTGAGTTTCTCTATTCCTGCGGAGGTTTCTGTAGTTAAGAAGTTCAATTTAATTATTCCGGTTTTGTGATCATATGTTTATTAAAGAAAACTGTTTTTAAAACTAAACAAGTACTAAACACAACACCCGACAAGTTTCATTAGTCGTCAGACTAACATCTTCAGGGGTAAAGAGAACTAAAAGTGTAAAGCACAAACTACTAGAAATTACGAAAATTAGTTCATTTGTTGGTATTGTGAACATCTCAACAGTTCGTTAAACAGCCGAATAAGAGATCTATGCAACAGTTAATGCGTGTTAGTTGGAGACAATGCTATTTGTTGTCACATTCTGTGGTTCAAGCTTACTCTGTCCTAGGAGTTTATAATATTCACTGTTCCTGTGGCATCTGCTATGTGGGACAGACGGGGAGATTGGGAGAAATCCGCATGAGTGAACATCAAAAGGACGTACAAAATAAGAGAGAACATAAATCAGGATTGGCATTTCACATAGCCTCTACCAGTCATGATGTACTCTGGGATAGAACAAACATGTCCTATATAGATAAGAATGTCTTTCTTTTAAGGATACAAGGTGATCAGCATTCATATTTACTAATTTAGGGACACAAAACACACGAGTTGAAATGATTATTTTACTAATTATTAATAAAATAACACTTGACGTTTCAACCCCTGTATTGAGGTCATCATCAGAAGGATATACGTGTATAGGGAACCAAGCTACATGCTCTTGCACTCTATAGAGGTAAATTAAATCTACGCTGTTAATTAATCTGTTTCTTAGCCTGACTGATAATTAAATAAGATAAAATAAAATAAAAATTAAAAAAAATAAAAAAATTTAATAATTAATAAATAAAATAAATAAGAAACTACAATAAACTCTGCTAAAGTCCTCATGTACTAAGATTCTTCTGGATTTGTACAGTTCAGATTGTTATACTATGATCTTCTTCAGTACTTGTACAGTTCAAGTTGCTATTGAATGTTAAGGGAAAAAAAAAACTTCGCCAAGTTCTATAAAGGTTGCAAATGGGTCCTCCACATTCTGGAATAGTTAGGCCATCATTTTTGTTCAGATTTGGATTATGTTTGAGCATTTCACATGCTTCTTTAAATTTCTTCTCGTACCAGGTTTTGGTGCTGTGTAGGGACTTGGTATTTTTCCAATCAATTCTGTGGTATGTCTGCAGTGGTGGTCAGAAAGGCAGGTTTTTCCAAAATGGAGGTATTTAATGTGTCATTTGTGTTCATCCTTCCTAATTGGGATGGTTCGCACTGTTTCCACTATGTATGGTATGTTACATGTGCATTGTATTTTGTATACCCCTGGGTGGGCTAGGTGCGGAAGAGGATCTTTGGAAGATCTGAGTAGGTGTCTTAATTTTGTCAGGGGTTTAAAGGTGGTTTTGATGTTGTATGTGTGTAGTGTTTTGTCTATTTTTTCAGAAATGCCTCTAACATAAGGTATGGCAATAGCATTCTTGAAATCTTTTTTGTTTTTATTAGTACCTCTGTGGAGGATCTTGTGAATAGTTTTTTACTGTATCCATTTTTTATAAATGTATAGTTGATCTTGTATTCCTGGTCTAGAGCTTGTTCATTTGGACAAATAGTTTGAGCTCTGTGTTTAAGGGTACTTATGACACCTAGTTTTTGTGTTGTTGGGTGATGATACGAATTTTTGTGTATGTACTGGCCTGTGTGTATAGGTTTGCAGCAGAGTGAGAAGGAGAGACAGCCTGAGGGAAGACACGTGACGAGTGTGTCGAGGAACGAAAGAGAGTTCTTTTTTTTCTATTTTGATGGTGAATTGGATATGTTTGTGTTGTTTATTCAGGTGGCTAAGGAATGTATTTAGTGCTTTGCAGCAATGGGGCCAAATGGCACAAATATCGTCAACATATCTGAGCCAAATTTGGGCTTTAGGCACGCTGACTCTAGAGCTCTTTGCTCAAAGTCTTCCATATAAAAGTTAGCTATTTGGTGGGAAAGTGATGAGCCAATGGCTGTACTACCCTGTTTTTGAAGATAAAAATTGTTTTTCCACACGAAATATCCGGAGTGGAGTACGTGGGCAAAGAGGGCCGTGATGTCGCGTGGAAATATATTCTGTAGGAGCAAGATAGTATCACTGATTGGGACATTGGTGAAAAGGGAAGTTATGTCAAAGCTGATTAATAAATCTTGGTCGTTGAGTGTAATGTTTTTAATTTTGTTTATGAAATATTGTGTATTTTTTATGTAGGAAGGGGGACCGACCTACCAATTCCTTGAGTATGGCCGCTAATTTTTTGGCTTGGTGGTAATTTAGGCTGATGATTCCTTCAACAATCAAATGTAGTGGTGTGTCTGCTTTGTGTATTTTTTGGCAGGCCATACTGGCTGGGCGGGCATAATGAGGTATTAGTTTTTTTGTTGTTTCTTCTGGCCATGTGTTAACAGATTTAATTAATTCAGTTGTTTCATTTTGATACATTTCGTGGAGTTGTAGTTTACCATTTGGTAGGTGTTGTGGTCCGATACTAAATGGTTCATTTTTTTCTATGTAAGTTTCCTAAAATGACAGTGGCATTCATTTTATCTTCTTTTGCAATTATAATATCCTGGTTATTTTTTAGGGATTTAAGGGCCTGTTTTTCTATTTTGTTTAGGCTGCTGCTTAGTTTTTTGTTTGAATTTAGTATACAAGATGTTTCCATGTGTATTTTGTCAGCTAGATTGATGGGGAGGGATCTTAAACCTCTCTCGATATGATAAATGATATCAAGTTTGTTTACTGACCTCGGCACAATAGCGTAATTCTCCAGCAGTGAGAGTTCACCTTGGGTGAGATTGTAGTTTGATTTGTTGATAACAATCTAAATAGAAAAAAACAACTCTCTTCCATTCCTAGACACACTCGTCACACGTCTTCCCTCAGGCTGTGTCTCCTTCTCAGTCTACCGCAAACCAACCTACACACACACACACACACACACACACACACACACACACACACACACACACACACACACACACACACACACACACACACACACACACACACAGGCCAGTACATACACAAAAATTCGTATCACCACCCAACACAAAAACTAGGTGTCATATAATAATAATAAAATAAGCACCCTTAAACACAGAGCTCAAACTATTTGTTCAAATGAACAAGCTCTAAACCAGGAATACAAGATCATCAACCATACATTTATAAAATATGGATACATATTTTATGTATCCATATTATTCATAGTGGAGATACTATGGATACATAAAATATGTATCCATAGTATCTCCACAGAGATACTAGTAAAAACAAAAAAGATTTCAAGAATGCTATTGCTATACCTTATGTTAGAGGCATTTCCGAAAAAATAGACAAAACACTACACAAATACAACATCAACACTACCTTTAAACCCCTGACAAAATTAAGACACCTACTCAGTTCTTCCAAAAGATCCTCTTCCACACCTAGCACACCCAGGGGTGTACAAAATACAATGCACATGTAACCTACCATACATAGGGGAAACAGTGCGAACCATCCCAATTAGGAAGGACAAACACAAACAACACATTAAATCTCCATTTTGGAAAAACTGGCCTTTCAGACCACGCGCTGCAAACAAATCACAGAACTGATCGGAAAAATACCAAGTCCCTACACCGCATCAAAACCTGGTTCGAGAGGAAATTTAAAGAAGCATGTGAAATATTCAAACATAATTCAAATCTGAACAAAAGTGATGGCCTAACCATTCCAGAATGTGGAGGACCGATTAGCAACCTTTATAGCAACCAGAACAAGCTAAAGAAAAATCCCACTACAAGAAGACTTGGTGAAGTGTCTTTTTTTTTCCCTCCCTTAACATTCAATAGCAACTTGAACTGTACAATTCCTGAAGAAGCAGAATTTATTGTAGTTTTTTATTTATTAATTATTAAAATTTTTTTATTTACTTTTTTAGTTATTTTTATTTTATCTTATTTAATTATTGCTAGAGGTCAGGCTAAGAAACAGATTAATTAACAGTGCAGATTTAATTTACCTTTATAGAGTGCAAGAGCATGTAGCGTGGTTCTCTATACATATGTATCCTTCTGATATGACCTCAATACAGGGGTCGAAACGTCAAGTGTTATTTTCTTAATAATTAGTAAAATAATCATTTCAACCCGTGTGTTTTGTGTCCCTAAATTTCTTGTTTCACAAGAAAATTCAAAGAGGCAGCAAATATGATTAAAATTCTAGGGGTCGAAACGTCAAGTGTTATTTTCTTAATAATTAGTAAAATAATCATTTCAACCCATGTGTTTTGTGTCCCTAAATTTCTTGTTTCACAAGAAAATTCAAAGAGGCAGCAAATATGATTAAAATTCCTACGCAATGTAACAAAAACCAGGGTTTGATTTTAAATCAAGTTTGGTCATCGTTTATTAAAAATTTACCAATTTCAGACTTCGAATGAGCGTGAACCACAGAATTGAGATTGAGAATCTGTAGACTGCAGAACACTAGCAAACAGGAAAAAGAAGAGTGATATGATTAAGACTTACAAACTTCTGAAAGGATCATACAGAATTTCAGTAAATGGAATTTTTCATTTTATGGAGGGTGGGGAAAGGATGCAAGGGCATCCATGAAAGTTGAGAATGAAGGGAGTTAGGACTAGATTTATCTCTCACAGAGTAGTGCATGATTGGAGTGGATTGCTGTTGAATGTTGTGTGCGTGGAAGTGGCATGAATGAATTCAAGAACAGGTATGACAGCTGGTGCAAATAGTATGGGACTCCCTGGAGATCTCTCTTAATAATAATAAAACAGTGGAATTACTACAGTGCAATTCCACTGTATACAAAGCCCTGATGAAACCAAATCTGGATAAAATTGCTCAGATTTGATTACCAGGTTTGAAGGAAATAAATCAATCTTTGAGAGGATGCAGAAGTAGATAACAAAAATGATATCACAACTCACCTCAACCTGCAGAACATCAACCACCACCTCCCTCAATTCTAATCTCCAAGTCATCCTCTAATGGAGTTCAGATGACCTCATCAATTTCAAATGCTAATAAAACCTAGTTCTGTCTTATCACTCATAAAAAGAACCATTTTCTCCCAATATCATTTTTAACAATACCCAAATTAACAATTTGAGATTTCTCTTCTTGGAATTATCCTGACATCAAGCCTCTCCTGGCATAAACAGATCGCAACCATTGCACCCTCAGCTTCTAAAGAACTGATATTCCTCTTTTGCTGAAGACGTTACTTCACTCCTAAACAGCTGTTAACCTTATACAAATTACAAATCTGCCCAGTTATTGAATACTGCTCTCACATATGGGATTGGACCCCTTTTAAAAGCTCTCTTAAAATGCTTGACTCAATACAAAGGAGAGCAATTAGACTTATTAATGATCCATCTCTTACCAACTCGCTCCTCCCACTTTAACACAGACGTTTGGTTGTCACAGTATGTGTATTCTACAAATATTTCCATGGGAAATGTTCATCTGAAAGAGCATCAACAATTACCCCACTTAGTACTAAGCTCACTGGAACACATGTAGCTGCTGAACATCCTTTCACAGTAAACCTTGAAACCCACAGAACAAGTTTCCTTTCCTCCTCCTCCATCCCTGCAACTGCTGTACAGTGGAACAGTCTTTCCCAAGGAATATAATATATAGTCATTTAAATCAAATGCAAACAAGTTCCTCTTTTCTCAACCCACTATCCATGCACAGTACTAACGTACTATAGGTTGTTCAACCAACCTCTTGTGTATGGGCTCAACATAAAAAAAATAAAATAAAATATTAAAAAAAAATTGCTGCCATTGCCACTTGAATTCTAACACCTCCATTCTTGCTTGCATTCTGCTTAGTGCATCACTACCTGGCACATATCATTTGTTCTATTATTGGAATTCATGTTTGTTTGTTTTTTGTGCAACTGAAAAATGCCTCTTGGTGAAACATGGTCAATGATTTTAAACCTAAAAAAAAAAAAATAATAATTCCCATGTATTCAAGCTATGCATCATATTATTGAAAATTATTAGATAACCTCATGACACATCAAGCTCAATGAAAATATTCAGAATACATAATAATAATGTATATTATATTCCTTGGAAAACACAACAGGAGAGAGACTGTTCTACAGTAGTTGCAGGGATGGAGGGAGGAAAAGAAACTTGTTCAATGAGTTTCGAGGTGCACTGTGAAAGGATGTTGGGCACCAGTTGTACGTGTTCCCATGGGCTTAGTACTAAGTGGGGAATTATTGATGCGATTATAGAATACACATATTGTGGAAACCAAACATCTGTGCGAAAGTGGGAGGAGTGAGTTCGTAAGAGAATGGGTCATTAATAAGTAATTGCTCTCCTCTGTATTGAGTCAAGCATTTTGAGAGAGCTTTTAGGGGTCCCACCCCATATGGAGAACAGTATTCAATACCTGGGCAGATTTCTGATTTGTATAAGGTTAACAGCTGTTCAGGGTGAAGTAATGTCTTGAGCAAAAGAGAAATCCTAATGTTTTAATAATTTTCCGGTGACAAAATGGTGCCTTTTGAAATATTCAAATCAACACTCCCATCATTTGACAAAAGACACAATTTTGGCACTGTAAAATTATTAAAAGTACCCAAAAGGTAAAACAATTTTTGCCTTTGAAACTCCAGTTTCTAAAGTGGCCAAGAGTTTGAAAATGCAACTTTTGGTATGAGTGTATCTTGATATTGCACTACTTGAAATTTATTCTGCCCAGGAGCTTATATATTTGCCTTTTATTAATGCCACTGGTTAAAATTTTCCTACTTGGCCATTTTCAACTACTGGGTTCTCAAAGGCCAAACAGACATCTTAAGAGAAATTAAAATAAAATAAAAAATTAATATATTCAAAATATTTTTTTTTTAAATATCTTACCAAAATTTTAAACCTCTTCCATTTGTAGATCAAATGTTTCTTCTTGACTGTCAGCAAAATAAAGGATAGCATGCAACATGATAATGAAAAAAGATGCACCTAGAAAACAATTAGAATGATAAAGAAACTGTTCAAAAATTTAATAAACTTAAAGTATGCAAGTCAGATTCATCATGAGATCACTCATTTAAATAACTTACAAAAGACATTTAAGCAATGCTTAATTGGCATCTTAAGATTACTGTCATATGATGTACACAAAATACAGCCTCTCCTGAAGCAAATGTCACTCCACCTCATAGTTGAAGTGATGATAATGATTTAAATGGGAGCAAGGACAGCAAAGGTCATATTACACCATATCAAAGGTTATAGTAGTAAGGCAAGAAAGTAAGATAATCACAAAACATTTGTCCGTAGCAGGATTCGAACCCACCAACCTGTTGGTTGGAGAGCAGGTATGCTAACCAGGCTGACATAGCTGAAGTGATACAGGTGATGCTAAAGAGATTCTTGCAACTTACTCATGGGATAACCAGAATATCAGACACAGACAACATCAGGCCCTTATCTTTGTTGCCTAAGATAAGAGCTTACCATAAAATTTAAACATGTTAACTATAGATGAAAACTGCACAAAAGGGTCAGCTCTCCTACAACCTTTGATCTGTAAACATTGATAAAAAGAAACTTTCAAACCTGGAAGTAAGTGTTGTTTGCAAGGGGAGTTAGTGAAGAAGGTATCTAAGTCTTTTAGATAGTTGGCATAGGATTTATCCTCCTAACTCCAGGTATGAAGTCTGTTACTGCTTCTCTTGCAATCTACATGCTTAGTCACCTCCCAGTCACGACTGCATGATCATTTTCTCTCTACTCAGAGGCAAAATAACATAGACCATTTCTCATAGTAATATACCTGATGCTTCTTATGCTATAAGAACTACTCTAATCCACTTCCTAAATTTGTCATAATCATTGACCCTCTATCTCCACATATACCTCCTACCAATCTACATGCTTAGTCACCTCCCAGTCACGACTGCATGATCATTTTCTCTCTACTCAGAGGCAAAATACCACCTTGGTTATAGAAAAATCCTCTGATGCAATCACACGAATGTTATAGTAAGAATCCCATGGTGGGATTCAAACCCACAGCCTGTTGTCAAAGAGCACTAGCCACTTTGCCAATCAAGCAAACAAAAACTGTAGTATGAGAGTGCCCATTAGTTGCAAATGTGATCACATTTAGAAAATGGAATTTCTGTTTTTATTTCAAAGAACAGAAACAGAAAGCATGCTATTCTCTAAAATGCTATTGCCAGCCTGGTTGGCTGAGTGATTGGTGTATCCACTCTCCAACTTAAAAAAAAAAAAAAGCAGCAAGTTCAAATCCTATCATGTCTTTAAATGGGAGACTACCATTCCCACTTACTGGAAGTCTGAAATGGTTTGAAAAAAAATGCCATGTTTGGTCTCTAGAGCAGGGTTTCCGGACTATGCAAAGAAATTAATAAAAATACAAAAGAAATTAAAGTATTGTTGTTTAATGACTTGTGGAGTGCCATCCAGTGATCCAAATGTTGCAAAACTTTGGGAATATATTATGCATAATGCAGAAGTGATACATGAAAGAAAAAAAATAATTAGTTCCAAAATTCACCACTTGCATTCGGGCTGATAATATCATCCACAGTTTGTTGCATTAACCTTGTCCCAATGTACTGGCGCTTAAACAGTACAATGCTGTTGCTGCACTTCATAAATTTTGTCACCTGAACAAATGTCTATGAGGTCCACTATCTCCATGTGATTTACAGTGAATGACTAGTTGTTATGAAGAACTGGATCGTTAAAAGTTAGACCTGGTAGAGGTTGCAAACCAATCAATTCCCAACAAGTGAATGAAGTTGCTACTGCGCTTGTAGAGCAGGCCATAAATAGCAGAATATTGGTTCCTGTGGTGCACATGCTATCAAGACGTATGGATGTCCCTTACACAACTGTCTAGAAAAATTCTATGGAAGATTCTGTATTTCTACCCATTCAAGATGGCCCTGACACAGGAATTGCACCTGCAGGACTTTGAAAGTTGACTGACATTCGCTTTAACCTCCGTTGCTTGAGTGAGTTGGACATGGCTTGGATGATTTTGTGGGGGGGAGATGAGGCTCACTTTCACCTGAATCGAGCTGTGAATACCCACATTTCCTTGGTATGGGCTACACAAAACTTGCATGCAATCCAAAAAATTCCTTCGCATTCATCCAAAGTTACTATCTGGTGTGGGTTTACAGCTTTATTTATCATTACACCTTTCTTCTTTGAGGAAATTAATCAGTCGGGTTCGGTGACCTGCTCAGTTACTGCTCAGAGGTATCTTCCTCTTCTTCAACCGTTTGGTTCTGTCCACTGCTGGACTACGGTCTCCCCCCATGGTTTTTCCAGACCACTCGGTTTTCTCCCTTTCCCATCCATTTGACTCCTGCAACTTGTTCCAGTTCATTCCAGTTCGGTCTTCCTCTTTGTCTTGCTCCATCCATTGGTCTCCACTCTGTTGTTTTTCTAGTCCATCTCCTGTCATTCGTTGGCAATATGGCTAGCCCATCTCCACTTAGCCTGTTTAATGTATTTTACAATATCCGTGACATCTGTTTGAGATCTTATCCAGGTATTTGTCTTCCTATCTCTTAATGTTATTTTTAACATACTTCTCTCCATGTGATGTTGTGTTGTTCTCAGCTTTTTATTTAGGGATTCTGTTAAAGTGCATGTTTCTTCATCATATGGTAGGATAGGAAGTAGGCACTGGTTGAAAGCTTTCCTTTTTAGACTCATAGGAATGTCACTTTTGAACATGTCTCATTTTCCCATAATCCATTCAAGGTAAATTCTTCGTTCAATCTCTTTTCTTTGACAATCCTCAGAGGATAACAATTGGCCCAAATATACATATGAGGTAACTTGTTCTATTTCATGGTTTGCAACTTTGTTAGTTCTTTGGTTTATGTATTTCTTCATCATTATTTTTGTTTTTTCTCTATTTATTTCTAATCCAATTACTCTGGAGGCTTTATTTAGATGATTTAGCCTTTCTTCCAAATCTTCAAGATTATCTGCTATTAGGACAACATCATCTGCAAATTTCAGATGATGCCGCCTTTCTCCATTTATGTTTATTCTTTTTATTTCCAAAAGGCTTCTAAAGATTTCTTCTAATGCAGCTGTAAATAGTTTGGGAGATATAGTATCACCTTGCCAGATGCCTTTTTGTACTGGAAACTTTTCACTGTTTTTATATAATTCAATTACAGAAGTATTATTGTAAATATGTTTTAGTGTTTCAATATGTGGTTTCTTGGTTCCATGGGTTTCAAGACTTTTAGTAATAAATTACATAATAACCACAGTAATTAACCTTAATGAAATAAAGGTACAAATATTTCGTACTGAAATTAATAGTACATCATCAGTGTAGAACAACAAGCAATTCAAAGGAATGGAATACAAAGTACATAACTGTTGGTGGATTACCAATTAAAAACTGTTGCCGTGTGCTAGAAATTAATATTAATAAATTATTATTAAATAATTCTTAAAAAACTATTTCTTTGATGGCTACATAAGATAAGAATCTCCCAAATTTTTTTTGGGGGGGGGGGGGAAAGAGAGAGAGAGAGAGACAATCATTTTGATTCAGATTTGGCCGATGTAAAAGGGCTTTGCAACTTCCTTTGAAAAGGTGTTCGTATTTAAACTTGCATCTAAGAAGAAGGTGAGCTTTATCCCACTGGATATTGTGTCAATACTATGTTGTACCAGACCAGACTTTTGAGGTGTCATGTATTCAATGTAATATTGATGTTCATTCATTCTTTTTTTTTCCACAGAATGACCTGTTTGTGCAAAGTATGTTAAATTACATTCACACGGTATCTGGTAAATGCCAGCTAATGATAGAGGTGCCAATTTGTCTTTTGTAAATGGCAACAGGTGAGAAATTTTTTTTGATAGGAAAATATGTGTGAATGAGATGATACTTCAAAATTCTACCAATCGGTTCCAAGATGCCAGAAATATAGAGAATTGGAACCCTGCGGTCTGTTCAAGAATCCTGAGGTGTTGGAACATGAGTCAATTATCTGCTTGATTTGATAAGGGTTGTAACCATAAAATTCCATTAACGTTCTGATAGTGAAAAGTTTTTGTTGTAAGCTTGAGGGAGAGAACACACTTTATGTGCTCTATTAATTAAAGACTTGATAAAACCAATTTTTTGAGAGGTGTGATGAGCAGACGTTTGATGAATGTATATGCCAGTAAAGGTAGGTTTTTGATAAACACTGGTTGGTAAATTACCAGAGGCTGCATGTGTAAGAAGGATGTCCAAGAATGGTAAACTACCAGCCTTTTCTTTTTCCATGGTGAACTGAATGTGAGAGGTGGAGATGGAGAGTTATGGAGTGTGTGCCCTCCCTTGATGAGTCTTTGGACTCCTTGGAGGTGTCACATAATAAATAAAAGAAATCCAAACCCAAATTTAAGTGGATCCATAAATGTATTAAATAATGTAACTGACTTTACTGAAGAATTTATAACAATACCTCTTTCCAGAGAAATAAAAATGAAAAAAAAAAAAATCATTTACAGAAAAAGAAGAAACACTCAAATTTTGGAAGTCAATCTGGGATTATCCTATTCAACATAATAAAGATGCCTCATGGATTAAGGAGCAAGAATCAGAAATGAAACAAAAACAAATGCAAAATGTCACTATAAAGAAATGGTCAGTGCACAAGCTAGAAAACTGAAAAACTGCAATGCACCTGGCAAAGATGAACTATGGGTTTTGGTTAAAGCATTTAACCAGTCTACATGATCGAATGGCAGAATAATTTAATTATTTGTTACAGTCAGGCTCATTGGAAGACTGGAGGATATCTGGGCATACTTTTCTCTTCATGAAAGTTAAGGATAAGGGTGACACAAGTAACTATCGTCCAATAACATGCCTACCAACTATGGTTAAGCTGTTCACTGTAATCATAGCAAATTCCATATACCAACTATGGTTAAGTTGTTCACTGCAATCATAGGAAATTCAATATACCACTACTTATCAGATAATCAGATTTATCCGATTGAACAAAAAGGGAATTTTCACAAATCTACAGGAACAAAAGACCAGATCCTTATTAATAAATTGATTCTCAGAAATTCAAAAAGATGAAAATTTAACTTAAACATGGTATGAATAGACTATAAGAGTGGGCAGTTCAATCTCCTCTGGTAGCCAGAGATAGCTGGCCCATGTCGATCACTAATTACTGAAGAATTTAGATTGGATGAAAATTTTAATGTTATACAGTACTTGAATCGGCAAAAGAGCTAGCATTAGATTTAGAAATTTCTCCTGAGTTCAAAAGCAGTATATTGCGCAGACATACAAAAAGATTGTTCTGTTATGACTGTTCAGACGAAGTTAGATCAGCAATCTAACTTTAAGGTTACATTTTTTCTTCCAATTGTGGACACTACCATTAATGATAAATTATTTTGTTGTGCTACAGCGCCTGCCTGTGCATCAATTCAGTCATGCAGGATAAGGCCCTTTATATATCAGTTGATCCATAGAGGAGGTTCTTTGAGATGATTTCACAGAAGCAAGAGTGATCAGATGTGCATTTCCCACTACATGGATCTGATCCCCTATGATTTCTGGTTTATTGGGATCACTCTGATAACTTGCCAGCACTGAAAGACACTATAACATAACATGTGTGCAACATTAGTTGCAACCTTGCTACATTCTGCTGTTGAATACACTGTGCAAAGGATGCAGTTTGTGCCATACTGGGAAAGGAAGCACACTGAACAGTACAGCCAGTGAATACATAATGGAAGTAATCAAAAATGTATTATTTATGCTTGTGTTGCTTTTCTCCTTACACAGACAGAGAAAATCACTACATCTACATCAGCAGATGTAGTAATGTAGTAGATGTGGTGAATTTTGAAACTGCTTTTTTCCCCTCAGATATTGCATCTGTATGATGCACAATGTATTCCTGCCAAGTTTTGCAGCATTTGGATCACTGGGTGGTGTTTCACAAGGCTTTAAACAGGAATACTTTAATACTGATCTCCCTCTATACAAAAAAAAAAAAAAAAAAAAAAAAAAAAAACCAAGCACATTTTGGATGACAGTTATCTTTATTATTATTATTGCCCAAGACCCCATGGAGTCAAAGATTCATCTAGGAGGCCCTTTTATAATACACACAGCTCATCATACTGTGCTTTAAACACACTCATATTTTCTGCAGACACCACACTCTCAGGCAGGGCATTCCAATCATTCACAGCTCTGCATGAAAAAACCCTGCTTCTCACTCCCCTACTCATACCCTCTTTATACAGTTTCCAGGGATGACCTTTGGTTCTCCCCTGATCTCCCACTATTTTCTGTAGAGCCTCTCCAGCATTGATCCTATAACAACCCCCTAATAACTTGTAGGTCTCTATCATATTTCCCCTCTTCCTCCTGTCCACCAGACTCTGCAAGTTGAATCTTCTCAATCTTTCCTCATACTCGACATTCCAGAGGTTACAAACTACTTTAGTCAGTCGCCTCTGGATCCTTTCCAACATCTCTTCTTCCTTCTGAAAACCATGTGGCCAAATCTGGGCACAATAGTCCATGTGTGGCCTAATCAAAGCCTTATACAACAAGAATCTCCCTAGGTCTACAAGTCAGTGTCCTCCACATCATTCCCAGAAGCCTTTGTGTTGTCTTCACAATTTTGGCTATGTGTACCCTAAATTTCAGATCCTTATCCACTATCAACCCCAGATCTCTTATTTCCTCCACCTCTGACAATATATCCTCACCAAGCATAAATTCTGCATCCATTTTTGTTTTCCAAATTTTAAAACCTTACATTTAACGTCTGCACACCACGGTGCTTGACAGCATGAAGGAAGACTTCTTGGTTTCGAATCTAGTTGGCGACTAGAGGAAATTTTTCTAAGCCTTTTTTTGACCGGTTCCCAAGTCAGTCGATCTCTGGCATGGGCAAGCGGGTTTTTTCTCCCGGTCCCGTAAACTCAAGAAAATTGACTGTAGAACCCACACTATTTCAGACATTAAATACATCATGTTAGGCTTAGGGACCACGAGATGGCGGCACTTGTTGAGCTGTCTCTCTTCACTGCGTGCCGCTTAATTAGTGATAGCCTTGGTGGTCCAGCTATCTCTGATTGGATACCAGTGGAGATTGCACTGCCCACTGTCTCCAAAAGTAAGATTGTGCTAAAACAGCCTCGCCTACTCCCTATAAGGGAATAAAAGGTGTTAGCTGATTTTTTTTTTTTTTTTTTTTACATTTTGCAACACTGAACTCACCTCCCCATTCCCGTGCCCAATCACTCAATTTATTCAAGTCTTCTTGTAAGGCCACAACATCCTCTCCACTCTTCATGATTCGTCCCAACTTTGCATCATCTGCAAACAACTGAATATCTCCATCCAAAACTTCACCAATATCATTAATATACAAGTTAAACAGCAATGGCCCTAAAACAGACTAATGAGGCACACCAGCAGTAACTTTAATTTTTCTGGATATCGCTCCCCCCATACATAACTTGTTGATACCTATCAGATAGCCAGTCTCCAATCCAATGCACCGATCTAATATCCAACCCCATCCACTCCAGTTTGACTATCAACTTATCATGCAGAAATCTATCAAAAGCCTTTGCAAAATCTAAGTATATTATATTCTCCTTTTCTGTCCATGGAAGCAGTCACCTTATTGTAATAAGTAAGTAGATTACTAAAACATGACCTCCCTTTAGCAAATCCATGCTGTCCATCAAAGATAATACCATTGTTGTCAACCCAATTCTGGATCCTTTTTCTCACAAGCTTCTCCAACAACTTAACTACAACACCACACAGATAGGCCTATAGTTTGATGCTTGAGTTCTATCACCTCCTTTATGAAGTGGCACAATCTTGTCTTCCTTCCATCCTTAGGAACTTAACTCAGTGCAAGACTCATATTAAAAAAATATGTCAAGACCAGTGTAAACTCCCTGGCACATTCCTTCAGAATAAGTGGCGATATGTTATCAAGTCCCACAGCCTTATTTACATCTAGTTTGCTCAACTCCCCATACACCTCCTGTTCACTTATAGTCAGTCTCTCTTCCCCATCATCAACTGCTCTCAATCTCTCCATGAAGTCACATTCACAAGATTGAAAGACATTTATGAACTGCTCATTAAGCATCTCCACCACACCTTCTGGAACAGCTGCCTTTATACCATTTTCTCCAATCAATGTCATCCTTCCATAATCATTCTTTCTTTTGCTGGCCACATATCGAAAGAACTCCTAAGGACTCTTTTTGGCTCCATTAGCTAACCGCTGTTCATATCTCTCTTTAGCTACCCTCATCAACCAAGTCACCTGCCTTGCCTGGTCTTTGTAGTCCTCATGGAATTGGTTATTTTCACTTCTCTTATGCTGCCTCCATAATGCCCTTTTTCTCTGTATCACATGCTTAATCTCTTTATTCATCCATTTCACACCTACCTTATTTAACCTCCTCACCCTTGGAATACATTTAGACATTGCATCTATTAGTTAGTTTCTGAAAATCCTCCAGCTGCATTGATCTCTTTTCCAGCTAACTCTCATGCTGCACCTGCAAGCTGTCTCCTGAGCTCTTCATAATCACCCCCCCCCCTTGTAGTTCTACATATACCCTTTTCTCACAGAGGTCCTCACACTGCTGCAATCACTCTGACCAATTGGTGGGCAATTTGACACTTCATTTATAATTACATCCTCTGATGAGATGACCAAATCCAAGACCCTCAATCCTCGTGTGCCTTCTGTTACATACTGTCTGAGGTAGTTATCCCTCAAAAACTCAAGAAACTAATTTTCTTTACTTCCAGTTGCTATCTCATCATTCCAGTCTATATTGCCATAATTAAAGTCACCCATAATGATCACTCTTTTCTTATTTGCTTGGCTATACTACATTTTTTTCAAAGAAAAAGGAATTACAAGCATTAGAATTTGAAAATTTTCAATTTTCAATTATTCAATGCTTTATAAAGGTATTATAAATAAAAATGTCTATCATGTGATAAGCAATTCTTTACTTGTATTTTGCATACAAGTAAAATTACTTTGCTCTTGACTTTGTACCCAGATTTACTTTTGCAAATTATGTAACACTTGGGCCTATTCTAAATATTGAATCCTTTCTGATGAGTAAAACCATCACAGTACTAATTTGTATTCATTACTAGATACTAGATATATTTTATCATAACGGGAATGAAAAGCTAAATAATTCCACTGCCCTCTTAATCTTTTTGACAGTTTTTAACAACAATTTATTTATGAACTCAAACTATTTATACTTGTACATTTCCAAGATCCATAAATTCAAACAAGAATTTAAAGGGCTGTACCCTGAGGTACACCACTGATCATCTTAAATCTTGTAGATTCACACCCAATGTATACCACTTTTTGATTTCTGTTTGTCAGCCATCCCCTGATCCAAGTCAAGAGTGTATATTCCAATCCCATATTCTCCAGTTTATGCAACAGCCTTTCGTGTAGTATCCTATCAAATGCCTTAGAAAAATCCAACATTATCATGTTGGATTTTTCTAAGGCATTTGAAATGATTGTTGCTCTTCTGCAAGGAGCAACAATCCATGTTGCTCCTTGCAGAGTATAGAAAATCTTCACCAGAGATAGCTGTTGTATCATTCCAGAGACTCAAGTTATACAAACATGTGAAAGGTCTAGCCAATTTGGCTGAACATTTCTTCAGCAAACAGGTTGATATTCCATCTGTCCCTATAGACAAATTCTTATCCAGGTTATGCAACAACCTGTATAAGAATCTCTTCAACCTCATTTTCATGCACATCTAACTCTTCGTCCAATGTAGCAGTAGCACTATGCACCATGTTACATACACCTGATTGATATATCTTAGGAAAGTGAGCACTCATTAACTTGACAATCTCATTAGCTTCCAACACTAGAGTACCATCTGCATTCAATAAAGTTATTCTTTCACATTCATTCTTTCTTTTGCTTGCAGCATAACGATGATTTTTTTTTTTGGATTGCATGACCAATGTCTTTTTATACTACGATTTAGCTTTCAACACAATACTACTCATTACTTTTCTGGCCTGAGCTTTGCATATTTTATAACTGCTCTCACTCTTATTCTAAAGATATTCTTTCCACATCATCATCTTCTTGTGGATCTCTTGCTTAATTAGATTGTACATCCATTTCACTCCCAACCTATTTATTCTTCGAACACTAGGGATACATTGAAATACTGCCTCATTTAAGTACCTTTCAAAGATTTTCATCAATTGCTGACACATGGACCAAAGATAGTATTCTCCTAAGTTGATCATAATTTCCAGTTTTGTAGTTCAGCGTATAACCTGCTTTAATCTGAGCTTTAATACAATTAGATACTTCCCCCAAAAAAGCACAGCATGATCAATGTCACCCAGCTGGTGGAAAAATAGCCATATTCTTAACAGAGACCCCTTCTGATGCTATGTGCAAATCCAACACTCTTTGACCTCAAGTTCCTCCTTTCGCATGCTGCTTGAGAAAGTTTTCTCACAACAGTTCAATAATTCCAATTCTTAGATGGTAAATTAAATATGGAAATAGACAACAAAATTAGCAAAGCCAGTATGGCAGGAAGTCGAGTGAATAAATTTATATGGAATAAGAGAGAAATTAGTCAAAACACCAAATTAGCTATACAAGACAGTGTTCAAACCTATTTTAACTTATGGATCTGAGAGCTGGGTTAGAAATAAAACACTTGACCAAAGACTAGAGACTACAGACATGAGAGTCCTGAGAAAGATTAGGGGTGTGAACAGATGGCATCAATGGCAATATCATATTAAAAACGAAGATATTAGGAAAGAACATGACATTGTTAGCAGGAATATGTTAGCAGAGCTTATCTCAGGTGGTATGGTCACTTAAAGAGAATGTGAGAGGAAAGATTAGCAAAACAAATGTTCTTTGCCAGGTTGGCTGGAAAAAGACCCAGAGGAAGACGAAGATGTAGCTGGATTGATACAGTAAAAAGTGCCTTAGAAGGCAGAAATATAAGATCAGATAATGTTGAAATCTTGACAGATAATAGGTTGAATTGGAGGAAAATTGTTCATAGGAAGTTAGTAATGATGTAATTTTTCATGTAGTATTATCATAATATCTTGTACATCTCAGGAGTTTGATAATGATGAAAATGATATCTACCCTATATATATAAAACGATAAGCCTTTTTATGTAACATTTTTGTGTCACATTTTTTGTCAAGTTATTTGAAATGTCTTGAAACTCAGGGGCTACCCTGAGTGTTGAGTTTTCAAAATTCGAGGAGAACAGGCCTACCAGTTCGGAATTTGGGGGGTTGGGTGCCGTAGGTGCCATGGGACGAGCCCTCTAGTATTCATATAAAGAGAACACGAGAAATAAAAATCTTAATGAGTATGTTATCGTTTATAGTCATGTCTTCATGCTGGTTCATGAGGAAATATCGTATTGAAAAGAAAAATAAGTTTTATAAAGAATCAAATTTGAGCAGCTTTTAAATGTTATGTTAGATTGTGAATGAGGCCTGTCTTTACTAGACAGACACTCATTCGTGATCTAACAATGAAAGGAGCTTTAAACCAGAGAAAATACTTGTACTGCTGGTCAATATTGTATTGGAAAGAAATAAGGAAGGGGGGATAAAGTAAAGTGTAATATATAATTGTGTATTGAATATAAAGTGTATCATATAATTGTGTATTGAGTGTGTATCTCAATACACACCCTATAGGACTATTGAAGAAGCCTGCCCTGCTAGTATGGGATCAGTTTCATTCTCACAGAACAGAAGATGTTAAAAATAAACTCAAGGAATTGACAACTCAGTTAGCTGTAATTCCAGGAGGCCTAACTAGTTAACTTCAACCTTTAGATGTCTGTATTAATAAACCATTTAAGAGATTTATGAAGAAATGGAACAGCTAGATGCAGTCTTCAGATTTTGAGGTTATGCCATCAGGAAAAAGAAAGAGGCCTAACATTTAGCAAGTTTGTTAATGGGTCAAAACTTCATGGGATGCTGTGAAAACTGAGAGTGTGGTTAAAAAGAAGTGTGCACTGGATGGAACAGAGGACAATTTGTTATATGAGAACTCAAATTCTGATTTAGAAGTTTCAAGTGTCTCTTCATTTAGCTCTAGAGATGAATTTCTGGGTTTTGACAAAGAAGATTAAAAGGCAGTACTTTATTGCGGTATATACCTAGTTAGATTAGGCATATACTGCAAATTCATTATAATATTCAGTGATAAAGTTTTTTCCTAAAAAATGTGTTCAAAAAAGGGGGTGCGTCTTATAGGCCGGTGCATCTTATATGCCGGCAAATATGGTAATACACTCCTATATTTCAGCTATGTTACATTACCATCATCAGAGATCAAAAAACAATGATATATGCATGCAGGCATTAACACCGAGCAAATGAGGCTGAATAAAGGTAACATGAGTTGGACAGAGTCCTAAACAGTGCCCCCTAACGTGCTAAATTAGGTTGTCTTGGCTTGGGTTGATGTTCTTAAAATGTATGCTTCTCAGATTTGGAGCAGTCTCATGTGCCAAATCGAAAATTTTTATTTGCTCCAGTGTAATAGTTTCCTTATTCCTGATGGGACTAGGAGATGTGGCTGGTCTTTGGTGGAGTGGATAAGAGATGCCAATTTCTTATGTGGTCTGTAACTGGATGTAAGATCATATTTCCTTAGGATTTTTGTTAATTGTTCAGATGTGCCCTGGAATTATGGAAAGATCCAGAAAATAATAAAACCATGTAACAACAACTCCCTATCCTTTCAAAGAGATTACTCAAAATCTATCACACTTCCTCCAGATTTAACCTGCCATTTCACTAAAAACAGCTGAAATATTTTACTTGTTCTATAAGATGGATCTCCATTCAGAATACAGCTGAAGTTTTTTATACTCCTGCCTATTTTCATAGTTTTTGTCTTTTTATGGCTGATTTGATTTTATGCCAAATTTGTTACAACTTTTATTCAATTTAGTTAGTGAAACCTGGAGGCTTACACTAGATGTGTTAAGAGTTAAGTACATCATGATCATCTGGCATAAAGCAAAGAGCTAAGTTTGAGATCTGCAATTCTAATATCAGGCTTGACACCACTTTCTTTCATAATGTGATCCATATAGATGATGAATAAGAGGGGATATAATGTGCATCCTTGTTTTACCCAGATTTTACATCAAACCATCTTTCTGTATTTCTTTCAATTCTGACTGCTGACTGAAATATAGAATTGCTCTGAAATAATGAAACTGAAATATATGTATTGCTCTGTATAATGTTCCATTCACCCCATATAATTGTAGGGTTTTGAAAAGCTTTTCTCTGGGTACCTTGTCATATGCCTTTTCTAGATCTACAAAACTTAAATACATATCCTTGTCATATTCCCATGATTTCTGAACTATTTGTCTTAAAGTGAAAATCTGATGTTGACAACCTCTATTTGGCCTGAACCCAGCTTGTTCTTCTCCAAGTTTCTCTTCCACAATCTTTCTCAAACTCTTTTCAAGGATGCATGCATAAATCTTACCTGGAACACTTAGTAGAGAAATTCCTCTAATTCTCATATTCAGTTTTATTCCCTTTTTTTCTTATAGATGGGTACTACGATAGCTCTACTCAAATCATTGGAATTCAATCTTCTGACTAGGCCCTCTGAATTATGCAGTGCAGACACTGCAAAACGTTTATGCTTCCATACTTAAGCATTTCTGGTTGAATATCATCTACTCCAGATGCCTTTCCACATTTAAAGTTTTTTATGTGTCTTTTTTCCACCTCAAGTATTGATATATACTGCTCTTTGCATTCCTCTAGAAAATTCTTTAGTATGGTTCTCAATGCTTTGTTCATTTAATAGTCTTTCAAAGTAATTACTCCATATATCAAGGATATCCTTATCTTCAGTTTTCATGTCACCTTTATCATCTTTGATTCCTTTTTACAGTACTCTTTCCTTCATTTCTAGCCTCATCAATCACCTCCAGAACATTTTTCCACTTCCTGATACAAGGGTGGTCTGAAATGTTCTCGGCCTAACAATGAAAAAACTGATTTATAATTTCTAAATTATTTTTATTTTTCAACATAATCTCTCAGCACTTTTTTTCTGGAAAAAAAGGTGCCGGTACTCACCAAGAAGATATTATTACAGCAACTTCCACACTTTTAACATATCCTCTGATATACCCTCGTCGTCCCGCTTTGTTGGCATGCCTTGTGCGCTGCACTCTCCTCATGATCGTAAATCTTTTTTCTTAATGACATTAACTGTTGTTTGCGATATTCTCCAAAATGACTGATTTTACCCTCCGCTGAAATTTTCGTTCCCATGTGTTTATTGACGACAAGACTTCCAACATCACAACACGCTTTGCAGCCCAACATTTTATTCTTGACATACAGCCACTCGTTTCTCTCGCAGAAGTCATTTTTCTGCAAAGATGGCCAACATTCGGGCCAATCATTATCAGTAGCTGCTTCCTTTTTGACCACGTGGATCTTCGTCTTGGTTTCGTGATCCTCTTCACCAAGTATATTTTCAGTGCTAGTTTTCTGTCTTACAGGATCACAAGTAGATTCGACAATTTCTGCTTCTTCAGCCTTACTTTTTTTCTCAAGCAAGTAACTACTTATTTTACTCATTATGAACAATGATTGTACTGATTTAATTTAGATTAATTCAAAACTCACGTGAACACCTGCCTGTTGCAGAGTGAATATAGAATTGATAAACTGATATTGGAAGCAATCGGAAGTGAACACCGCTTCCTGTTTCCAGTTATGTACCAACCTATGAAACAGGAAAGCAGGGTACCAACTTATGAGTCAAAACTGAAAATTCAATTTGTGAACCCAGTACCACTTACCAGAATATTTATAATACATTTTGCTGTCAATAAATCGCAAATTTTTAAAACTTAAGAAAAAAGGTGCTGGTACTGCGTACTGTTGCGTACCATCAGAAAAAAAGCACTGATCTCCCTTAAGACTAATACATTTATTCCAGTGATGCTCCAGTGCCATTATCCGTCCCTGTAGTGGTTCTCAGTAAGATCTGCAAAATACCCCTATACAGTTACAATTACCTTTTGATTCGAAGAAAAACGCTGATCAGCGAGGAAGAGTTTTATTTTAGGGAACAGACAGAAGTAAAAGAGAGCCAAATCTGGGGAATAGGATGGATTTCCAACAATTTTCCCATTGCCAAAACACCTTTGTGGGCAGGTGCACTGTCCTGATGAAAGATGATTTTTTCCTTCTTCAAACCAGGTCTCACAAATTTTTTCATCTAGTCTGGTTAAAAGATCAGAATAATATTTCAAGGTTAATGTTTTACCCTTTTTCAAGATAATTAATAAACAAAATGCCTTTAGCATCCCAAAATACCGATGCCATGACCTGTCCTGCAGATGGAACCGACTGTCTTCTTTGGCACTGAACAACCGGCTTCTGTCCACTGTTTTGACTGCTGTTTGGATTCTGGTGTGTAATGGTGAATCGAAGTCTCATCCATAGTAATAAATCAATGCACAAAATCAGTTTTATTCTTGTTAAAACGTTCTAAGCACTGTTCAGAGATTTTCATGCAAGTGCGTTTTTGATCTGCAGTGTGCAAGGCAGGAACCCATCTTGTGAAAGCTTCTTCATATGCAATTCTTCATGCAAAATATATCCTACACATTCTTTTGAAATGCCTATAGTCTCAACAATTTCATGCACTTTGACTTGCCGGTCATCCAATACCATATCATGCACTTGATCAATGATTTCTTGTGTTGTTACATTTTTTGGACGTCCTTCACATGGACCATCTTCAAGGCTGGTACAGCCACGTTTACACTTGGCAGCCCATTTCTTAATTGTCAAAAACGAAGGAGAAGAGTGCCCATAAACTTTCATGAACTTTGAATGAATTTCTTTTGCCAATTAAACCTTCTTTTACAAAGAATTTTATCCATTTCAAGGGATACAGACAACACTGTGGCTTCAGACAGCTGTATAAAACAAACTATGTGATAGAGTGACTTGCAATTTCACATGGATGCTTATGACAGATGTACCAACTTGGAAAAAGAAAATCTTGCCGACAGTGTTGCCATCTATGGTCAAGGCTGAGAACTTTTTAGACAACCTTCATATTTTCCATATTTTTTTTTACCAAAGTCTTCCCATGACTTTATTTAGCTACTTTAACACACCTTGGGGAAGACCGGACTCCTACCAGGAACATCCCTTGGGTGGCGGATGACGGAAGCCCCAAGACGGTTGCTCCGAATAAAGAATAAGGAGCCATGGACCAAAGGGTGTGCCAGAGGAAAGGCAAGCCAGCCATACTAAAATGCCAAAAACTTCCATGGATTATACGATTACTGGGAATACATCTTGCTATACTGCGGATGGGGTACTGATGCGCCAACATATTTACTTTATATTAATGCTATGTGAGCCTCACATAGCGTTGGTGAGAAATCTATGTGGTCAGCAAAATGTGATAAGTATATAACTACTGTAAATATCAGATCTCTATACAAAGCAGGAAAACTCCAAATTCTGCAAAAGAATCTGAAAAGGATGAAGTTGGATATCATAAGAATCTCAGAAACTAACTGGACAGGAGAAGGATGCTTAAACATACCAGAGGACAAATTATTCCATTCAGGAAGAAAAGAAATGTACATAGAGGAGTTGCAATCCTAAAAAAATATAATCTTGCTGCAAGTGTAACAGATATTAAGCCTATCTCATCCAGAATAATAGGAATTAGAATAAAAGCCAAAGAAAAAGGACTACACATACAGATTATCCTCATTTATGCACTGGACGCAAGTCACAATGAAGAAGATATCGAACTATTCTACAATGATCTCCAAAAAGAAATAGATAATATAAACTCCAGAGACATCTTACTCATAATCGGAGATTTCCTAATTCTTGTTTTTGTGTGAATTTCCCTCGAGATCAGAATGTTTTTCATGCTAATGAAAGTTGATCTAGCAATTCCTATTCTTCTTAATATTTCCTTATCAAACTTCCCATTCTCTGTAATTAGTTGACCCAAATATATATAACTCTCTACTTGATCTAAAGTATTTCCTCTAATCTTAATATTTATATCGGGTATCTTCCCTTTATCTCTTGTTACCAGAATGTTTTTGGTTTTTTTGAAGTTGAAATTAAGTCCATATTTTTCACTTAGCTTCAGCGTCTCTTCAAGTAGGTTTTGAAGATCTTTTTTATTTTCAGCTAGTAGTACTATCATCTGCATATCTTAAATTATTTATATTCCTGCCTCCTATGCTGACTCCTTTAAATTCTTCTAATTGCTGGAAGATATTTTCAGTATAGAGCAGTGGTGGCTTGTGGCTTGAAATCGTGGGAGTGCTGCAACTTTCGAATTATACATACACATTGTAAGTACAGTGTATATGTGTTTGAATAAAATATCAAAATTATGGTAAACATTTAAAAAAAAAATTAAACACGAAAAAATATTGTTCATTATTGATAAAACTATACAGTCTGGTATAATTCAAAATTATAGTCTGGTATAATTCATTATTTTAAAATAAAATATATTCTTCTTGTTTTGTTTCATAAAAAAATATTGTTTATTATCGATAAAATTATACAGTTTAGTATAATTCAAAATTACTTTAAAATAAAAATCAATTCCTTTAATTGTAATTAAAGGAATAGATTTACAATTTTTGGACATTACAATGAAATCCTTTAATTGTAATGTCCAAATATTTAAAGAGACAGAGTAGACCCAATAAGCACTATGAACACTCTGCTACTGGCGCAAACTGCATATAAACAACAGTGGAACTGCACGATGGACAGTGCCGCATTACGCTAATAGCTCGCATCTCACTATGATGTGCATATGCTTGTGTGCGTAGCAAACACTAGCAATATGACACTGGTAAACACAGTGCTGGTAGCATCCTTCGTCTTCCTAAGTGCTACAAGATGGATTTTTATTATTTTTTATACAAAATAAGAGAAATGTATAGGATTGTTGATGATAAAATTAAATATTACAAGCAAATATAAATAAATTAATAAATATATTTATATATAGAGAAAAATTGGGGGTGCTACAGTTCCGCAGTGCCTATGCACGAGCCACCCCTCGTATAGAGGTTAAATAATATAGGAGGAAAGAACACAGACTTGTCTGACACCCTTCTTTACTGGGTATTCCTCCAAGATTTCTCCTGATATTTTTATGGAGGCAATTTGATCCCAATATAGATTTATCAGTAATCCATTATCTTTACCATCTACTCCTAAATTTCTGATGCATTTGATTAGTTGTTCATGTTGTATATTGTCAAAGGCCTTTGTGTAGTCAATAAAACATAAGTAGACTTCTTTCTACTTCTCCAGATATTTTTCTATAATAGTTCTAATGTTAAAGGGTTCTTCTCTAATTCCTTTATTTTCCTGAAAACCAGATTGTGTTTCATTAATTGTGATTTTGATTTTAAAGCAATAACTAACTAATAACAAAGCCCCACACTAACTCAAGACATGACACCTTAATGTTCTTTCCATCGGAAGTGGAGAATGCTCTAAAGTGATTTTCTAATGCTCTTTCAAAAAAAATGAAATCTGACAAAGTAGCAGGGATAGACCAAATTCCACCAGAACTCTGAAAAGAAGGAAAGCAAACAACTTTAAAATTCCTTACCACACTTTTCAACAAAATCATTAAATCAGGAGAAATACCAGAAGATTGGAGAACAGGAATTATCATACCAATTTACAAGAAAGGTGATAAGAAAAACTGTAAAAACTACAGACCAATCACACTCAGCCATGCTTACAAAATATTTACAAGAGTCTTACAGAACCGAATAAAGAGCACATATGAGATCATTCTTAGTGAAGAACAGGCAGGCTTCAGAAAGAATCACAAATTCTTCTGCAAGTTTGATTTCTTTTCCATTAATACTCTTTATACTGATGGTTCCTGTCTTCAGTTCTTCTGATATTGGGTTTATTCTTCTTCTAGATGTTCAACTGGAGCTTATTCCAGTAGCTGACTTTTCACTGTTTGTCCTGGTTCCCTGACAAAAACAGTGGGGACCTTGTTTGATCGGGCAACTCAGCAACTCCCCAGCTGCATGAAATCTCATCATGTTGTACTATCATATGTATTTGTGGTTAAAGTCAACAGAGAGTACAATTTGGTTGGCTAAGTCTCAAACTGCCAGCCTATTCTCATTTGTTCAGTAAATACCTACCAACAGGGCACACCACAAGAAGGTGAGAAGCCCCCATTCGGTTCTCCACATTCCTGAAAGGCGACGTGGAGGTCTCCTCCCAGTTATTTGGCTTTGACCCTTAAGCGACCCCCTTTTGTGAAATATCACTTCCTGAAGATGCCTATACATAATATTTCTTGCTACTCTCTCCAAATATATATGCAAATATCTGAAAACAGCTGGGCACAAACCATTTAATATTGCTGATACTCTGCTTTGATTAATCTTCTGTTGATAAATGGAAATCTACAAGTTCAAAGAGATTTATTACAACTGTTTCTCTACTTAACTATTAAGTAATTGTTACTTGAGAATAAAGAATTTTTAAACATTTAGAACTTACAGAAATTAAAAATTTTTTTATTATTAGATGTTAACTGTTCTATGATATCATGAATAAGCAAGCAAAACAGAAAACTATTTCATGTTGAGATGATACAAAATCACAGATACAAAAGTACCTACCTAATACCCAAAAAACTGCAGATCCTGCACCCGCAATATAAAATAAAGGAAATGATATAACAGACATAATTCCATACTGCTGTGCAAGAGTTAATTCATGACCTGCAATAAAAAGAGGTTGTAAATCTTATTAAAGTAACATTTAGCTCTCCCTCCCTTTTTCTGGAATAAAATAACTTTTTCAAAATATTAATAAATAAGAACAAAAGAAGGAATTCCAGACATGTACAAAGTTTTGGAAAATGTGAAGGGTAGGAATAATAACAAAGAAATTACTTGCAAAGTACTAGCTAGATTTCTGAACTGGACTTGAATTAGTTAACCTTACACAGAAAACCTTACACTCCAACATAGTGACATAATGGTCAGCTTCGACGTCTCCTCCTTATTCACCAATGTCCCACTCAAGGAAACTTTAGAGCTAATCCAAGCTAAATTTTCTCCCGATATCTCAGTCCTATTTCAGTTCACAATGAACTCAGGCTATTTCGTTTGGCAGGGAAAATTCTACAAACAAATAGAGGGGACAGCCATGGGCTCACCACTCTCCCCACCCTTAGCCAATTTCTTTATGGAGACCTGTGAGGAAAAAGCCTTAGCCTCTGCCCCACAAAAACCAACCATATGGCTTCGCTAAGTTGATGATGTGTTCGCTATTTGGCCACATGGCTCTGAAACACTCCTCTCCTTCCTCACACACTTAAACAACCAACACGCCAGAATCAAGTTCACCCTGGAAAAAGAGGAAAACAACTGCCTCCCCTTCCTAGACACACTAGTCACCCGCCAGCCTGATGGAACTTTGGTTTTCTCAGTTTACAGAAAACCCACCCATACAGGCAGATACATCCACCAACAATCTCACCCCCCCCCCCTCACAACAATATGGAGTGGTAAAAACACTATACAACAGGGCTAAACTAATCTGTTCTAACGACATAGCCCTTAACACTGAACTAAATCACATCCTAAACACTTTCTCAGCCAATGGCTACCCCCCTCAAAAAAATCCAAAAAATATTAAAACCTACAAACCACAGCCCCTCTCCTCCCCCCTCCACAAAAAAGATTACTCTAAATCCATCATCATTCCCTACATCCGAGGCACTTCAGAAAAAATTACCAAAATTCTAAAAAAACATGACCTCACCTCCTGTTACAGACCTTACAGAAAATTGGCATCCCTTATCCGCTCTACCAAAGACCAACCACTTCCCCTAGACCTACCTGGTGTATACCAGGTCCCTTGCAGTTGTAAACTGTCGTACTTTGGCCAAACAGGCAGGACAGCGAATATCAGAATTTCTGAACACAAGGACTACATCCGGTTTTACAAATATAGCCATTCTGGTCTTGCAGACCATGCTCTGGATACTCACCACAGAATATGGTGGAGGAAAGCAAAAATAATACACAGGAGCAAATATAAATTCGAAAGATTATTTATGGAATCAGCCTCTGCCCTAAGAAACTCTCCAAACCTCAACAAATTTGGTTGTATGCGACTGCCCCAAATTTGGGAGGCATACATCAGCAGACCTTCAGCCCGACGGCCAAGAATGCCTACTTAGCCCACCAGAGGGCACCATCAGGACTTCTAGGAGAAAGATAGCTTCATATCTTCATTTCCAGTTACTGTATTGTTAGGGCCTGTGTGCTCCTGCCTTTCTGTAAGTTCCTTTAGAAAATGGCAATGAGACAGTGCCGAAATATCGGAAATATCTATTAAAGTATTATTTAATTTATATTCGTATCTACGTTGTTTCAATTCCCTAAGTTATTTAGAAATGAACTAGTTATTACTAAGATTGTTCTGAACAAAGATGTGCATGAATCCACGTGAAGAGAATATATCATTAAAATATTAATTACATAATTTCTGAGAGTGATATCTTCACACTAATAAAGATTTAAGCTTGCAAGGGATTTCAGATGGGTAGTTTTAATCATTAATTCTGAACAAATATTAACAGAAGTCCATGAAAGTTTTGAAAAGAACTGTAGACTTAAATATTATTATTATTTAGGCCTCCGAGGAGTCAAACGACTCATTGTGGGAGGTCCCTCCTAGGAAACAAAGTCTATCATACCACTCCTTAAACTCATTGACCGTTCTCGCTCTCACCACTCTATCAGACAATGCATTCCGCAGTTCAACTACCTTCCATGCAAAAAAAACCACTCCTCACCCTCTTGCTCACAGTTTCCTTTCGTAACTTCCAGGGATGACCCCTTATCATCACTCCAACCAAGCGAAAGAATTCCCCGGTGTCAACCCTGTAACCACCTCTCAACAGTTTAAAAGTCTCAATCATATCACCTCTCCTTCTACCCACCAAACTCTGCTGTCCACATTCCCTAAGCTGATCCTCATAACTAACATTGTACAGGTACAAATATTATATTTATTATATTTCTATACAAATAGAAAAAGTCAAAGCAATTTGAAAACAAGAACCACACCATTGTGACCAAGTGAAAAATCTGAAGCAAACCTTTACAGACTAGACAAAGAAGCATATCAAGTTATCTGCAAAGAAAGAAACTCTGAACATGTGGTAGAGTACATCAAGTGTTAAACAACCAGTCTATAAAATGAATAAATCATTTAAAAAATTGCTGGCTAGCAAATTAGTGTGCTCTTTAAGAATATTAAAAAATTAAAGAATATGCAGTCAACTTTCATCATAAAGCTACAGGATCCAAAAGAATAATCCACTATAGTTGTAAAATTTTCTACAGAGAGACTGCTTTAAAAATGAAATGGAATGGAAAAGTGATAATCAGGAAATCAACATATTCCAATTTTGTTTAAATAAATAAAAATAACACTTTTGGTTTTAGTTTATAGAATGCTAATCATAAACTGACTCAACATGCATTATTTATGGATTAAACTCAAGTTATTAAAAATCAATAAGCCTAAGGTATATCGAGCTGACTTCCAATTATCCATAATCCACTAGTTATAGATTTTAGAATGTTTAAATCATAAATAAATGAGTGAAAATAAAGTTTCAAAATGTAATAAAGAAAACTTAACTCAGATGTTGGAAGGCTTTCATAATATTAAATCAGCTGCAACACATGCAAGCATACTTATGTACAAGATAAATATCCATAACTCATGTTGAAGTTTAATGGAGAAAACACATGTCAAGATATAATTACTAAATTTTATTCAGCTAAAATCACCATGCCAGTATTTCACTTCGGTTACCAAGACTGCAATTCAGCTGGCACGCTTTACCTAAAATATCGGAGAGTTATTTTGAAACCTTCGAGTTTCCATTACTGTAACCATAAAGGGTACCATTTAGGATTGTAGGATCCTGCCTTTCATACTAGTGTGCTTGCATGTACCTGTTAGTTAAATTTAGCTAAATTTTGTGCCCATGAAGGTACCTCATCTGCAAAATACTGGCAAAGTAATTTATTATGCTAAATAAAATTTAGTTAGTAATTATTATCTCTAGACATGCATTTTCTCCATTAAACTTCAACACGAATGTTAATCCACACAACATCAAACATCAACAGTAGGATTTAAGTACATGGCCTGTCAGTTGGAGAGAGCATGTACACTATCTGCTCAGACATCCAAGATATCAAGTACATAAATTATGATAAAGGGATTAACATGAAGATCAAAACACTGACCTATGAAACATCCTGGTAAACTAAAAAAAAAAAATATATATATATATATATATTTATTATATATATATTTCTTTATATATATATAATTATATATAAAGAATATATATAATTATATATATTTATATATATAAAGAATATATATAATTATATATATATTTTTTTTTTTTTTTTTTTAATGATAATTCCTTTACATGAAGCAAATTGCCTTTTCTGCTGGAATGATGATGTTATTGTGCCACATATGAAAGGTTTCCAGGGTTATCATATTGTTCCAGCAAGCCATCTATATGGAATATTATATTTACCACCATCTAAAGACATTTCAGAAGCTAATAAACAATAATCAGATGATAGTCCAATGTAAAGGACAAAAATATACAACTAAGACACATACAATGAAGTTATTCAGTTGTAAATTTGATGTCAGTGATATTTTAATAAACATGTGGAAGGCACTAGGAGTTTCAATTAACAAAATCTGATAGAAGTATTGAAAAATGTGAGGCTTTGTAATTTTTACAACTGTTCAGTGTTCTAAGGTTAAAATAAGAATGAAAATTCTACACAGAAGAACTCAATTTTTTTTTATCCTCGATAATTCTTATAATATAGAAAGAGTGAAAGTTGTGTCATGGTTGATTGAGAAAATAGGAATTGATAACTTAACCAGTACAACCGGTGGTAGGTATGCATCGCTAAAGTTTCAGACAGAGTAATTTTTTGGAACTGAATATTTATAATTCTAGTTTAGTCTATGTGAGACTTCTGTTAAATTGTATAATATGTAGATATTTCTGTTGCTTGGTTTATGTTATTATCTTTTTCATGTTAAAAATGACTGAGAATTAGTCAGGCAAGAACAATGCTGAATAACTATTCAAATGTTGTAAATACATCACATTCAGGTTAGCATTTGTACCAATATATTATAATAATTTCTAACGTTCACCTTCACATAGTGCACCCTTTTAGCAGGTATCCTCCAAAAACTGAAAATGAAAGAGGACAGACTACCAATATGAAATTTAACCAACTAAATTATATTCTGTTTTGGCTTTTATTATTATTATTTTCCTGATCCCCATGGAGTCACAAAACTCATCATGGGAGGTCAAGACTAGTCAACATAAAGTCCATCATACCATTTCTTAAAATCATCCATAGTCTGCACATCCATCACCCTCTCAGGCAATGCTTCCATGCTCCTACCACTATCTATGCAAAAACCTTACTTCCTACCATTTTACTCTCCACCTCCTGTTGCAACTTCCAGAGATGGCCTCTTGTCCTTGTTCCTTTCCCTCGTTCTATCATATGAAAAAATCTCCTCAGTATTAATACAATAATAACCCTTCAAACCCCCCCCCCCACCTTCAATCCACCAAATGCTGCAGTCTGCATGCCCTCAGTCTATCCTCAATCAACATCGTACAGTCCTGACATCATTTTTGTCATCTATCTCTGCACCTTCTCCAAGGTTACTTCATCCCTTCGAATTTTGGTGACCAGATCTGAGCACAAAAATCCAGATATGGTCTGATCAAAGCTTTATACAATGAAACCAGTGCACTTTTATCGCTCCTGGTTAATGTTCTCCTCAACATTGCTGCAATTCTCAAAGATGTCTTCACAACTTTTGCAATATATCCCCAGAACTTTAAATCTCTATCTGCAATCATCCCAAGATCTCTTGCTTCCTCCATTTCTTCCAGTATAACTCCACTAAGTGAGCATGAAGCACCCCTTCTGTGGATCACAAATTTTAAAACCTTACATTTAGAATGACATCCCCTATGCCTTTTCTCACCCCTTCCAGCTTATTCAAATCCTCTTGAAGAGCTAAAACATCACCACTATTACTAATAACCCTCCTAAGCTTCACATCATCTGTAAACAACTGCACATCTCCCCGTAGTCCTGTGACAATATCATTGACAAAGATTGAACTAGTAATGGTCCCAGGACTGAGCCCCGTGGAGCTCCACTTGTAACCTTCCTATTCTCTGATACTGCACCCCCCCCCATATACAACTCTCTGATATCTATCAGAAAGCCAATCGCACCAATCAAATCCACTAACCTGATATCCAAACCAACATGACACTTAAAAATCAACTTGTCATGTGACATCCCTGCCAGACTTTGGAAAAATCCAAAAAAAAAAAAAAAAAAAAAACGACAGTGTATGTCTTATCTCCATCCACTGTTCTTGTTACTTCATTATAAAAGGTAACCAGATTACTAAAACACATAAGAGTGCCCTTTAACAAATTCATGCTTAAATAATATTACCCTTATTTGCCCAATTCTATATATGAGTCCTTACCATTCCAAAATCTTAACTACAGAAGAAATACAAACAGGCCTATAGTTTGATATCAACATTCTACCATCACCCTTATACAAAGGCACTATCTTACCCTCCTTCCACTCTCCAGGAACCTGCCCCATTGCAAGACTTTCATTAAACAGTCAAGCTAATGGCACAGTCAGTTCCACAGCACATTCCCTCAAAACATGTGTATACCCCTGCCTTAATGACATTTAGTGTACTCAGTATTCATAATATATCCTCTTCATTTACTTCTAATGCTTCATCATTTATTATCCTTCCAGGAATAAAGCCAGTAGTAGGAGGATGGAACACTAATATAGTGATCATTTAAACAGCTCAACTATGTCATCTGCTTTGGTCACCTGATCCCCATCTCCATCCAGCAAAAAATCTCCTTGGGATTCTCATTGAATTGAAGTGCAGTCTCCTTCATATTCTAATTTTTCTCTCCTTACAATACTAGTCACTTTTCCTAGCCTGAGCCTTATATTCCTCATGCAACTGTTTTCTACCTATTTCTTTATATGCCTTCCATAATCTTTTCTTCTGCAATTCCCCTTTTATTCCTTTTGTCAGCCATTGGATTCCCGACTGCTTTATCTTCTTCACTCAAGTATACAATGTCATTGCTGTCGACAATTTTTTCCTTAAGTATCTCCCATGCACTAGCAACCCCCTCTTCCTTTAAATTCTTTCATCCATTACTGCTGCCAGCTGGTTTCTGTCTATGATAGCCACCTAGCTTATAATTCCACATAACTTCCTTCTGTTTTGATACCACCCCATGCTTATTCATCCTCCAAGTCAGGACTACATAGTCAAACTCACCAACAAGTGGGAGGGGGGGGAGACAAGTATGCCATCTTATTCACAATCAGATCCACTGATTCTATGACCAAATCCAGAACTCTTGATTCTCGTGTTCCCTCCACCACACGCTGCCTAAAACAGTTGTTCTTCAAGAAATTCACAAATTCAGTTCCTTTATTACTGTATGCTATCTCCTCTACTCAGTTTATATTACTATACTTGAAGTCTCCCCACCTCATAATGATTGCTCGCTTTGTGCTTGCCAAACTAATCTGCCTAAACATTTCTTGGTCACCACCATCTATATTCCCTGGTCTATAGCAACATCCCACTAAATATCTTGTCCTATAAACAACCATCTAACATCATATACTCTCAAAGCCATTAGTGTTATTTCCACTGATATTCTCCACCCTGAGAGCACACAAGACATCTCTTATCATGAGTAACACTGAACCACCATGTTTATCTTCTCTATCCTGCTGAAATATGCTATACCCTTTAATTTCTATCCTTGTTAGAACATCCTCCTCAGTTTGGTACATCCTACTCAGTTGGTACCAAATTTCACTGATACCAACAACCTTTGTATACTGAGTCAATCAATGCCACAAAGTCATTCTCTTTATTTACTAAAATAAAGAGCCAAAGAGCTTCAGTTCAGCAATGCAAAATTAAAATCAAGTGGATATTAAATCCAGCATTATTTCAAAGCTGAATGTAGAAACTATGAAAGTTTCATAAGAAAGTTGACCAGAGAGCTTACTCTACTTGATTTATATAATTTTGCATCACCGAACTGAAGCCTTTTGGCTCTTTATTTTAGTAAATACTTTACGCACTAACGGAGAGTTCACTTACGAAAAATACACCTCTCCAACAATTTGTGTTCCTTAGTACGGAACGAGAGTTTTTGCTCTCTTAAGGTTCCTGCCTGGTCTCTGAGGAGAACCAATTCGAAACAGCTGTCAGGCCAGTAAAACCTATAAAAATGGACCAATAAAAGGAGACTATACAAATGCTTGGGCAAGCGATCGTGTCTTCTATATGGTATGCACTAGGGCAACTCATAAATGTCAGCGAGTGTATTCCCGTAAGCTCTCTGGTCAACTTTCTTAAGAAACTTTCATAGTTTTTACATTCAGCTTTGAAATAATGCTGGATTTAATATCCATTTGATTTATATCATTTTTTTCATTCCTAATGTTCTTAGCATTTGCATCCAGAAAAACCAGTGTATTGCCAGCCATCTTATAGCCATTATTACTCCCCTCATACTCCACCTGGCTCTGTAATATTGTGTATGCCCCTTTATTTCTCAAGCCACTATCTCCACATGAGGCCATCCCTGCAACATTCTGCCTGTGTAATCCTAGTTTCCCTGTTCCAACATGTTCGCTTGCCCAGAACAAGTCTCTCCAAACGCTTGCATCCTTCTGTATACAAATGCGATTCATCTCCTGCATATCACTCCCTTCTATCTTCAAACATACTCCAGGCATCCACATATTTGAGACCCCCCTTTTCCTGCAAATTCTCACTATCATCTCATTTATCATCACTGCTCTTCTCCACTCTGCATTATCATATCAGGGCAACGTGCTCGCTATCTTTCCTCAGACACATGTCTGCTGCACTGTGTCTAACACTCACCTCAACTTCTATCTCACAAATACAATTGTTCAGCGCTGTGTCTATTGTACAGGTACTTCAGTGGTCATTGTTCCACTGAACTGGCAATCATTTCTCCACTTTCTTTAACACAAGAGCAGGCTGTCCAACATCCCTTTTCAGTGCAAATGCGAAACACATAGAACCTGCATTTCCTCTTTTATTCTATATACCTGTGTCCTCTGGAACAGTCTTTCTCATGAATTCCCAAACAACTACAACCTGCAACTCTTAACCCCCCCCCCTCCCCAAACATAGAAATGATGTGCTTATAGGTCTTTTGGCTTCTTAAATATGAAATCAAATATATAAAAAACCACCACAATCAGGAGGACAAAGCATGTGGGTTAAATGATGAATGAATAAAGCAGAAGTCAAAAAAAAAAAAAAAAGAAAAAAAAAGAAAACATTGTGGGGAGAATATAAAGAAAAAGGAGATTAACATGTTTGAGCAATACATAAAAAGAGTGATTAGTATGGCAAGTAAGGCCAAAGTAATCCAGCCCCCCCATGTAAGTAAGAGGAATAATGATTATAAAAGGATAACTTTAATCAATGCTGATGATAGGAAGGTTACAGAAGTACAGAAGCAGAAGAAATAGTTGGGTCACTCTGCAAGGGTAAATCTTCCAGGTGGTTTGCAGTTCCTGATTGACAGACTGATGTGAGAATTGAGGTAGAAAGATTGGATGTACCGAGCATATTGAAAAATATGAACATGAATGCATACCAGTGGGGCTGGATGGTATGTCAGCCTGTGTGCTATGCAAGAGCAATAGCAGTGCCTCTAACAAAGAAAGTTGTTTAATATAAGTCACATATAGGTCTAGAAAGGTTCCAAGTGAGTGGAAAGAAGATAAGATAGTTCTATTTACATAAATGTGGTTCCAAGACAGAATAGCAAATTACAGACCAATTAAATTAATATTTCAGGAGCGGTGGTTTAAGTTTTGGAAAAGTTCATTAAAGGTAAAATACAGAAATGGGTGGATAGGAATATGATTCTGTGGGGTAGGCAGTATGGCTTTCTAAAAGGTAGGTCCTGCCAGTAATTTACTCACAATTCAATAGAGTGACAGCTGAATTAGATAAGGGAAGTAACTACACCATGATACTGTTGGACTTTGCAAAAGACATTTGACAGAATACCGAATGGAAAACTATCATATAAATCGAAGCAAATGGGAATAGATATGAAGCTATGACATGAATGGTGGTTGTGTGGGGGAGGGGAAAAGATTCAGTTATCACCCTCATTCTCTAGGAGAATGAGTGTGACTAGTGGAGTGCAAGAAGGATCTATAATAGGACCACTAATCTTAGTTTTGTATATTAATATTCTAGATGTCTATTTGAAAGGGGGGGAGAGATATTTAATTATTTGCTAATGATGCAAAAACTGGCAACGGCAATAGTTGATAAAGATGTAGACATCATCATCATTATTATTATTATTATCTGAGACCTCCAGGGAGTCAAGGACTCATCAAGGGAGGCTGTAAATTACCCAACCCAGCTATCATACTGTCCCTTAAATTCAATTACACTAGATGCACTCACTACCTGTAAGTGCAAATTATTCCACTCACTAACTGCTCTCTGGGAGAAAAACCTGGCTCTTAACCCTTTCTTGACTGAGAACAACCTTAACTTCCATGGATGCCCCCTTGTTCTCTCCCCGCCTTCCATATATCAAAAAATTTCATCATTTGAAATGCTATAACACTCTGCATCATGCAGGATGATTTACTGAGTGATTATAATTAAAGTTCACATTTCGAAATGCCATAATAACTGGGTAACTACTCAGCAGAACAATTTAATATTTAAAATGATGTGTGCAACAATGGAATTTTATTTTGCTCAAAAACCAATGTTAGTTCTAAAAGTTGCCACTAGGGCAATACATGGCACTGTAATACCGTAGTGGGTAATTCAAAATGCCACAAAAATAGGGTACACACAGCAGGTTGTGTGGTTACACAACATGTTCGATATGCTGTCCTTCATTGTCGGCAACATACTGAAATTGCAAAATCACATGCTCAACCATGGTATGTAGAGTTTCACTCAAAATGTAAATATGGCATGTAATGCTAGTATTGAGGCCCACTATGTTGGCAATGTGTCCATGATAGACAGATGTCTTTGAAATGTCCTCACAGCCAAAAGTTGTAGGGTTCAGATCAGCGAGATCATTGGCCACGTTGTACGAAAATGGCGGCTGATGATTCTGTCCTCGGTAAAATGTGTCTGAAGAAACCGCTTGATAGGGATGGCAATGTGAGAAGGACACCATCCTGCATAAAAACTATTGAATCCAGGCACTGATGCTGTTGAAGTTTTGGAATCACATGATTAGCTAAGAGAGAGAGAGAGAGAGAGAGAGATGGATATTGCTACCCATTAACAGTACACGTAATGAGACCAGCAGGACCAAGCTCCTCGAAAAAGAAAGGTCTGATAATGAATTCCACTGTAAAACCCACAAAATGGCGACTTTCAGTGAATGAAGCGGAATCTGTTGCAAATGTAAGTTTGGAGTTGCTCAAATTCTGCAGTTTGGTGTATTTACAGCACTTCCAGATGGAAGTGAGCTTTGTCATAACAGAAAACATTCCATGGCCAGTCGTTGTCCGGTTCAGTCTGAGCAAGAAACTGCAGGGCAAATGTTTATCATGTGCATCCCCCCCCCCCCAGTCAGGATTAAGCAACTGCAGAACATGGGAAATCTTTTAAAGATAACAGAACAGAATTTGCTTCATTTCCAGTGTGACGCATTTTGTTGTAGTATTTGATGGAGATTAGTCACTTTGGAAATAAGCTTATCAATTTGCCTTATGACTTTGTGAACTGTACTTAGAAGTTTGTCTAAAGACCATGCAATATGCCATGTGCTGCTGCTTACTACAACATTTGCCATTCTTTCTTCCTCTAACTGTGGCTACTTCCTCCCCTGTCTGCTGTTCAATCAACTTCCATCCTCTGCCATGTTTGACATCTAAGGAACCTCTCTCTCTCTCTCTCTCTTCAAATTTCCGGATCATTTTGCATAAACCATTTGTAGTCATAGGACCTGTTTTTAATCACTTTAATGTTCTTAACTTTTGCAATGCTGTCAGGGCACAGCTCTTATTTTGGAAAAACAACTACGAGAACTGTTTGATCCTTTGCCGATGGTGATATTGTGCTTTAACATGTCTGCTCATAGGCAATGAACTGACGATTCTGCATCTGCCTGTTTTTATTGAAGCTTCTTTTGAAGCATACGTCACTGCAGAGACACTTGTCATTTGCATAAATAGTACGGTCACAGCGTTTCACTGTATACCAGAAGTATCATATGCATTACCCTAGTAGCAACTTTTAGAACTAATGTTGGTTTTTGCACAAAATAAAACTCCATTGTCACACACACATTATCATGTTAAATATTAAATAATTTTGCTGAGTAGTTACCCAGTTACAGCCTCCAAAATGTGAACTTTAATTATAATCACCCTGTAAATAAATTGGTATAGTGATATGCAGAGGAGAGGGAATATGATTGAAACTTATGTTAAAAATTTCTTTTGTATCAGTCATAAGACTGATGATAGAAACCTTAAAGGGTTTCTATGAACAAAAGAAATTTTTCAATATATGATTAATAGAAGGAGAACTAGTGGTCACCCCCCCCCCAGAAGTTGTGTGATAGTACATTTGGTAAAGATGTGCAGATTATATTTCTTGCTTAGAGAGTGATGAATAAGTGAAATGGAGATAGCTGTGAAGATCCTCATAGTGAATAAGTTAAAAGAGATACGGTAGATATTGTGTGTGTGTATAAAGGTCAGTATGAGTCTCCCATGATGTGCTTCGACTTCATGGAGATATTCATATAATAATAATAAATTCCTATTTATACCTGCATGATGTAGGAAGCCCTACACAATTCGTTAAACAAATCTGCCAATCCAAATAAATACAATATAATGAGTGTCATTGTGTTTTCACATCATACTTTTAGCAAGTCCCGATTCTATATATATAGACCCCTGGAAGAGATCATGGGTAAATGTTGTCTTTAATAATGGAAAGAAAGAAAAAACTAACTTTTGAACTGAAGAAAAGGAAATTAGAATAATTAAATTTCTAAATATAAATATCTATAGCAAGTTGTTGTTGTTGTTATTATTATTATTATTATTAGACACCTCCAGGGAGGGCACCTGCTCTACAACTCTGTCTCAACCACTCAATCTACCAAATGACCACAACTACACTAACGCCATCTACCGCCACTAGTATTTCCACAGACAACACAAACATCCATGCCCATGGCTGGATTTGAACCCGCAGCCTTTTGGCTGGAGAGCGGATATGCTAACCACTAGTGGTTAGCGTAAGTTATCTGTTTTAATCATTTGAAATACATAAACAGAGAATCTTACTCCTTCAGAAAACTTTAAAAAAAACAAATAAACTTCTTTAAATTGTGATTTCTCTGAAAGATGCCACTCTGGTTGGTGAAGTGGATAGCATCTCTGCTCTCCAACTAATAGATCATAAGTTCAAATCTTGTCATGTACAGGGATGTTTGTGAATATCTAAGTGAAAAAAGAATCTTATTGCTCGGTGAACTACCACTCTGTTTACTGAAAGTTTAAAGTAGCTTGAACAAGTTTCATTTTGCCATTATATTAGTTTCCAGAGAATAATCATTAACCCACCAACAGCACTAATGTGGAATAGGTTTACAATATCCTGTGGGTGAGGTTCGCTAATGAAAAAATTTAAAAATATTGAAATATTTTTGATAGCACTTGTCCAGTGATGCAATTTATCACCTCCAATGTAAAAATGTTACAACCATGACAGGAGAGATCTATCATAATGCATCCATATTTTTAGACATGAGATTATTTGTAGAATGTAATTATTCATTCAAGGAGTCAGTAGTTTTGATACCAAATTCCGGAGTAGTAAGCAGAAGGAATCCTTATGAATATACCTTCCTTTAAAAGTGGGTTTTATGTAAGATAAGAGACTGGGGACTGGTTTGTTAAGCAATCCAGAAATAATAATAAATTTATTTGATTCTTTTTCAATAGTGAACATTACATGCTGATTTACACTACTGATTTTATCCAGAAAACTATGTTCGATTTCAGAAAATGTTACTTATATTTAATCATGTTTTGTTTTTTTTAATAATTCATTCAGCATGGTCTTATTTTTCCATGCTTCCATTATTGTAACATATAGACTGATTATCTTTTACCAAAATAATCAGTCTGTATAATCAAACAAAACAGATCACAAAAGTATAAACCAGATATCTAACCTATTACCCATGGATCGGATGTTGTGTTTGATTTAATTGCATGTTCTCTCATAAAAACAGTCTAGTTTCTGTTTTTCTGTAGAAAACAGGAATTTCTTCAAGGAAAAACCATGCCACCTCCACCTCCATATGAGAGTAACTAATCTCCACTGAAATCCCCTTATAAAAATTCTTTCAGTCTTATTGGCAATCAAGCCCAGATATTTTCAACCTAATCGCTGCACTACAGAGAGCTAATGGGCCAACTAATATCTTTTATTTGATATTCAAGAATATATCAAGAAACATAAGGTCAGACCATCAGACACACAATACAATGTGCACATTGAAACAGATTCCAAACTGTGTACATAATTTTATGCGATTCACTCAAGTTTTAACTTTTGCAATGTTTGTTTCTTCTATTATTATTATTATTATTACTTATTATGGGTATCTCCATGGAGTCAGTAGACTCATCACAGGAGACCCAAACTAGCAAAACAATATCTGTCACATCTCTTTTTGAATTCATTTACAGACGAAGAGCTCACAACTAAGTCAGCCAATGAATTCCACTCATTCACCACTCTCCAGGCAAAAAACCTTGTTAACCACACTCTTCTTTAATTTCCAGGGATTACCTCTTGTTCTTCCATCACTATCACACAGCTGAAACATTTCCCTTGCATCAATCCTATAAAAACCTTTCAGTAATCTAAATGTTTCTATCATATCCCCTATTCTCTGTCTATCAACCAACAAACTCTCAATCCATCAATGTAGGGAGCATTTTTTACATCACTCACCAACTCAGTCACTCTTCTTTGATCCCTCTCCTCATCTCCAAGGAATCCAGGTGACCAGACCTGAGCACAGTAATCCAAATGTGGAAGTATCAATGCTTAATAAAGGGGAATAATAACCTCTTTATCTCTGGATGTCAGTGTGTTCCTCAACAACCAAGTAATCCTATGTGCAATCTTGGACAACTTAGCAATGTGTCCCCTGAATTTCATCTCCCTATCTACCAACATCCCTAAGTCCCTAGCCTCATCAATCTTGGAGTACTGTTCCATCAATGTAGTACACAGCTGGTAATCTTTTAATCCCAAATTGCATGACTTTATACTTTTCCACATTGAACTGACATCCATTACCTTTTGCCCATTCTACAAGCTTATTTAAATCATCCTGCAAACGTTCAACATCAGACTGATTTTTTATTGCGCTACCCAACTTTGCATCATCAGCAAACAACTGAATATCTCCCTTTAAGCCATTTCCTATATCATTTATATACAAATTAAACAACAATGGCCCAAGCACAGAGTCCTGAGGCACACCACTGGTCACCTGCCTCATCCTGAACTCAGTTCCTCCATACACCACCTTCTGGTATCTCTCCCTGAGCCATTCTCCTATCCATATCACCAAATTAGTATCCATTCCCATCTGCTCCAATTTGCGTAACAGTGTTCCATGGGGTATCCTGTCAAAAGTCTTAGCAAAATCCAGAAGTACCACTGCATAGCCAGTTCCTTTGTCCAACTCAGATGTCATTCTATTATGAAAAGTTAATAGATTGCTAAGGCAGGATCTACCTTTAACAAAACCATGTTGGCCTCTATAGAGTATCATATCCTGATCCACCCATTCTTGAATTTTGTCTTTAACCAACTTTTCCAATACTTTTACCACAGCTCCTGAGATTGTGATTGGTCTGTAATTAACTACTGCAGTTTTAGAGCCATCCTTATGCAAAGGAACCACTTTGCCTAACTTCTACTCCCTAGGGACCATACTAGAGTTCAAACTTAAGTTAAATATCCAAGTAAGAGGGGTTCACAATTCCTCTGCACATTTACATAACACCCGAGCTGATATTCCATCTAAACCTACAGCAGTGTTTGCATTTAAATTTTGCAATATATTAAATACCTGTGATTTCTTAGCTTCAATCCCACATTACACATTAGTATTTGCATTAGTTATTACTACAGGTACAGAGATATCCTCACTTGGGTGATAGACTTTTGAAAAGTGATCACTCAGTAACTCAACTATTACATCTGATTTTGTCACATCAATACCATCAGCACCCACTAAAGTTATCCTTCCAAAGTCATTCTTCCTTTTACTTGCCACATACCCTTGATCTCATTGGCTAAGGTCTTCTCATAATCTGATTTAGCTTTTCTTACTATGCTGGTAACCTTCCTAGACTCTGATTGTCTAATTTTTCCCTGTAATAGGTTGGCAAGGTGTTTGGCTTTATTAGATATGTGGGGGAGAATCTGCCATCTACGATAGGACGGAGTGGAACATCATCTTTATGTACTTTGGGTGCACCGTAAAGGTGAGGTGTTATAGAATGCAAAGATTTTAGTTTTCTTTTTAACTCCTGAGGCCAACCATTCATATTGTGAATCAGAAGATTGGTTTCATTATGGTTATTCATGGTTGGATCTTTATTTAATATTTTGTATGTGGACCGGTCAGATAGTAAACTATTGATCTTACTAATATAATCTGTATTACTAATATGATCTTACTAATTGGTGTTCAAAATGACTGTGGAGTTTCCTTTCTCTGCTTTTGTAACTATTATAACCTTGTTTCATCTTAAGTTCCAAATTGCCTTTTTATCTGAAGTAGTAATATTTTGTTTTGGTGGTTTAGTTGTCGAAAGGATGATTGTACTTTGGAATCTTATATCATTAGCTATTGTCTCCAGGAGAAGATAAAGACCTTTCTCAATACCACATATGAAGTCCATTTTTGGGATGTGGCTAGGAGCAATGAAAAAGTTAAAACCCTTTTAAAGAATTTCGGATTCTTGTTTAGAAAGGCTGTAATCTGATAGGTTAAAAATCACTTTATCATTTAAAGCCTTATAACATCAGAGTGGTGTTTAAACTGACCGCTACCATTAGACAGCTTTTAAGATCCCCTAAAGACAGTGTATCTTTTTTCAAATATGTAGGTGTTTACAGCATACCTTGTACGTGTGGACTATCCTACATAGGCCAGACTTCAAGAAGCTTAGAAATTAGACAAAAGGAACCTGTCGAAGACTTTAATCATAATAGAACAGACACCTCGGGTTTGGCGTATCACTTCTCAACTTCAAACCACGCTATAGATTTGGATAATAGCTCAATGTCATATATAGAGGAAGATTACAGATATTGTCAAATATTTAAAGAAGCTGCAGTGGTCCTACGAACAGGAAATGCTAAACTTAATGAGTTAATAAAATCTTATTAACTCATTAAGTTTAGCGGAACTACAATACGCCAAAAACTATGTAACGCATATTTATAATAATGACTAAAGTATATCACTTCACGCATACCATTTCACGCGGTGCCTTCCAATTTTTGTTGTCTAACCCATGTAAACTATTACTGTATTCCTTCGTTTTTTTGCATTTATTAGTTTTTTTCACTGTTTAGTCTTGACAAAGCTAGTCAGTTTTGCTAGCGAAACTAGTCGACGAATTTGTACATATAGGAAGCTGGGCAAGAGCGTGGTTGACGAGGGTGTTAGAGCTAGGTTTTTTACTTGGAGAGTGGTGAATGAGTGGAATAAGCTTCCAGAGTCTGTTGTGGGTGCTACGACCGTGAATGAGTTCAAGGCAAGATATGACAGATACTGTGTAAATGTTGAATAGTTGTTCCAGACATGATGTTAGGGCCTCCCTCGATGAGTCTGTCGACTCCTTGGAGTTTCCCGGAACAATAATAATAATAATAATAATGTATTAAACCTATGGTCTTATAATTCAAATATCTGTTTTGTGTTAATTTCCTAGACATCCTTATAGAAATAAATGAAAGAAAAAAACAGATTATCATTCTCCATCTATAGAAAACCAATAAACACAGGAAGATATCTGCACACTACTTCACATCATCACCTCAAGCAAAAAAATAGGCCTAATAAAAACCATAAGGAATAAAGCATACAACATCCCCAGTACAAAAGAAAAACGGAAAGAAGAAATACAATACTTAACACAGATCCTACAACTGAATGGTTTCAATACTAAATTAATTAAGAAAATTCTCAATACAGCACCTACAAGAAACTTAAATAAACAAGATTTCAAGAATGCAGTCACCCTTCCTTATATCAAGAATGTAACAGATAAATTAGCCAAACTTCTCTAAAATACAAAATTAAAAGTGACTTTCTTGCTACTTGAAAAAATATCAAGCTCTCTTCATCCTCCAAAACCTCCACATCACCCAATGAAAAAACCAGGGGTTTATAATATTCACTGTTCCTGTGGCATCTGCTATGTGGGCCAGACGGGGAGATTGGGAGAAATCCACATGAGCAAACATCAAAAGGATGTACAAAATAAGAGAGAACATATATCGGGATTGGCATTTCACACAACCTCTACCGGTCATGATGTACCGGTCACAAGAAAATTCAAAGAGGCAGCAAATATGATTAAAATTACTACACAATGCAACAAAAACAAAGATTTGATTTTAAATCAAGTTTGGTCAGCATTTATTAAAAATTTCAAACCTCGGACAGAGTAAAAGTGAACCACAGAACGCGACAACAAATAGCATTGTCTCTAGCTAACATGCATTAACGGTTGTATAGATCTGTTACTCATTTTTTTAACGAACTGTTCACAATACCAACAAATGAACTAATTTTCATAATTTCTATTAGTTTGTGCTTTAAAACTTTGTTCTCTTTACATCTGACGATGTTGGTCTGACGACTAATGAACTTGTTGTTTTTAGTACTTGTTTAGTTTTAAAAACAGTTTTCTTTAATAAACATGTAGTCACAAAACCGGAATAAAAAACATTTTATAATTTATATATTATATTAATGAAAGTGGCACCCCATGAAAAAATTCACAATGGCAAAAAAGTGTCAATAAATTCTGCTGTTTTTGAACACTTTACAATAACAGCAGATGGGAAATATTAAGTATGTCAGTGTATTATAGAAAACACTGATTGTGAAAAAGGATGAGATACAAAAAATAGTAGTTTTTGTGGTTCTGATAAAAATGCACACATCTACAAGAGCATCAAATTTAAAAAGACACTTGCAGCATTTTCATCCTAAAAGGTTAGACACTGTGAATGAGAAAGACAGCAATAAAAACATTCCCTCTACTTCAGGGTTAAAGAAGGATCAGAAATCTAATAGAGGCCAAATACAACTACCAAAATTCTTTACATCTGATGAAGTTACCGTAACAATGATGCCAGAAAAGTTTAAAAACCACATCATTGAAATGGCAGTGAAGAATAGTGTACCTCTATCCTTTTTTCACAACCAGCCTTTTCAGGCTTAAAAGGAGAAATGGCTAAAAAACTTGGAGTTTCTCTGGAAAGAGAAAGTATAAGGAGACTGATAATTGAAGAGGCCAAATGTAAGAAAGAAGAACTTCAAAGAAAAGTGCAGGGATGTTTTGTCTTTATTAAAATGGATGCATGCATATCACAGAGTCAATTATTTTGCTATTAATGTTAGATATTATTATTATTATTATTATTTCGGGTGACTCCAGGAGTCCTTAGACTCATCGAGGGAGGCCCAAAACATCATGTCCACATACCTATGCGATTACATTCTCACAGTATCTATCATACCTTGTCTTGAACTCGTTCACCGTCATAGCACCCACAACAGACTCTGGCAGCTTATTCCACTCATTTACCACTCTAAAAGTAAAGAACCCAGCTCTAACACCCCTGCTAACCACACTCTTGCCCAGCTTCCATAGGTGTCCCCTAGTTCTCCGACCACCAGTCCTGATCTCAAAAATATCCTCTGAATTAATCCTATAGAATCCCTTTAGCAATTTGAATGTCTCAATCATATCTCCCCTCCTCCGCCTATCAACTAATTTCTACAACCCACAAATCTTCAACCTGTTCTCATATGGTTCATTCCATAGACCTGCTATCATCTTAGTCACTCGCCTCTGGATCCTTTCCACCTCCTCCCCATCAAGAAGGAACCAAGGTGACCAAATCTGGGCACAGTAATCGAGATAAGGTCTTATCAAGGCTCGGTACAGAGGTACAATAACTTGCTTGTCTCTACTCGTCAAGGTATTTTTCAACAACCAAGTGAATTGATGAGCTGATTTAGCTACTTCTGCAGTGTGCCCCCTAAACTTCATCTCCTTATCCACCAACACTCCCAAGTCCCTGGCCTCATCAATCTCTCGGAGTACAGTTCCACCAATGTGGTATACTGCTGCTAATCTTTTCACCCCAAAATGCATAACCTTACATTTTGTCACATTAAATTGACATCCATTCTCCTTAGCCCAGAACTCCAATCTATCTAAGTCATCCTGCAAGACTTTGACATCTTCTGCATTCGTTATTGCCCTACTCAACTTTGCATCATCAGCGAACAAATGAATTGTTCCACTTAGATCCTTCCCTATATCATTAATGAACAGATTAAACAGCAGTGGTCCAAGAACAGAACCCTGCGGCACACCACTAGTCACAGGCCGTCTTTTGGACTCTACTCCTGAATAAACTACTCTTTGATATCTCTCTATCAACCAACCACCTATCCATCTCACCAACCCTATATCCATTCCCATATGTTGTAGTTTACGGATTAGTATTCCATGTGGTATCCTGTCAAACGCCTTTGCCAGGTCCAGCAGTATCACTGTAAACCCATTTCCCTTATCCAGTTCAGCCGTCACCTGGTTATAAAACTTGAGCAAGTTACTGAAGCATGATCTACCCTTCACAAAGCCATGCTGTCCCCTGTACAGTATCTCGTTTTCATCAATCCATTCCTGTATTTTTCCCTTGACTACTTTCTCTAAGACCTTGACAACGACTCCTGATATGCTGATCGGTCGGGAATTTGCAACCGTAATCTTGGATCCTCCTTTATGCAGTGAAACTATTTTCCCCTCTTTCCACACCTTCGGGACTAAGCCAGACCTGAGACTCAGATTAAACAACATGGTCAAGGGCACTGATAATTCTTTAGCCACTTCACGCAAGACCCGTGCCGGTATACCATCCAATCCCACAGATGTGTTCACATTAAGGTTCTGTAATAGACATATGTTGAGTGATTCCAATCGATATAGGAAATAAATAATTAAAGTATTTATTTCCTATACTGATATATAAATAAAGGAATCAGAGTAAAATGTACCATAAACTGAGGAGAGTTGAAGGTTTTATGTACCAACTCCACAGTCCTGAAAAAAATCCCATGATATGGGCACATTTCTCACTCAAGCAAGTTAAATGAACTTACAACAATCAACTAACAGTTTCATCATTAATTGCATATTTTAAAAAATAATCCCATATACAAGAGGCTGAAGGACATACAAGCACATCAGTGCTCTGTCTGGGATGCTAGTAAGAAGTTAGAAGATTTTTAAAAACAATGTCAAAATTGCGGGTTCTAGCTGTTTATAGCATCTTGAAGGAAAGAGAATGCTAAATTGCTTGGATGAAGAGGAAATTTTTGTGGTGGTTTTGTGCCAGGAGAGGCTGGAGGTGAATGTTAGTCCAAGAATCGAGATCTGATCCTGTTTGGTGATTTGTGTACTACTGAGAGTGAGAGAATGTGAACTGAGATTTATTTTGTGAGAGAAGAGGCAAGACTGTTTTGGTGGCATTGAACGTTACCAGATTGTCCTCACCCCATTGAAGGACAGTATGCAGATCAGTGTTTAAGGCACTAGTTAATGATCTGGAAGCTTGATATATTTGTGCACTGCATAGTCAAATGAGTAAAATGAGTGGAGAGTACTATCATTGGCAATGCTGTGGATAGGATTAAAGGAGATTAACAGTTTTTAAACATGAGAAAGAGGATACGTTTCAGGACACAGGTTGGGATGCACTGAGGTGCTCCTACCTCGGTGGTGAAACTCAAAAAGAGGAAGCCATCAACCATGACATGCAATGAATGACCAGGGAGGAAGCTAGCAAGCCAATTACAGAGGATGGCAGGTAGACCAAAGGATGGCAATTTGTTTAGCAGTTCTTAATGTCAGATACAATCAAAAGCTCTGGAAATGTCAAAAGCGACTGCACAAGTTCCACCAAACCTTTCCATTACAGATGTCCAGTGGTGGGTGATGTAAGCTAAGAGGTCAACAGTGAATTTCGAATGGCTGAATTCATACTGGTGGTCACTGATTAATTGATAGTCTCTAAGTAGTGAAGTTGGCTATTGATGACTTTCTGCATTATTTTGGAGAGAATATAAATGATAGCAATTGGTCAGTAGTTTGATGACAGACTTCTATTTCCCTTTTTGGAATAGGCTGGATATGAGATTGCTTCCACGCATTGGGATAAGAACCAGCTATGTATAATAAGTTGTCCAGATGATACAAGACTGGTGTTAGATCCAGAGCACAATGTTTGAGAACAAATGGAGAGATGCCATCAGGACCAGCAGACTTAAGTGTCCAAGTTATTTTAGTAATTTTCTAATGTCTTTGCCAAAAAACTACAGAAGACATACAGTGCTTGGATTCCAGTAAGGTAGTTCCAGTTTTTGATGATTAAGGGAATAAGCTATTCCCTTAGTCATTAATGCAAGAGTTCAAGGAAAGGTAATGCTAAGTCAGCTTTATCTTTGAATGAAGTAACAGTGGTGCTATCAGGATGAGAAAAAGGTGGAGGTGAGCAGAAGTGATGTCCAATGGCCTTAACAAGGAAAAAACTACAGAAGACATACAGTGCTTGGATTCCAGTAAGGTAGTTCCAGTTTTTGATAACTAAGGGAATAAGCTATTCCCTTAGTCATCAATGCAAGAGTTCAAGGAAAAGTAATGCTAAGTCAGCTTTATCTTTGAATGAAGTAACAGTGGTGCTATCAGGATGAGAAAAAGGTGGAGGTGAGCAGGTGATGTCCAATGGCCTTAACAAGGGACAAGAATGCATAGCATACATTTGAACAGGAAACAAGTTTTCTACTGTTAGTCTTTATGAAATTGGATTTGGATCTGCTGATTTTGTTGCATGTTTTGGTATAGGCAAATCATGAAGATGGAGGTCTTGATGTAAGCCACCTAATAATACACTTTCTGTTGAACCAGGGCTTGGAAAGAAAACAAAAATTCTGAGTAGAATGGGGGAAATGAAAGTCTTCCTGCCAACGAGGATAGTTTTTGTGACTCATTCTGAGGTGTGTGTTACGGTAGGATAAGCTATAGCAATAGTCTGACCATTGAAAGGAGGAAGAGTTCCAGAGGTCATCTCACTTTGTGTCTTTATAGTGCCAGAGGATGCAAGGTTAGGGGAGGCTTCAGGAAGAGCATTCTGTGAGAGAAACTTGTACAAGATTGTGGTCTGAGTTGCTAAAAGGAGAGGTGACCTCTATGGTGTATTTGGAGGGAGAACTGTTTAAAAAGAGATCAAAAGTATTGGGTGAGTGAAGAGAGTTACCAGGAATTCGGGTAGCTAGATGAAGCTTTGCATTAGATCATCATTTATTGTAGATTTCTATCTCATAAAAAGAGAGCCAGTTGGAATCCTAGAATTTCAACTGGCTCTCTAAAATTACCCCAAGCAGGGTAAAAATGAAATTCTTGGGGGTAATGAGGACTCAATAAACATAAATAAAATTATATAAAAAGCACGTTCCTTGTTACGACAGAAAAATTTCTTCTGGCAACACTGCATCTGGCCAATGTAATATACGTGTTTAGGAGATGTCACGCCATGTTGAACTCCAAACAATTTGGTTGCTAAGGCATTGTCAAGTGGCTAAACAGATATTATTTGTCAGTTGTCTATTACCCACCTTAACCTTATTTTTTGACACGTGTTTTTGCTTTGATTTTGTTTCAATATTTCTATTTTAAGTGTAAGATTTTCATTTATTAACCATATTTTAGTTTTATGTTAGTTTGATAATTTGATTAATATATTTTCTCCTTGCTCAATTAATTTTATTAATTTTCGATGGCGAATAAAATAATTAAATACTGCCTTGATCTTGAGGACATGTCTTAGTGCCACATTTACCAATTAAATTATTGTAAATTTAAATTAACTTTAAAAAAACTTAAATTCAATCACTGTCCTTTTTACCCTTCAGATGACATCAACTAGAAAAATAATATACCAGGAAGAGTTCCTCAATTATGGGTTTACACAAATAGAAGACAAAGGAATAATGAAATCACAGTGTGCTGTCTGTTTGAAAGTACTGATTGCAGAATCTTTCAAAAAGAGTTAATTAAAGAAACACTTGGATAATTTGCACCCACATCTGTCTTCCAAACCACTGGAATACTTTGTAAATTTGGAAATGTCTGTCAAAAGACAAAGACTGCACAGCAACTTGAGAAGTACATTCGATCAACGTTCAGCATCAAAGGCTAGCTTTGAAGTGGCCTGGTTGATTGCCCGAAACAAGAAACCATATACTATTGGTGAGGAATTGGCTAAACCAGCAGCTTTGAAAATGGCAGAGATTATGTGTGGTCGAAAAGAAGCCATGAAACTAAATTCAGTGCCATTGTCTGCAAAAGTTGTGAAAGAAAGAATTTCTATTTTAGCAGAAAATGTGAGGGAACAAGTTATTTCTTCAATAAAAGAGAGTAAATGCTTTGCTATTCAGCTTCAATAGTAATTTGCAGCTGATGGTGTATGTTCGCTACAAAGGTTTATATGTAACTGAAGAGGAATTGTTGTTTTGTTCTCCTTCGAGTTGCGATCTCGTGGAATTGATGTCTTCAATAAAGCTAATGAATACTTTAATAACGTTAATTCAAAGTGGAAAGACTGCAGTGCTGTGTCTGTTGATGAAGCTCCAGCTATGTTGGGTCATGTAAGTGGTTTTTCTGCTTTGGCGAGAGAGAGAGAGAGAGAGAACAGTGGTTAACTTCAGAAATTGAAGTTAACCACTGTATGATCCATCGCCAGGCACTGCTTGTGAAACATTTGGAACCTGCACTGGAAGCCGTCATGCATGATGTTATCAAGGTTGTCAATGTTGTCAAAGGACATGCACTAAACACGCGACTATTTCGTGAATTATGTAAAGATGGTGAGGCTGAATATACAGGCCTACTTTATCATACAGAAGTGAGGTGGCTCTCACGTGGAAATGTTCTGAACCGAGTGTGGGCTCTCAAAACTGAACTTGAAATTTTTATGGTTGATCAAAAGCATGTTCTCGCAGATAAGTTTACAAACTCCTCGTGGGTTGCACATCTCGCATATTTAGCTGATATTTTTGAGTATGTGAATGCATTGAACAAAGAATTGCAAGGAAAAAACATCAATATAATTTCAGTGTTTGGATCAAAGCTTTTATATTGGAGACAGAAAGCAGAACAAAACAAGATAGCTGCCTTTTCAAAGTTAGCTTTGTTTTTGGAAGATTGTGAAAATATTACTTTTGACGACATCAAGGATACAGTTATAAGGCATCTTATCAAACTCAAAGAGAGGTTCTCTGATTACTTTCCAGATCTTGATTCACATACTGTCAGTTGGGTTGTAGATCCCTTTAAATGTGAAATTCCTGATGTACCAGAAGAGACTCAAGGGTTGGCAGAGGCACTTCTTGAACTTCGATCCAACAGTGAAGCACGTATTGAATTTGAAAACAAAGCAGATCTGTCATATTTTTGGATGTCAATAGCTGCAAAGGCTTTCAAAATTGCACATGAGGAGGCAGTCAAAAAGTTGCTGCCTTTTGCAACAACCTACCTGAACAAGGATTTTCCACTCTAACTGAAAACAAAGCAGAGAAATTGATTGGAACCCGGAGACAGTATCCAAATTGCTCTGACATCAAAATGTCCCAATTTTGATGTTATTGTATCAAAAATGAAACAACATCATTTCTTCAAAACCTGAAGTGAAAAAGTTTTCAAAGAAATCCTTTTGTTTCATAATGAGGATAATTTATTTTATCACATTTATTTTATACTTTTTTATATTTATAATTGTATTCTGCATATAAATAGATTCAATAAACCTTTTGAACTTAAATAATCTATGATTTTCTCCCTTTCGAATCAAGGGGGGTAACGTCGGCATAAATAAATATATTTTGGGGTAATAGGTAAAAAAGTTCTCTGACCCCTGACTTAGGATGATGACCTAGGTGATTTGGGTAGCTTGATCGCAAATAGTCAAGTTTTATGTAGAGGGAATGTGAAAATAATTGAGTAGTTATTAGAGTTTGGAGAACAGCAAATGCAGCAAGGATTCTAGTGATGGTGAATATCATTTATCATTATCAAATCAAATTCCTGACATGCACCCTCAAGAGGTGTACAGGATATTATGACAGTACTACATGAAGAACTTACATCATTACTAACTTCCTATCAACAATTTTCCTCCAAATCAATCTGTAGGTGATAAGGATCAAAGCTGTATAACTGAGAGGAGACCTCCACATAGCCTTTAAAGGAATGCAGAGAACTGACCAGGGCTTCTGATCTAATGTCCAATCCTCACCTTCTCGTGGTGCACCCTGTTAGGTACTGAATACTGAATGAACTGAATACTGAATACCTGGATACTGAATGAACAAGAATGGGCTGGCAATTTGGGATTTAGCTGACCAAATTGTATTTTTACTGGCTTAAACCACAAGTAAAATGATGAATATCATTTATGCTGGGTTAATACCATGCCAGAATGAGGAGATTCTGGCATGATTTGTGTACAGCAATTGGTTGCGTTATGTATTTTTTTATCGGAATTATTTGAGGGGGATTCTTTTCATTGCAGTGTCACTATCGTTGTTTGTGAGGTTCGTTAGTTTGTTCATGACTAAATGGGAGGATAGAGCGAGGACATACAGTGAGAGAAGATAAACTCTTGGATATGACATCCATACAGTGACCAGTCTCCTTGCCATAGTGTGGCCTTGACAGCACCTCCTGCATACCACTACTCAGACTTCCTCTCCAGGCATGACCTGGCAAAGCATGTGGCAGCATGATTATGTGCTAGTTGATCAGGAAGCCTCCTAACTCATTACTGACTGGTTTAATTGTGTGAAATAACTGGTGGCTGGACTGCGGCACCACCATTTTAACGGATGTACTCTCAAAATGGGAGCCTCTGTAGCTCAGTCGGTATAGACAAAGCCTTTGGTCGGAAAAACATGGGTTCGATTCCCGTTTGTGATGTGAGGAACCTTTATCTGGTCTCTTTTGACAAAAGTGAGTTGGCCAGTCTTGTATGGAGGTAGGAAGTTTTTTCACCTGGAGACTTGAGTTTTTTTCCCCCAAACAGGCAAACCAGCCCCATGAACATATGCATCTACAGACATAGGACACTCTGGGAGGAATTGGGCTAACCACCTGAGCCTCTGCAGCTCAGTCGGTATATATAAAGCCCTTTGGTTGGAAAGATCTGAATTCAATTCCTGTCAGTGATGTGAGGAACCTTTATTCTTTTTTTTTTTTGAACCTGGAAACTGGTGTTTTATGCTGCCCCCTCCCTCCCAGAACAGGCAAACTAGCCCTGTGAACACATGCAACTACAGACATAGGACACTCTGGGAGGCATAGGGCTAACCGCCTTATCCTTGAATTACAGTTAAGAAATCCAAGAATAGTTGGAAAGTAATGGATGCTTAAGTGCTTGTTAGAACCACTGATGGATGGACTCTTGAAATGAAGGAGAGTCATGAATCTCTAAGTATCATTCGCATGGCCTAGAAGGGTATTACTTTCATTGTATTTTATTATAATTTGACACCTCCAGGGAGTCCTAAGACTCATCGAGGGATATGTCTCGACCACTCAACCTCATCCACAAACCACTTCATCTACACCAACGACATCTATTGTCCACCATCACCACTATTATTTTCACAGACAATCACAAACATCCATGCCCATGGCAGGATTCGAACCTGGAGCCTTTTGGCTGGAGAGCAGATATGCTAACCGGGAAACAGAAATTGGAATCCCGGCTCTGGAGACAAACATGGCATATACCACTTCAATAAGCTGGATGGTGGTATTTCACCATGCAGTGAAGGTCATCTACCACCTAATGGTCTAGTTGGCATCCAACTAGGAAGATATCCTTTAGCATTATATTGTGAGTGTGCGCATGTGCAATCAAATACGTGCACACACACTCTTTTTATTCTCAGATTCTGAAGAGGATCTAGATAGGTCAAAAGTGCCATTTTGGCAATAATTCTATGATATTACAGAATTTGTGTTTGTCATTTAGAATGTCCATTCATGTTTTAATTAAGTTTATTACTAGGCTGTTTCATAGTTTGTTTTAATGGTAAGTCTTGGGTTTTTTTAGATTAATGTAATACCTGTTAATTGTAATACCTCTGCAATAATCTTACATATTAGAAGTTCAACACCATCAAATGTATAATATAATTTGACTATCCACTAAGCAGAAGCAATTATATCATTCTCTTATGAACTGTTCATGTGCACACAGCAAGTAGAGTAGCTATTTCAACATCAGAAAGGATTTCTAACATTTAATATATATACTTTCTTTATAACACAGAAATTCTATTTTCAACAATCCATTTGTGATTTAATATTTCTAAAGTCCAGTATCTAGATAGTTTTGAAGAAATGAGGGTTAGCTTAACATGCCACATGCTTGTCATTGCTTAATAAGAATAATACAGCAAGTCCTCTGCTTACAGAATATGTTCCTGAGGTTCTCGTGCAATGTTAAATTGCATAAACAGAACATGATTTTCCCACTCAAATACGTGCAAAGAGGGCATATTCCAGTGCTGAAGAAAATCTGTAAATGACACTAAACATTATAGTATATACAATTAAGTGATAATAAACATCATAACACTAATTACGGGTATAGACCATATTGGTCTGTTCCGGTCTCATTATCCATCCAAAATCCTTTTTTGAGGTATACGCTGCTTTCGCTTTCCAATTGGCTTATATTTTAGTATTTGTTTAGGATGTTCGGTGTGTTGGCCAATCGGTTTACATGTTGAATTCATTTTTGTTTATAATTGTTTAGTTTTTTTCTATTGATTTTCTAGTTCTTCTCATAAATCTCATTTTACTTGTTTTTATTCTTTGTTTATTGCCCAAATTTCACTGCCATGTAATAATGTGGGCACTGCTAAAGTATTGTTCAAGTACAACAACAATATAGTTCATAAGTTTATCTAGAGCATCCAATAGCACCACCAGTTTTAACTATGTCCTTTGGTTGTAAAGACTTGGGTTCGAATCCCATCTAGGGTGCAAAGAACCTTTGCACCCTAGATGGAAAACCCAAAGAACAACAGGGTTTTTCAACTGAAGGAGAATTGGCTAACCACATATGGAGGTGGCAGGGTTTCCTCTAAGGGAAACGTTTTTTTTTTTTTTTTTTTTTTTTTAATCCTGCAAAACAGGAAAACTGGCCAGAAGAACTTACAGACAGAATACTATGGGAATAAGGATTAATTACCCCCATTCTGTTAGATATGGTTTTGAAAGCCTGTATGGTCTATTCATAAGTGGTAAAACAAGAAGGAATTAAATAATAAAAACCACATAAAAACCACAGTGATATCTTTAATTATTAAAAGGACAGATATTTCGTACTAAAATTAATAGTACATCTTCAGTGTCTGTAACAGTAATAGGAATGGAATACAAGCAAAACATTCGGTGGATCACCTATTAAAATACAATTGTTACCGTGTGCTAGGAAATAACAGAAATAACAAATTTAATCTATTAAGATAAATGGTTTTTTACATAAGATAAAAGTCTTCCAGATCTTTGAGAGAGACATACAGTCATTTCTATTTAAATTCAGTCAGTGTAAGATAGTTTCACAACTTTCTTTGAATAAGCGTTCATATTTGAATCTGCATCTATGGAGGAGAACTGCTTTATCCCACTGGACACTATGAGTAGAGTCAATACTGTGCTGCGCCAGACCAGACTTCAGCGGTTTGTTATAATCAATATAACATTGACACTCTTTTATTCTTTTTTCCCAAAGAACGGCCAGTTTGTCCAAAATAAGAGACATTGCATTTGTAAGGTATTTGGTAAACACCAGCCAAAGATAGAGAAGACAGTTTATCCTTTGTAGAAGATAATAAAGAAAAAATTTTGTTGATAGGAATATATGTTGGAATCAATTGATACTTTTTTAGAATTCTACCTATAGGTTCTGAGATTCCTGGAATGTACGGAATAGGAACTTCTCGGACTGTTGAAGAAACTGTAGGAGATGGAACATAAGAGTCAAGTATCTGTTGGATTTGATTGGAGTTGTAATCATTTGATTCCATTAACTTTTTAATGATGGAAAGTTCTTGTTGTAAGATTATTGAGGAAGAGCAAACTTTATATGCTCTATGAATTAGAGATTTAAGAATGCCAAATTTTTGAGACATGTGGTGCGCAGACTTTTTGCGAATGTATCTGCCAGTAAATGTGGGTTTTCGAAAGACGCTTGTAGATAAGGTACCAGAAGACGTTCTAGTAAGGAGGATGTCCAAAAATTATTAAGTACTAGAGTTTTCTTTTTCCATAGTGAATTGGATGAGTGGTTGAAGGTTATTTATCCGTTGTAGAAAGGTGAACACTGAAGATGAATTTTCTACCTTTCTACAATGGATATTCCATTCCTATTACTGTTACAGACACTGAAGATGTACTATTAATTTTAGTACGAAATATCTGTTCTTTTAATAATTAAGGATATCACTGTGGTTTTTATGCGTTACTTTATTATTTAATTACTATGCCACAGGTTCCACTAAAAATTAAAAAAAAAAAAAAAACAAGAACGAAACTTTCCTGCAAGAAAAAGTTTATGCAAACAAACAAAACAAGAGTGCTTATTTTGGCATCCATTCAATAAAGAAGACTATAGTAGCACATAGGCTTAATGCTGTGCAGATCACAGGAATCTCACAGAGGATGAATTATCAGCTCGGCTCACTCTTGCTCAATAGGTACCAGACTTTTCTCAAATGTTTCAAAGGGCATAACTTCAATTTGGATATTATGCTCTTTCAAATGAAACAGCATAATATCAGATTGCATGAGTTTGATTCCACATAAATTGAACACGCTTAAACAGAGGAATTACTGCATATTAACACTATATAATAACTAAAAATTAATGAAGAAAATCACCTTTAAAGTATTATGAGCTTTTGCTATTCTCATAGAAATGCTGCAAAACTGATACGACTTTTTGTATATTATACCATTACTGGATATAGAAAAAAAATCATATTACAAACATGTGGAAAAGCAGGTAACATAGATGAAGAAATACTTACACACATAAATACTTAACCATAGAGGTATTAGCATTTTACAATGAATTTAATTAGCCAGCTAAATCAAAATTGATTAAAAGTGGAGTTCAACACTGTACCTGTCTGCAAACTTAGAAATAAAACTGATTATTAGAACTTTAGTTGGGAAGGACCTCCTAATATCCCAAGTCAGGATTTATGCATGAAAAACTTAAGACATACTTCTGAGAAATAACAGGAATACAACAGGAACCTATTCAACTTTTTTGAAAACTACAATGAAATAGAGAAATGGATAATACAACAAAGATGAGTATGGTGAAGATACAAATTAAAGAAATTTGTATAGAACAAGAGAAAAAAAGCCAAAATAGACAAAAACAGAAGGCTAAGATGTTAGAAATAAAATAGCTGATGAAAAATGTGAAACTGCTTTGAAAGAATCCAAAAGAAAATTACGATTTGCAGATTTTTCGTGAATACATTGACATGATTGCATTCATGAAACCTCCTCCCTACGCCCCCCACCACCACACAAACAAATGGCAGCCAATGATAGGATTAATAAAAAGAATTTTAAACAATTAAGAAATTGAGATAATAACTTTGTATAGCACATTTAAGAGATTAAGGAAGTGAATAATAAGATGTTTTTTTTTTTTTTTTTTTTCCCTACAGAATCAGTTTTCTTACTGATTCTGCAGCTTAGTCTAAAGTCTAAACTTCATATGCAAAAATACTTTGGAAAATTTGAAGAAAAGATCAAAACTAACAATAATGGCAAATACCTGTTGGATTTCTGCTGAGGACATGGACTGGTCATTACTAACATAATGCTCCAACATAAAAATGTGCACAAATTCACATGGAGAGAAGAGGAATAAGAAAAGTCTCACTGACTTTTCTTAATCCTTGACTATGTTATTGTTGATAATGATGTTTTCTCATTGGTGCAGGTCACTAGAGTGTATACAGAGGATTTAAAATTGGAAGTGATCACCGTTTAGTTTTGAGCAGGATAAAACTGAATTTCATATTGAAAAGAAGAATATATTAGAAAGTTTTAAAGTGAATAAAAGTTGAACAGTTTTCAGATGTGAACTGCAGACTAAAATACACAAACATTATTAAAGGAAAAATGAAAGAGTTTGAGAACAAGAACAAAACCTTGGAGATTTAGTGACAAGTCCTGAAGAAAACATTGATTCAGCCAGAGAGGCATGTGGTGAGGTTGTCTGCAAGGAGAGGAAAATCAGATCTCCAGGTTGGAAATAAAGTTAAAGAGTAAGAAAAAAGAAAGGAAAGCATAACAAAAGTTCCTGGTGAATAAGTCAGCTTGTGCACTTAGAGAATACAGAGACAATGTAAGAAAACTAAACACTGTGTAAAACTATCTCAACAACAGTCATGGGAAGACTTTGGCAAGAACATAGAAAATAAATATTAGGAAGGAGGCAAGATATTCTGGAGACTGTTGAAAACCCTCAGAAATGAAGGAAAGAGCTGTAAAAGGAATTAGAGATGACAAAGGTGACATGAAAAAAAAAAGATATCCTAGATGTATGGAGTAATTACTTCGAAAAATTGCTAAATGAAACAAGCAGTGACAGCACAGTGGTAAAAAACACTCAACAGGTATGCAATCAGGAATACATATCCATACTTGAAGTAGAAAAAGCCATCAAAAGCCTGAAATGTGGAAAGACAGTGGGAGTAGATGATATTCGACCAGAAATGCACAAGAGTGGAGATATAAAACTCTTGCGGTGGCTGCACTGAATAGTTCAGAAGATATGGACAGAGGGACGAATTCCAGATGATTGGAGTAGAGCTCTCATAGTACTCATATATAAAAAAGGGAAATAAAACTGAATGTGAGAATTACAGAAGTGTTTCCCTACTGAGTGTTGGTAAGATTTATGAAGTATACTTGAGAAACGGTTGAGAAGGATTGTGGAAGGGAAGCTTGGTAAAGAACAGCTGGATTCAGGCCAAAAGAGGCTGTCAGGATCAGATTTTCCCTTTATGACAAATAGTTGAGAAATCATGGGAATATAACAAGCTCTGCATTTAAGTTTTGTAGATCTGGAAAAGGCATATGACAAGGTGCTAAGAGAAAAGCCATCAAAATGCTACAGTTGTATGGTGTCAGTAGATCATTATATCAAGCAATACATAGTCTTTATTTGAGTTGTAAGTCAACAGTTAGAACTGTGGGAAGTACAGGAAGATGGTTTGATGTTAAATCTAGTGTCAGACAAGTATGTACATTATCCCCTCTGTTATTCATCATCTATATGGATCACATTATGAAGGAAAGCAGTATTAAATCTGATATCAAAAATTGGATATGTTAATCTCAGCTCTTTGCTTTATGCAGATGCTATACTTTTAAATAAATCCAGTGCAAGTCCAAGATTCCCTGCCTAAATTGAATAACTGTTGTAATAAATTTGGTATGAAAATCAGCAATAACAAGACAAAGACAATGAAAATAGGCAGAAACAATGAAAATATCAACTACATTGTGAATAAATAAATAAATTCCATGTGATGATACAGCGTTCCCCCTTTATACGGGAGTTCACGGTAGCATCTAGTCTCCCCAAATCTTATCTGGGCTCTAGAAAAGACACAGGCTGACGAATCAGACCTATGGCTGGGTCAGTATTCCTGACTAATCCATGTGTATCCTCAGACCGGTTTGCCTGCTTGCGGGATGAAAAACACCAGATAAACTGGCAGAAAAAACCCTGCTGTCCACTCCCCCCCAAGACTGGCTAATTTGGCTATGGCTGAGGAAGATCCTAGTTGCGAAGCTCAAAGCCACTCGGCTAACCGCACAGATGCATTGTGAATGAAGAACATATAGAATAAGTAAAGCATTTCAGTTACTTAAGCACAATTTTTAGTGAAGATGGTAAATTAAATATGGAAATAGACAACAGAATCAACAAAGCCAGTATGGTAGGAAGTCAACTCAATAAATTTATATGAAATAAGAGAGAGATTAGTCAAAACACTAAATTAACTGCATACAATGTTCAAACCAATTTTAACTTAGATATGAGAGCTGGATTAGAAATAAAACATTTGACCAAAGACTAGAGACACCACAGATATGAAAGGCCTGAGGAAGATTAAGGGCCTGAAAAGATGACATCAATGGCAATATCATATTAAAAATGAGGATAATAGGAAAGAACTTGCTATTGTTAGCATTCAGGAATGTGTTAGCAGAGCTAATCACAGGTGGTATGGTCACTTAAACAGAATGGAAGGGGAGAGATTAGCAAAATAAGTATTCTTTGCCGGGTTGGCAGGAAAAAAGACCCAGAGGAAGACCAAAATATAGGTGGAATGATACAGTAAAAAGGGCTTTAGAAGACATAAATATAAGATCTGACAATGTTGGAGTCATGACAGATAAGATTGATTTGGAAAAAAATTGATAGGAAGTTAGTAGTGACATAAGCTTTTTATGTACTACTATCATGCTATCCTGTACATCCCTTGAGTGTATATGTCAAGAATTTGATGATGAACTCCAAGGCAAAGCTAGACATTTTGTCCAGCATTCCAGAGTTTTGAGATTAGCTTTAGCCTATGCAACCTTTAAAAGTATCTTGACCGAGGAATTTTCCAAAAGACAGGACCCAAATCTTTGAAAGTTTTCATGCATGCAGATGTAAAAAGAATGTTTCACAATTTTATTTTAGCAAGTTTTTGAAAATATCTTTTTTCTATGGTTCAAGTAATGATTTAGGCCTGAATTAAAAAAAAAAAATTCAGTTCACAAAAAAAAAAGGGATTACTGATATTAAAGCCCATGAGGTTTCAGAGGGAAGAATCACTGATTCAGAGTTTGTATTAAAAACATAGTTAAACCTATTAATGCAACTGATGAATCAAGCCTTCCATGCCATGTAAGATGAATTCCTGTAAATCCAGAATGCCTTTTTATACTAGTTTTAATGGTATGAGCTCTCATATGCAAAATTTCATAAGATAAAATATGAATTGCAGTAGTCATTTTCTTTCATAATGCAAACGGCACCAATATTTCAACTTCTGAAAGCTCATATAAAATTATAATTACACTCTAATATCCAACTAAACAAATTTATTTTATATATAATCTAGACTTTATTCAGGCTAAAGATAACAGCATCTCAAAATGTCTTGCTTGTGAGATATACAAGGAGAAATATTGTTTAACTAACCACTTTACAAAATAATACTGTATTATTAGCTTCTTAACTTTAAATTCATTTATTTTGAATTAGTAGGATGTCTAAATTTTAATTAAGGAAACTGAATGGGACAGTGTTAATCTAAGGTGATATGGCCCTTAGGAAGAACAAGAAATGTAAAGGAAACAGCTGTTTAAAGTAGAAATTTTAGAGGAGAAAGACACAAAGACCATGATGGATTGCTGTGTTTATGATGACTTAGATAGCATAGGTGTAAGAGCTGATCAAATACTACTTCTATGGATGTACAGTATTCTGTAGAGCCCTAGAATTTCTTAGATACATTACAGAAATGACGATAAACCATTATTTTTAAGAACATATATCTTATCAATTTATAAAATTCTATTCATTTATACATACAATAAAGCAATACATAAATTTCTATTTTAAAAATTATTAAAAGCTAAGCTTTATCTTCAAGATAATTACATCCCATAATCAATTCTCACTATAGCAATATCTGTTAAAATATATCTGTTAAAATGTTACAGAATGTGAGTTTGTTACAGTCAGAGATTGACTAATTTCAGCATCAGTTTATATAGCTTACCAAGAATTTGAACTGGACCCCTCTCATTTCTTAATTTCAGGATATAACAGCCACCAAAAATAGCAGCAATAGCTATTAGGAGAAGAGGAGATGTGAGGCTAAAAATATCAAAAATTATAATGAATTCATAGAATATAATTAAAATGCACTAAAATTTTAGTGTGTAGTACTGAACTAACAGCAATTATCACTTGAGTGAAAAATTCTAAAGCAGAACTAAACTAATCAATAAGATCACATATTTCTTAACACAATAATGCACATAACATTTAACACCAGACTGCTGGTCTTCAAATGTCTGGGAAGCTGTTATCAAAGTATTATGAAAGGAACATGTACTGTATGGATGAAAGTGTCTGTACAATATTAACTGCCATTAGCACTTTTCATTTTTGCTGTATTTGAAATTATGTAATATCAGCCTTTGTGTTACTGTATTCTAATGTTTTCAAGTGTATAATGTGTTGAATAATTGGTGCTACAAATCAAAATAAATTATTATTATTATTATTCAGGCCTCCATGGAGTCAAAACACTCATCGTGGGAGGTCCTTCCTAAGAACATAAAGTCTGTCAAGACTCATCAAGGGGAGGTTCCCCCCCCCCCAAGAAACACAAAGTTTATCATACCACTCCTTAAACCCACTGACCGTTCTCGCTCCCACCACTCCATCAGGCAATGCATTCCACGGCTCAACCACCCTCCACACAAAGAAACCACTCCTTACCCTCTTGCTCACAGTTTCCTTTCGTAACTTCCAGGAATGGCCTCTTGTCATCACTCCTTCCTGCTGTTCAACCAAGCGAAAGAACTCCCCAGTGTCAACCCTGTAACCACCTCTTAACAGTTTAAAAGTCTCAATCATATCACCTCTCCTTCTTCTATCCACCAAACTCTGCAGTCCACATTCCCTCAGCCGATCCTCATAACCAAAATTGTAGTCCTGAAACCATCTTTGTCATCCATCTCTGTACCCTTTCCACAGTTAATTTATCCCCTCAAATACTGAGGACCAAATAAACAATAGTCTAAGTGTGGTCTGATCAGAGACTTATACAACAGAATGATAACCCTTTTATCTCTGCAGGTCAGTGTCCTTCTCATAATTGCAGCAATCTTCTGTGTTATCTTCACCACCTTTGCAATATGTCCCCTAAATTTCAGGTTTCTATCAATCATCAACCCCAGATCTCTTGTCCCCCCTACTTCCTCCAGTATAACTCCTCCCATAGAGTATGCAGCATCCCATCGATGTTTCCCAAACCTCAAGACCTTACATTTTGCTGCATTAAACTGACACCCCCCATTCATTTGCCCATCTATCTAGCTTATTCAAATCCTCTTGAAGGGCTACCACATCTGCACTATTACTAATAATCCTTCCCAGCTTTGTATCATCTGCAAACAACTGAATATCCCCTTGCAATGTCATTGATATAAAGGTTAAACAATATAGGTCCTAGTACTGAGCCCTGTGGGACCCCACTTGTAACCCTCTGCCTCCTTGAAACTGTTCCACCATACTATCAGACAGCCAATCCTGAATCCAGTTGACCAATCTGACATCCAGACCCATGTGCTGCAACTTAAATATCAGCTTATCATGTGGCACCCTGTCAAATGCCTTCGCTAAGTCTAAGAAAATTGCAGTATATGCCTTTCCCTCATCTAATGTTCTTGTAACTTTATTATAAAAAGCTAGCATATTGCTAAAACAAGAGCGCCCTTCACAAATCCATGTTGACTCTCACAGATAATGTTACCCTCATCTGTCCAATGCTGTATATGGTCCCTCACTACTTTCTCCAAGATCTTAACTACTGATGACACACAAACTGGCCTATAATTAGATTCTTGCAGTCTGCTACCACCCTTATGCAATGGCACTATCTTACCTTCCTTCCATTCCCTGGGCACCTTTCCCGCAGCCAGACTTTCATTGAAAAGCCAGGTTAAAAGCACACTCTCAGTTCCCTAGCACATTCTCTCGTGGTAAAATACCATCCAGTCCCAAAGCTTTACTGACATCCAGAGTACTCAGTATCTGAAACACACTCTCCTCCTGTACCTCTAAACCTCGAACCTGCCCTATCCCTCTAGCATCAAAATTGACTCCTCTAGGATGAAATACTCCAATAAAGTGTTCATTGAACAATTCCTTTATGTCCTCTGCATCAGTCACTCTATTCCCATTTTTATCACACAACATCATTCTTCCACAGTCATTTCTCCTCTTACTAGCCACATAGCTAAAAAATTCCCTAGGATTTTCTTTGGATCTCAGGGCCAATCTCCTCTCATATTCCAGTTTCGCTTTCCTTACCACACTGGTCACTCTTCTGGCCTGTGTCTTATATTCTTCATGCATCTTCTCTTCACCTGTCTCCTTATATCTCTTCCATAGCCTCTTTTTTGCATGCAATTCCTGTTTAATATTGTTTGTCATCCACTTTACTCCAAATTGTGTCCTCTTCCTCACGTGTGGTATACAACTTACCATTGCTACTAACAAATATTCTTTCGCAATTTCCCATGCACTAATGATATCCCGGCCTTCCAATTCCTCCCTCCATGAAACTTCTCGAAGTTGACGTCTAAGAGTATTATAATCACCTGCTTTATAATTCCACATAAGTTCCCGTCTCTTTGATACTCTTGCATGTCTATTCATTTTCCAAGTCAAAATCATATGGTCACTCTCTCCAACTGGTGGGAGAGATGTCGTCTCAGTTATTATCAACTCTTCTGATGCTATAACCAAATCCAAAACTCTTGAACCTCTTGTTTCCTCTGTTACATGCTGCCTAAGACATTTGTCCCTCAAGAATTCTAGAAATTCCATTTCCCTATTGCTACATGCATCTTCCTCTCTCCAATTTATACTGCTGTAGTTAAAATCTCCCATAACAATCATTCTTCTAGCACTTGCCAAACTTAACTGTCCAAACATCTCCTGGTCCCCATCCTCTGTGCTCCATGGTCTGTAGCAGCACCCCACTAAATATCCTGTCTTACCCACCTCCACCTCACACCATATGCTCTCAAAATCATTTGTCTCACTGCCTTCCAAAGCCTCCACTCTTAGAAGACATAGGTTGTCACTTATCATAAGCAGTACCCCATCACCACGCTTTCCCCTCCTATCCTGCCGAAAAATGCTGTACCCAGCGACTTCTATTCCTGTTATTATATCCTCTTCTGTCAACCACATCTCAGTGATCCCAATAATTTTTGGCCAGGCTGATGCCATCTGCGCCACCAATTCCTCTCCCTTATTCCGGATATTCCTGGCATTAGTATAAAGCATATAAATGTCATCGTTTCTATACCCAGCATTATTCCCTCTAGACTCCACTGGGCTCAGTGTTACCTGATGTTATCTCCCTTCTCCCAAGTATTCATTCCCACAAGAGGCCACCCCTGCTATCATTCTCCTGGGACACACTGACTTGTTCAGAACAGCAATCTCTCCAGATGCTTACATCCTTCCTCATTCAAATGTAAGCGGTCTCTCGCATACAATTCCTCTCTTTCCTCAAACACACTCTAAGCATCCACATATACCAGTCCTCTCTTGTCACACATTCTAGCTATTATGTCATTCAATATTACTGCTCTTCTGCTCAGCTCGTCATTATCATACCTAGGCAATATGCGCACTATTTTTCCTCTCTCTGTCTTCTTCCATACAGCCTCAAGCAAAAATCTAATATCTCTTGCTGCCCAACTTACATTACCACTCAAGTCATTTGTTCCTACCATCACAATCATCTCATCCACCCTTTCACCTCTCTTAATTGCCATAGCCACCCTTTCTATTGTTCCTCCTGGCAAACACTCCTCACGCATCCCATCTTGAACACCACGGATCATTGAGTCGCCATACATTATACCTCTTACCATTCCCTCTCGCCTATTGTTTCCATTCTCTCCTCTTCTTTCATTCCCATAGGTCTCTCTCATTCCCTCTCTTCTACCGCTATTCTCTCTTCTAGCATTCCCATACCTCTCTCTCTCCTACTGTTTCCATTCTCTCCTCTTCTGGCACTCCCATACATCTCTCCTACTGTTTCCATCCTCTCGTCTTCTAGCATTCCCATACCTCTCTCTCATTCCAGCTCTCCTACCGTTTCCATTCTCTCCTCTTCTAGCACTTCCATCTCTCTCTCTCTCTCTCTCATTCCATCCCTCCTACTGTTTCCATCCTCTCGTCTGCTAGCATTTCCATACCCCTCTCTCATTCCCTCTCTTCTACTGTTTCCATTCTCTCCTCTTCTAGCACCCCCATACCTCTCACTCATTCCCTCTCTTCTACTGTTTCCTTTCTCTCCTCTTCTAACACTCCCAAAATTCTCTCTCTTCCCTACTCAGATTCGGCTTGCATTTATCTCTTCCATTCTCCTAATCTTATCTTTCATACTTCTGCTCTCATTCACAAGACATTCCACCTCCTCTTTCAGCTCATCTATCTCCCTCTGCAGGTCAGTCACTCTTAATCTAAATTCACTCACCCAAACAAAATCATCTCCTAAACTTTCACAGTCACTCACACCTTCCATGCTTCATAAAAGAATGAATCAATACCAGGCTTAAATTTAATTCCTCCTAAATTATTATATGCCACAGTACAGTAACTCCACAAATTGATGAAGGGATTATTGATAACTATTATTATCAAATGACTTTTGCTTTACAGATCTTGTTGGTTTTATTTTGATAATTGAGTCAAGGAGGTCCTGGCTGGGCACTGTATGCAACAATTATTACAGAAGTGGAAGCAAGCATTTTAAAAATTCCATTTAATTTAAATACTTATAGATCCTCAGTAATGAAAAAACTTATCAAATAATACATTCATACACATACTATGCACTCCAGGTGATTATCAACATCTGTTTTCCTTATGTAAAACAAATCCCCACACGTTGTCAGCACTGTCCAGCATCACAACATTTACATGCATACTCTAGAATTCTAGTTACAAATCCTCATTTCCTACCTCTTCACTCTTCATACAGAGGTGGGAAATGAGGATCTGGAAGTTAAGTAGAGTAAATTTGTTCCTGCCACAAGAATATCATATACAATATTAACTGCCAAGTCAAGTGACTGCAGTTTAACAAAAGTTTACTGCATTGAATTATTCAACATAGTGCATGCATGTTCAAACATTCTGAAACTTCCACCTTTCCATCCTCCACCACCCAACACATGCACAATTCAAGTATCAAAAGTTGAAAAAACAAAAATTTATATCTCACAATCTATAATATAGAAACCAAACACAAAGCTGGCAATGTCTCTCTAATATCGCTGGCCTCTGGATTCAAATTCCATTAATATCAAATATTAATTCCCTCTCTGAAACTTCTTCCAAGTCAATCATTGGCAAGTCCTCTGTTTTACAATGAATTACTGACTTAGTTTTCTACATCACTCTGCTCATCATACATCCCCTTCATCTGAAAAAACTGTTTTCAATATCATATCCAACAAAAAGCTTTTGGCTACTGCCTTTACTTCCTATTTAAATAGCGTTGTTACCACCCTCTAAGGACATTTCTCTCTATATTATTAATTTAAAGAATTAAACACATTATTATAATTTTCATTATGGTCAGTTCCATTCAATATCTGAATACATCTCCAGTTTTAAAAACATTCAGGTAGTTGAAATAAACACAGTCTGCTGCCTACCATTATTTCACAAAGTTAAAATTAGAAAAACACACTTTCCTTAATGCTTTCCAACTTTTTTTTTTAGTTTATTTACTTGAAATCTAAATATGATTACTAGATAATGTAGGTTCACAACAGTGATGTACACAAGTCAAAGCTGTTGGCTTTTGCAAGCACCTATATACAAATCTAATAATTATTTCAGAGAATCTGTCTGTCTGATCAAGACCTCCACCTCCTCTTGAACTGTAGAATGATCAATTTTGTATACAGCATCCTCTTATCATAAATTAAACAAATAATAACTCCTTCCCCAACAATGCAGCATTTTGCACTATAGTAGTTACATACTTGGAATACAGCTGCTCATCATGGCTTAAAGCAACATAAGAGTCCATGAATGCTCTGCACATGGCAGGACTAATGCTTCAGGTTGTGTGACAGCAGGTTCAACAATGAGAGAGATGAGTCCATCATTCAAAACTCCTATTATACTACAACCTCACTTTTTCAAAATAATCACTGGAAGTGATGCATAAAAGAAACAAATATGGGGAAAAAAATACACAGAACTCAATTAGATTCTACTAAACAATTCCATTACTTACATTTTATCATCACTATTATTCTTTTTGATAACAGAGAGTTTAATGTTAAACAGAAAAGACAGCTTATCAGGAGCAATAGAATAAGATATGCAACTAGTATTCGTTTTTGAAATTATGGATTCAACAACCATGTCAAAATAACTCTTTTTATTATCCCGATGTTTCGATCTTCATATCAAGATCATCATCTGGAACAGGGATTCACAACCTGTGGTACGCATACCACTGGTGGTACATGAGCCACTGCTTTACTGGTACATCTAATATCTTGAATTAAATATAGTGGTATGTCACTGGAAAAGTTTGAGAACCTCTGATCTGGAGCATACATAAATATACAAAACAAGCTGCATTACATTTCAAACTGAAAGCTAGAGAAAATGATTTCATCACATGCTACTCACTGGCATGACCTCTAGTGAAAAAAAAAAAAAAAAAAAAAAAAAAAAAAAAAAAAAAATTACATCAAGCTAGCTTTAATCTATGATTACATGAATAAACATTCTTGCTTACAAATAGTTTCCCTTCCAGTAACAGTGATGTCCTATTTCTATTTATTACAATTGTTATTTTTGATTAAAAAATTTATAAATGTAATTTATAATATTTTAATAGTTTCCCTTCCAGTAACAGCAATGTCCTATTTCTATTATTACAATTGTTATTTTTGATTTAAAAATTTATAAATAATTTTTTAAATCAAAAATAACAATTGTAATAGTAGAAATAGGACATCACTCTTACTGGAAGGGAAACTATTTGTAAGCAAGAAGGTTTATTCATGTAATCATAAATTAAATCTAGCTGGATGTAATTTTTTTTTCACTAGAGGTCATGCCAGTGAGTAACATGTGATCAAATCATTGTTTCTCCAGCTTTCAGTTTGAAATGTAATGCAGCTTGTCTTGTATATTTATGTATGCTCCAGATGATGATCTTGATATGAAGATCGAAACGTCAGGACAATAAAAAGAGTTATTTTAACACGGTTGTAGAATCCATAATTTCAAAAATGAATGCTGATCACCATGTAACACTAAAAGAAAGGAGTATGCAACTAGTATATTTACTGACTTGCAAACAATCAGAATGTGGTTTGTGGAAAAGTTTCAAATGATCGCCGAATATCTGACATTGATAACTCTATTAAACCTAAGAAATAAATGGAAGAAAAAAAAATAATAATAATCAGAAAGAATTAAGAACGACGTTGAATGATCTAATTAAAACCAAAGTAAAATGAATTAAAACAGGAATTTCCTACTAAGATGTCATCAGATCTCAGATCATTCGTTAAAATTTAATCCAACTTCTTGTATATATATTTTTCTATACGTTCATAGATTCATTAATCTTACTTTAATGATTAGCACATGAAAAACTGAGAATGTAATATGTAGTTATGAAATTAAGTTTTAGATAACTTTAGAAACTAAAATAATGACATGCTGACATTTCTGTCAGCATGCCACTATTTCTGTTGCCTCACTCTTCCTGCTATATTCTCATTATGTAAACAAGTATTAATGGTTTATTTGAGTGTATTATAATTTCTTTAATCGCTGGATTTATAACATGTCTTATTGTTGAGTATGTTATGAAGTGCATACATACTTCTAAGCAAATGAGTACTTCTTTAAAAGGAGCTTATAAAATAATCAGGTGAGCATGTGTCACCTTAGAGTATGATTCTTACATTTGAAGTTGTGTACTGGAAAACCTTCCTATGAATGTTTGATGCTATCCAGAGGAGAGCAATTTATTTAATATATGATCCCTTTTGTTTAACTCCCTCCAACTGCTTTCTCATAGATGCTCTGTTGTTCCACTGTTTTTTTTAATATATATATATAAAAAATTTCATGGGCAATTCACCATTCCTCCACTTTTTCTAATCATGAAAGAAGCTACTGGTCAATATTCAAACATGGTTCAACTCCAAACTTACTGAGCTAACTACACTGACTTACAACAGGGTTCCATTCTGACAGGGTTTCATTCCTAAATCAATTGTTTTTCTTTATTCACACCACTAGAATATTCACTTTTTCACTTGCTGGCCCTTTTCAATGAATTAATGTCACTAAGAAGATAACTTCTTCTTCTTCTTGGCTTTACATATTAGGCAATTGTTTGCCTGTAACGTTTTCAAGGGTTTAAAAAATCATCTGCCCATCTCCTCCTGGGTCTTCCTCTTGATCGGTGTCCCTGTGGTTTATATTTCCAGCAAATGTTTTGCCATCTGTCCTCATTCATTCTTTCTATGTGGTTTTTCCAGTTCTTTCTACAGTTTGTGATGTCTTCTGTTATGCTAATTATAGATAATTGTTTTCTTATTTCTTATCTTGTCTATTCTTTAATAGTCTGCGAGCGGTCTTAAGAACTTCATTTCTGCAGCTTCCACTTGTCTTTTATCTCATTCTCCCCAAACTAAGAAGATAACAAATGAAAAAATGTTATCATACTTGATGACAAACATCAGCAGTCAAAAAATAGTTTTTTTGCAACAAGCAGAGACAAATCATCTCATCTACTTGACCATGGGGGCAGGTATGTCACAAATTGTGTGCTTCCTTTGAAACTAAAACTATGTAGATGGGAAAAGAATGTTTCAGGATAAATTACAAACCAATAATTAAGGAAAATTCTATATTTGGCTGGTATATTTCAAGTATATTTAATCAAATAAAAAAGACTGCCCGTATATACTAGTAGCTTAGCAATGGAATGAAAATTATCCATTATAGTGAAAAACACTTCCCTCTCAATACTGCACAGCTGCAATCCAAAGAACAGTAGAAATTTTATTGTAGCATTAAATATGATAAACATGTTAATAGGAGAGCAGTCATAAGTCATGTGCATCATTAAGTCAAGGACTGACTGTATTCATTCCCTTCTTTCATTCTATCTCTGTGTTCTGAAATAGCCTTCCCCATACCATTTTCCACAGCTCTTAACAAAAACATTAAATTTAAAAAAATTCTTTCTTCCCAGTCACCTGCCTGCATACATCACTGTATGTGGTGAGGTGATATTTTTAAAAAAAGATAAAAAGATACTTCATGACTGCTGTTCAAATGATGGATGCAGTAACTACTAGGCCAAAGTATTGTTAGGTCAGTTTGCTGTAGTATGATGCCAAATGAAATAGTACCTACTTTCAGATTTGCTAAGACTGTTCTGCAGCTGACTTGTCAATATTCACTCTGGTTCTTCAATAAATACAGGACCTCCAAATAACTATTACTGGTTATGCTGTATCATCAGAATATATGCTCAGGTTTCAGCTAACAGATTTCAGTTTAGGTGGCTGAATGTCAAACTCAGTAAATACATACTAATGGGATATATCATAAAGTTGAGGACTAGACACTACGTCAGAAGCCGTCTCGAGGCAGTTCTCCATCTGCAATTCATTTAATCAATCTCTTCATGTGTATGCTTCAGAAAAGTTTTCTATTCTTTACCTCCTGATCCTTATATATGAATCTTAAAGCAGCTACATAACAAAAATGCATGCAAACACCACTTGCTATGATCTGTTACTTCATATGAACTGTTTTTGATACTTCAAAGGATTAAATTATAAGCATGCATATTTATGCAATGTGTGACAACCATTGCTTACTCAAGAAAGTATACAGCATAACAATCTCAGCAGGAAAACCTTGAATACGTTTTTTACATGTATGAAAGGCTAAAATAAAAATAATAAAATCTCAAAAACATGACAAATAATACCTATTCCTGCTCCCTCAATGCTATATTAGAACCAGTTGTTGGTTCTATGCAGCAGCAGTGAGGGAAGAGAAGTAGTTTGTTCATAAAATTTTCATTGCTTAATGGAAATTAAATATTTTGATCAAAAATGCTTTTTAGGTTTCCAATCAAAACTGAAAAATAACTAACACCATTATTAACAACAACAACAAATATTACTTTTATAAAAGTAAAATGGTAAAAACTTACATGCAATATAAAATCAGTCCTGCAAAAACAAAGATGTAATTGCTTTGAAAGTGTTCTATATTCTTAATCACTCTTTTTGTACTTTGAGAGAGCGAATTAGGGACTGAAAAACTCTTTGAATCCAGAAATATACTCCATGGACGAATGTTTTCTTTTTGCTTTCTAATCCATTCTCTGACAGCTGGATTTGAAACATTTAATGCCATGATACTAATAAAAAAAAATTATAGTAAAATAATTCATTTTCTTTAAATTAAATTCAGAGATTTATAGGTAACTATATATGTAAGTATTCTAAAAATGAAAGCACAGATATTTTGTACTGAAAATAACACTACATATGTGTGTAGAAACAAGCAAATCAGGAAAACAATTGGTTTGACAATTAATAACGGTTGCTGCCAGACAGAAATTAATATATTAATAAATAATAATAAAACTATTTGTGATGTTTACATAAAATGAGAATCTCAAACTTTTGGAAGAGAGAAAATCATTCAGATTCAGGTTAGGCCAAAGCAAAAAAGGCTTTGCAACTTTCTCTAAAAAGGCCTTCATATTTAAAACTGCTTTTATGGAGAAGACAAGCTTCATCCCACTAAATTCTGTGTTTCATGTCACTATGCTGTGCTTGACCACACTTTTGAGGTTTCACGTATTCAATGTAAATCTGATGTTCATTAATTCTTTTTCCCACAGAACGGCCTGTCTGCCCAAAGTATGTCAAATTACATTCACAAGAAATCTGATAAACACTGGATAACGATAGAGGAGACAGTTTGTCTTTTGTTGATAGGAAAATATGTGGGAATAAGGTGATACTTCTTTTAGAATTCTACCAACAGGTTCAGAGATACCAGAAATATAAGGGAAAGGAACCTTGCAGTCTGTTGAAGAATCCTTAGGTGTTGAGATATAGGAGTCAGTTATCTGATGCATTGGATGAGGACTCTAACCATTTAATTCCATTAAAGTTTTGAGAGTGAGAAGTTCTTGTTGTAAGCTTGAGGGAGAAGAGCATGCATTATGTGCTCTATTAGTTAAAGACTTAATAACACCAATTTTTTGAGAGGTGTGATATGCAGAATTTTGATGAATGTATCAAAAGTAAAGGTAGGTTTCAATAAACATTGGTTGACAAAATACCCTCATCAAAACTACCAGCATTTTCTTTTTTCATGGTGAATTGAATGCGTGGATGAAGGCTATTGATCCATTGTAGGAAAGAGGCAAGTTCATTTTCAGAATGAGGCCAAATAAAAATATTAACATAACAAAACCAAAGAGAGGGTTGGGGATATGAATGGATGAGAATAAGGTATCTTCCAGGTGATTCAAAAAATAGTTTGCCAAAGGTGAAGACAGAGGGCTACCCATAGCAGTCCCTTCAACCTGTCTATGGATCTTGTTTTTCCAGCTGAAATATTCTGATTGCATAACAAATTCAAAAATCTTCACATCAGGAGGAAAATCATCATATAGTAAACTAATAGTGTCAGATAATGGAATATTGATAAAAAGAGAAACAACATCAAAGCTGACAAACAAACCAGACTCATGTATTTGAATATTCTTGATTTTTTTTTCAAGAAAATGTGTACAATTCTTGATGAATGATATGGAATGTCCAACAAAGGCAATTAATAAACATGAAAGAAATTTAGCAATTCTATAGGTGGGAGAGTCAATACAATTCACAATGGATCTTACTTGACAACTTTTTTTTATGAATTTTTGGGAGACCGTATAAATGAGGAGACCTTCCAAAATGGGTACATAACATATCCAAAGTTGATCCCAGCTAACAACTTCATCAAGGAGCTTATTTAATTGTTTAATTTTTATTATTATTATTCAGGCCTCCATGGAGTCAAGAGACTCATCGTGGGAGGACCTTCATAAAAAACACAAAGTCTATCATACCACAACTTGAACTCATTGACAGTTCTTGCTCTCACCAGTATATTAGGAAATGCATTCCATGGTTCAACTACCCACCCTCCATGCAAAGAAACCTCTCCTCGCCCTCTTGCTCACAGCTTCCTTTCATAACCTCCAGGAATAGCCCTTTGTCATCGCTCCTTCCCACTGTTCCACCAAGTGAAAGAACCAAGGGTACCTTTCCTGTAGCCAGACTTTCACTGAAAAGCCAGGTCAACAAAACTGTCAGTTCATTAGCACATTCTCTCAAAACTCGTGGTGAAATTCCATCCAGTCCCACAGTTTTTTTACTTTACTGACATCCAGAGTACTCAGTATTTCGAACACACTCTCCTCTTGCACCTCTAAACTTCCTCGAACCTGCCCTATCCCTCTAGTATTAAAACCTATATCTCCAGGATGAAATACTCCAATAAAGTGTTCATTGAACAACTCCACCATGTCATCTGCATCAGTCACTCTTTTCCCATTTTTATCCCACAATGTTATTCTTCCACAATCATTTTTCCTCCTACTGGCCACATTGCTAAAAAGATTCCATAGGATTTTCTTTGGATCTTAATGCCAATCTCTTCTCATATTCCAGTTTTGCCTTCCTCGCCATACTGGTCACTCTCCTGGCCTGCATCATATTCTTCGTGTATCTGCCCTCTGCCCCTCTCCTTATATCTCTTCCATAATCTCTTTTTCAACTGCAGTTCCTGTTTGATATTCTTTGTCATCCACTTAACACCAAATTGTGTCTGCTTCTTCACTTGTGGAATACAGCTTACTATTGCTGCTAACAAATATTCCTTCACAATTTCCCAAGCACTAATGATATCCTGGCCTTCCAATTGGAACTGCCCCAAGTTGATATCTAAGACTATTATAATCACCCACCTTATAATTCCACATACATTCCCTTTTCTTTGATACACCTATTCATCTTCCAAGCAAAACCACATGGTCACTCTCTCCAAATGAGATGCCATCTCAGTTATTATCAGCTCTTCTGATGTTATGACCAAACGCAAAACTCTTGAACCTCTTGTTCCCTCTATTACATGTTGCCTAAAACATTCGTCCCTCAAGAATTCTAGAAATTCCATTCCCTTATTACTACTTGCATTTTCCTCTTCCCAGCTTATACTGCTGTAGTTAAAATCTCCCATAACAATCATTCTTCTTACACTTGCCAAGCTCAACTGCCTAAACATCTCCTGCTCCCCAACCTCTGTGCTCCTTGGCTTATAGCAACATCCCACAAAATACCCTAAACACACCTCTACCTCACACCATATGCTTTCAAATCCATTAGTGTCACTGCCTTCACTCTTAGAGGGCATAAGTCATCACTTATCATAAGCAGTACTCCACCACCACATTCTCCCTTCCTATCCTGCTGAAAAATGCTGTATCCTGCTACTTCTATTCTTGTTATTATATCATTTTCAGTCAACCATGTCTCAGATATCCCAATAATCTGCCAGGCTGATGCTATCAGCACCACCAATTCATCTCCTTTATTTCGGATACTCCTGGCATTAGTATAAAGCATAAAAATATTCACTGCTTCTATACCTATCATTATCCCCTCCAGACCTAACTGGACTCAGTTTTATCTGATGTCGTCCTCCTTTTCCCCAAGCACCCATTCCAACAAGAGGCCATCCCTGCTACCATCCACCCTAGGAATTCTAGTTTCCCTGCATTGACACACCGACTCATTCAGAAAGCAGTAATCTCTCTCTCTCTCCAGATGTCTACGTACTTCCTCATTCAAATGCAAGTGGTCTCTTGTATACAGTTCCTTTCTGTCCTCAAATTCCCTCCAAGCATCCACATATTCCAATCCTCTCTTCTGACACATTCTGGCTATTATGCTATTCATTATTACTGCTCTTCTGCTCAGCTTGTCACTATCATACCTGGACAACACACATACAATCTTTTTCTCTGCATTTTCTTTTGTACAACCTCAAGCAAGAATCTCAGATCTTTCACCACCTGATTTACATTGCCTCTCAAGTCATTCATGCACACCATCACAATCATCTCATCCACCCTTTCACCCTGCTTAATTGCCATAGCCACACTCTCTATTGTTCCTCCAGGCAAACGCTCCTCTGACATCCTAGCTTGCACACCATGGATCATTGAATCTCCAGACATCACAACTCTTACCGCTCTGTTCCTTGATTGCTTACCTGCATCCCTCACTCTCTCTCTCCTAACTCTTTCACTCTGTGTTCCCCTATTTACCTGCTATCCTGGCATCACTCTATCCCTGGTTCCAGCATCCCTTGCATTCTTCTCATTCCCTCTCCTTGACTGTTTCCATTCTCTTCTATTCTACCATTCCCATAATTTTCTCTTTCACTCTCTTCTACTGCTTCTACTCTCTTTTTGTAGAATTATTTAATTTCTTGTATACTGTAAAAGGCAGTCTATCTTCCTCTCATAGTCAGCCTTATTCATTACCACTACAGCTTTTCCTGTATCCACTTTTGAAATAAATATATGGATTTTTTTGTCTTAATAAAAACAGCACAAGAATTTCAGCATTGGATAAATTACATGGAGGTAATTTGGTTATAAAAAGTAAAGCAGCAACTTCAAATTGTAGTTTATTAACATCTTTGCTTAACATCTTGACAGATTTCTAAATCACTTAGGGAATTGAACAACGTAGATTAGAATATAAATTAAATTAAACTTTAATAAATATTTCCGATATTTCGGCAACGTCACGTTGCCATTTTCAAAAGGAACTTACAAAAAGGTACGTGCACGCAGGCACTACAACACAGTAACTAAGAATGAAGATATGAAGCTATCATTCTCCTAGAAGTCCTGATGGTGCCCTCTAGCGGGCTAAGTAGGTGTTCTTGGCCGTTGGGCTGAAGGTTTGCTGATGTATGCCTCAACAGGCAGGACAGCGAATATCAGAATCTCTGAACATAAGGAATACACCCAGTTTCACAAGTACAGCCATTCTGGTCTTGCAGACCATGCTCTGGATACATGCCACAGAATACGGTGGAAGAAAGCTACAGTAATACATAATACACCGTAGCAAATATAAATTCGAAAGACTATTTATGGAATCAGCCTCAGCCCTAAGAAACTCCCCTAACCTCAACATATTTGGTTGTATGCGACTGCCCCAAATTTGGGAGGAATACATTAGCAGACCTTCAGCCCAACGGCCAGGAACACCTACTTAGCCCGCTAGAGGGCACCATCAGGACTTCTAAGAGAATGATAGCTTCATATCTTCATTCTTAGTTACTGTGTTGTAGTGCCTGCGTGCACGTACCTTTTTGTAGGTTCCTTTTGAAAATGCCAACGTGACATTGCCGAAATATCGGAAATATTTATTAAAGTTTAATTTAATTTATATTCTAATCTACATTGTTCAATTCCTTAAGTGATTTAGAAATGCATAACCAACGTATAAGCCTGTCTACGAGAATCTTGACAGATTGCATTAGATATTATGCAAAAAAATCAAGATACGGAAAGGTACCACAGCAAAATTGTGGCCTATAGCCAACATACTAGTCTCAGCATCAGATAATGGGCACCCAGAAATGTTCATAACCCATTTATTAGTATTAGTGTTGTCAGTAGTAAAGTTTTGCTTAATGATATAATGATTCATATTTTTGCATCAGCGGTAGGAATACCTTTCAAAACAGCAGGCTGAAGATTTAGAAACACGTAGAACGATATGCAATAATTTGTCGTCCAGAGTAGCTGAAATCCTTCTTTCAAGATCTAAAATAGACTGAATATTAGATACTAAATCTTTTTTAGCCACTCAAAGTTGGTTCCATATCAAGGAAATACTTTTCCAATCTCTTATATTTCTGGTATCTCTGAACCTATTGGTAGAATTCTGAATTACCACCAGTTTATTTCAACATATTTTCCTATCAACAAAATTTCTCATCTATTACCATCTACAAAAGACAAACTGTGACCTCTATCATTAGCTGGTGTTCGGCAGCTTTCTTGTGAATATAATTTGGCATACTTTTGGCAGACAGGCTGTTCTGTGGAAAAAAGAATTAATAAACATCAATTTTACATTGAATAAATGAAAGTTTAAAATTGTGGTCTGGCACACAGCATAGTATTCATGCTAAATGCAGTATCCAGTAGGACGAAACTTGTCTTCTCCATAGAAGCAGTTTTAAATAAGAATGCCTTTTCAAAGAAAACTGCAAAGCCCTTTTACATCAGACTAACCTGAAATGGAATGATTCTCTCTCTCCTTCCCTCTAAAAGTTTGGAAATTCTCATTTTATGTAAACATCAAAAATTTTTAATATTCTTTATTAATATGTTAATTTCTAGCTTGTGGCAACCATTTTTAATTGGTAAACCACTGATTGTCATATGTACCCTGAATTCCTGTTTTTTGATTTCTTGTTTCTACTATGTACTATCATTTTCAGTACAAAATAGCTGTAGTTTTATTAAAAATAATTACTGTGGTTTGTGTAATTTGTTTATATTCTAAAATAATTTACTCAACTCTAAATGACATGTTAAGTTTCAATGAGGTTTCCAAAAGAACAGCAATGACAAATCTCCCTCATCTACTGATCCTACATATGTTAAGTTGAAGATCCTATTTGTTTTCCTTAAGTGCCAATAAATGCAGGTTTGATGGTCTATGATAGAAAGAAAACCTTCCATTCATTTTTAATAAATAAGATTTCAAGTACTTATTTTAAAAAAATAAGTATATGAAATCTACTTATTTTTTCTAGAAAAATAATTAAAATCAAACAATAAAAAGAGGTATATACATAGGTATATGTAACTATATGCAGTATAGAGTTACACTGAACAATATACAACTAGCAGTGACAGGAAGAATGAACTACAGCTAAATCTCACTACAGCAAACCTGTAGAGACTAAAAGAATGCTTTTCTATAACAAGTGTGCATAGCAAATTTCTACAGCACTGATGCTTTAACCAGGACTTTTCAGTATCTTGTTATAGTGAATGAGTTTGCTGTAAGGTTATTTACTATAATGAGAATAGACTAGTGTTACTTGCAATATGCAGCTTAAAATAAATAGTCAACAGAAATTGCACTGCAGTACAGCAGTCCAACCCCATATGCAAGTTTCTGCTGTCATCTCAAAAGGGACTTGTGTCTTTTGTTGATTATTTCTGTACTTCCGTATACCTGGTTATAATTTGTAAGGCAATTGGCTTGAATACTGGCAAGTCACAAACTTACACTGCTGGAAAGAGAAAAAATATATATACCATATGACACTGTCTCTCTTATTTAGCATGTCATGGGAATGTATTCAACCTTAGCAATAGTGAGATAGTAGATGCTACCAATTTCCAAAAAAAAAGTTACGGCTAAAAGAGTTGCATACTTCCATTGCTAAATGAAAAGGCATTATTGGATTTATTTAATTTATTTACAAATTAGTATACACACTCATGCATACTCCATCAGGGATTCTGTCATCTTGCTACTTCTCATATACTACTAAGGTGTAGCTATCATCTTTGTTTTGACTTTAGTGTGTAATCATAATGCATTCTGTTTCCAAAAAAATGAATGTGTTTTGCACCTTACTGTATGTACTGCTTTGACACAGCAGTGCAGTGTGACATATAGAGCATATAATATGTAGGTGCTGAACAGTGACAGTAAATCTGTTGATTTAAATTGTTCTGATAATTATTAAAATGGTCTCTAAGCATAGACCAAAAGATGAAAAATGCAAATCTGGCTAAAAAAAAAAAAGCCTCTGATGTCTTCAGAATACAAGATAAACATTCTTGATTACCTTCCTTATCAATTTTCTAGAGAGAGAAACAACTGCACAAATCAATTCAATGAATAAAATAAAAGTAAGTTGCTATAAAGGCTAGAGTCAAATGAAACAAAAATGCTACTGAAAATGTCAAGCATGCCTTATGATCTGAACACTGAAAAAACTAAATGAAGGACGACCCATAAGTTCAATGTTTCACATGTTACTAAAGAAAATGTATATTTTTCATCTGCTGCAAAGCTTAACATTTATGAGACTTGTTTAAAATGCAGGTGCAGATCCTGATTAAGGCAGCACTGGGAATGAATTAAATGACTTGAATGATTTAATTGAAATGACTTGAATGATTCAAATACTTCATTTCTGTTGCAGAGACATCATTGGAGATACAATAAGATAATTATGTCCACTCAAGCAACACAAAAACAAGTGAAAGTGACTGTACTGAAAGCCTGAAGTTCTACTAAGAGGTTCTCACAGGCAGACTCAGCTCTTGGGCTGAGTATGCCTGTGAGAACCAACAACAACAATGTGCAGGAGATCCAACAAATAACAGTAAGTACAAACACAAAAAAGTCTTTTGTGTTTGTACTTACTGTTATGAAGTATAGCAGTTTTATTCCATTTGATTCTGTGCAGAATGCCAAAGGCAGTGTGCCACATGTAACTGACCATAATTGTGGTGAATGTGGTTTCAGATGGAAGTTGGTAGATCTAGTTTATTCAAAAGATAAATTGTATGTCTAAGTTACATAACAAAGACTCAACAAATACACATGCCTACTTGCTGTGATAAGTTGCTAGGTAGCAATGCACTGCAGCCTGGAAAAGATAGAATACTTTTTATATTAAATAAAAATACCTTTTATTTAATAAAAAAATAACTTCTCCAAACACAATACAACACAACCATTTTGTGGAACTACTATTGACTTACTGAGACATTAAAAAATGGTAGGTCTTGAATGAGTATTTTTGTGGCAAGCAGGGATTTTGTAGAATTTGTCAAGCCTTATTATATACATATGACAGGGGAGAGAGAGCTAGTCTTTAGGATAAGTCCCTCTGAGGAGTTCAGGTTTTCAATCTAATCGCTTTTGCTTGTACTTCTGTTGCTAGTAATGCATATCACAATTCTACTGTGAGTGTAACAGCAACAAAATATTAGCTAACAAAACTTGTAATTATGACTTCAACGCCTAGAAAAAAAATTAAAATTAAAAAATTACTCAAAAATGTAACCTCCTGGACAGCATGAATTAACAAAAAAAAACTTTCCTTTTAGTTCTTCATTTATAACCAGATATATGCATTACCAAAATCCATACACACTTCTAAAAATTTCAAACCTCTTATCCAAAATTTTAAGCAACATTAATATCATGGTTAGTTTTCATATCAATTTTCTATTTGCCAATATCTGCCTATCTTACACCTTATTAATTTAAATTTTTTTTCCCACAGACACAGCTGATCTTTACAATTTTGCTATCTAATGCTTATTACTTCATTTATTAGTACCCTGATACAAAAGATATTAGGGTACAGTTATAGGTTTTGTTATCTTATGCTTTCAACACCATTATTCTTAAAACTATCTAAGATTGAATGATGTATTTGCTATTTGGCCATATGCTCGAATACGACGGTGGTCTGAAAAGTTCTCGGCCTAACAATGAAAAAACAAATTTATAATTTCAAAATTATCTTTATTTTTCAACATAATCTCCTTTAACACCAATACATTTATTCCAGTGATGCTTGAGTGCCATTATCCCATCCCTGTAGTGGTTCTCAGTAAGATCTGCAAAATATCCGTCTACAGCTGCAATCACTTCTTGATTCGAAGAAAAATGCTCACCAGCAAGGAAGAGTTTTAGTTTTGGGAAGGGTGTAGATGTCAGAGGGAGCCAAATCTGGGGAATATGGTGGATGTTCCAACAATTCATAGTGCAGATCCCTTAATTTTCCCATTGCCGAAACACCTTTGTGGGGAGGTACATTGTCCTGATGAAAGATGATTTCTTTCTTCTGCAAACTAGGTCTTTTCTCAAGAATTTTTTCGTCTAGTCTGGTTAAAAGATCAGAATAATATTCCCCGTTCTTGTTTCATCCTTTTCAACATAACTAATACACAAAATGTCTTTAGCGTCCCAAAACACCAATGCCATGACCCTTCCTGCTGATGAAACCAACTCTGTCTTCTTTGGCGCTGAACAACTGGCTTCTGTCCACTGTTTTGACTGCTGTTTGGATTCTAGTGTGCAATGGTGAACCCAAGTGTCATCCATAGTAATAAATCGATGCACAAAATCAGTTTTATTCTTGTTAAAACGCTCTGAGCACTGTTCAGAGATTTTCATGCGAGTGCATTTTTGATCTGCTGTGAGCAAGCATGGCACCCATCTTGCACAAAGCTTTTTCATATGCAATTCTTCATGCAAAATATATCCTACAGATTCTTTTGAAATGCATAACATTAGTCTCAGCAATTTCATGCACTCTGATTTGCAGGTCATCCAATACTATATCGTGCACTTGATCAATGATTTCTGGTGTAGTTACACTTTTTGGATATCCTTCACATGGATCATCTTCAAGGCTGGTTCAGCCACGTTTAAACTCGGCAACCCATTTCTTAATTGTCAAAAATGAAGGAGAAGAGTGCCCAGAAACTTTTATGAACTTTGAATGAATTACTTTTGGTGTGAAACATTCTTTTACAAAAGAATTTTGATTCGAAATTTCATACATTTTATTATTACGGGCAGCTCCAAGGAGTCCTTAGACTCATCGAGGAAATTCAAGGGATACAGACAATGCTTTTGCTTCAGACAGTTGTATAAAACAAACTACTTGATAGAATGACTTGCAATTTCACATGGATGCTTATGACAGATGTAGCAACTTAGAAAAAAAAATCTTACTGATAGTACTGCCATCTATGGTCGAAGCTGAGAACTTTTCAGACCACCCTCGTACATGTCTTCACCTCCATAATCAGCACTCCCAGAATCCAATTTACTATAAAAAATAGTCTGGCCTATCTAGACACTTGAATTACATCTTTCTAAGAGTACATTTTGTTTTACACTTCATAGAAAACAACTTACATAGGCAGATACATTCAAAACTCCGTCTCTCTCTGCTGAACAACACATTATAAAAACTCTAACTATTCTTACCAGACTTTTTTTATACAGGTGAACTTATTCATTACACCTTATCTAATGGCTACAATCCTAACAGAATTAACAAAAATACTTGTTCTTCCCTGTATCCTATGCTTACTTAACATACAAATTACAGTAATGGTATAATTATTCCTTATATTCAGTGCACCTTTGGGAAAAAACCTTCAGAACCTTAAAAGAATAACCTCTGCACTGCTTTTCAACTACATCAAGCTGGCCACCCTTATCCACTCCTTTAAAGACCAACAACTCCCTCATTTCTCATTTCCAGGTGTACATAACATTCCTTTTACTTGCAACTTATTATGGATAATTTGGATAAAGTGGAAGATCTGCCAATGTTCATCTGGAAGAACATAGGAGCTATGTACCCCACTGCAATTATGGTTATTCAGGTCTGGCAGACCATGCTTTGGACATCCAACACAAAAATCAAAATACATGTACAGTTGAACTTTGTTGGAAAGACCATGGAAATAACACAGTCATGGCTCTAATGTTCTAAAGTAAAAAGCCATAATAATTTTAATTTATGCATACAATTGCTCACTTTTATAAACAAGCATACTACATGGATATACTGCACAAATTTTGGTAACTATGCAAACATTCTTAATTGCTCAGGTAGTTCTTAGAATACCCTATTCATGAAATAGACAAATGAAAGGAGTGGCTTAGCTTTTATGACCACCTGCATCACATTAAGGGCCAGTGTATGACCTAATCTTGTCCTTGAGAGGTAGGTAGATATGGGGAATAATTCCGAGTTCTAGCTTCCAGTCCTCCTCCCTCACTTTACTCAAACATTGCCACAACTGCAAAATCAGAAAAATGAACCCTTCCACTGGAAACGCATCTACTAAAAGAAAGTGTCTCTCAGTTCACAAAAAAGTCAAAATTATTTGCAAGTTAGACTGTGGTATGAAAAATGTTGAAGTGTGTCAAGTTTTCTTTGTCCTCTTCAACAGTATCGACATTGTGGAAGAATAAAGATGTTTACATATTAGCACTGGAAAACAACATAACCAAAATGAAAAAAATATATAAAGTGTGACCTTATAAACATAGACGAAGCATTGCTACACAAAGAAGTGCTGAATTCTCAACCGATGGTCCGATCTTGAAGGCTCAAAGCAGAAAAATTTGCTAAGCAATTTTGATGCAACAAACTTGTATATGATAGCAATTGGCTGGATTGATTTAAAAACCAACATAACATCACTTATGCAAAAACTAGTGGAAACTCTTGATCTGCAGATCCAATAATGGCAAATAAATGGGTTGGTCATGTCTGGATAGAAATCTGAAAAAACAGGATTTTATATATATAATTTGATACCTGGAAGAATTTGATACCATATATTTAAATATAATGCAAAAAACGTGTTAGTGGAAACCAATTTGATAGTGCTCTATGAGAAAATATGGCAGGAAATGATAATTAAAAAAAATTATTGCAAAATCATTAAAACACAACAAGAAACTTTGAATGACTTTGGATATTTTTGGCGGCACTTACATGATTGGAATAAGGACCTATTCAAAAAGAAGAAAATATTTTGCTATTTGATAACTGCCCTGCACATCCCTAGATTAAAATTTGTCCAAAATTAAGCTATTGTTTCTGCCTCCCAATGCCCCATCAATTTTACAAGCACTAGATGTGGGTGTAATCAATAGTTTGAAACGATTTTATAAAAGATTTGTAGTTCTATGTCTCATCAGTCAAAAAGAAGAGAAACTAACATGTCTGTATCGATATTGGATGCTATACATTTAATGGATAATGCAGAGAACAATGCTACTTTACAACTATATTCAACTGCTTCAAGAAATCAAAAAATTAAATTCAAATAAAGTACAATCATAGATGAGGATGATGGAAATGAAGGAAACAACTTACATTATCTGAATAGTTGCTATGTAATAGCATTTTAGGTTTTAATAATTATTATTATATAACACCTCCAGGGAGTCCAAAGACTCATCGAGGGGAGACACCTACTCTACAACTCTCCGTCTTCACCAACCGCAACTACCTTCATCATCTATACCAACACTACTGCCAACTATCACCACTGGTATTTTCACAGACATTCACAAACATCCATGGCAGGATTCAAACCCGCATCCTTTTGGTAGGAGAGCAGATAAGCTAACCACTCGGTCAACCAGGCATGACAGAGTGGTAGAAAATTCCCAACAGGAATGCAATCAAAAATACTCATACGTGAAGTAGAAAAAAATCATCAACCTGAAATTTGGAAAAACAACTGGAGTAGATGAAAATTGACCAGAAATGGTCAAATATGGAGGTATAAAGTTTTACAGTGCCTGCATTGCATAATTCAGAAGGCAAGGTCAGAGGGTTGAATCCTGGATGATTGGAGTAGAGCTCTCATAGTACCCATCTATAAAAAGGGAAATAAAATTGAATATGAGAATTACAGAGGTATTTCCCTACTGAGTGTTCGGGTAAGATTTATGCAAGTATATTTCAAAAACGACTAAGAAATATTGTGGAAGGGAAGTTTGGTGAAGAACAAGCTGGATTCACTTTAAGACAAATAGTTGAGAAATCATGGGAATATAACAAGGATTTGAATTTAAGTTTTGTTGATCTGGAAAAGGCATATGACAAGGTGCCAAGAGAAAAGCCATCTAAGTGCTAGAGTTATATGCTGTCAATGGGACATTATATCAATCAACGCTTAGTTTTTATTTGAGTTGTAAGTCAGCAGTTAGAATTGAAGGAGATACAAGAAGATGGTTTCATGTTAAATCTGGTGTCAGACAAGTATGTACATTATCCCCTCTGTTATTCATCATCTATATGGATCACATTATGAAGGAAAGCAATATTAAACCGGATATCAAAATTGGAGATGTTAATCTCAACTCTTTACTTTATATAGATATTATACTTCTGAATAAATCCAGCACAAGTCTAAGATTCTCTGACTAAATTGAAATAACCATTGAAATAAATTTGGCATGAAAATCAGCAATAAAAAGACAATGAAAACCTCAACTGTATCCTGAATAGTGAACCTATAGTCACTTTTCAGGATACAGTTGAGGAAAACATTTCAGCTATTTAGGTGCAATTTTTAGTCAAGATGACAAAATGAATATGGAAATAGACAACAGAATTAGTAAATCTGGTATGGTAGGAAGTCAACTGAATAAATTATTTTGGAATAAGAAAGAAAGTAGTCAAAACACTAAATTAGCTGTATACAAGACATTTTTCAAACCAATTTTAACTTATGGATCTGAGAGCTGGGTTAGAAATAAAACCCTTGATCAAAGACCGGAGACCTCTGATATGAGAGTTCTGAAAAAGATTAGTAAAGTGAACAGATGGCACCAATGGCAATATCACATTAAAAATGAGGATATGAGGAAAGAACTTGCCATTGTCAGCATTTAGGAATGTCTTAATAGAGCTAATCTCAGGTGGCATGGTCACTTAAATAGAATGGCTGAGGAAAGTTTAGCAAAAAAAAGTGTTCTTTGCCAGATTGGCAGGAAAATGTTTCAGAGGAAGATCAAGATGTAGATGGATGGATGGATACAGTAAAAAAATGCCTTAAAAGACAGAAATATAAGATCTGATAACAGTGGAGTCTTGACAGATAATAGACTCAATTAGAGAAAAATTGTGGATCGGAAGTTAGTAATTGTCCAACTTTTTCTTGTAGTACTATCATAATTATCCTATACACCCTCCGAGGATACATATCAGGAATTTGATGATGAACTATGTAATTATATGTTTATTTCTCTAATACTTTTAAGATATTTTTCTATTGAGAAATGGAAAAAAAAAAAATGAGGTAGATTTAAGTCACTGATATAATGAGCAATGGTTATAACAATGAAATTTGTCTATTCCCTGGTGCTTGTCATAACCAAGTTCAACTACACTATCGAAAATGCAGTAAGAACAAACATGAAAGACTGCTTTCAAAATCAGCAAATTAAAAAAAAAAAAAAAAAAAAAAAAAACCACCAACCTCAAATATAGTTGTATGGAACTCCCTGGGATATGGGATTCTTAGACCTTCTGTCCAACAACCAAGGCTGTTTACTAGCACCCACTGAGTGTGCATTCTTAGGCCTAGTCTTTCAGGCTAATCACTTCCATTTGCTATAATTCTTATATTCTATATAGCATTGATATATCTGTGACAAAATGCTGCTCACCACTGTTTAATTTATTCCTAATACCGTCTTCAGCTCCATTAATCCACAGAATTAGTTTCACATGAGCATCTAAGACTAAATACGATTTGCAAAAAGTTTCAAACTAATCAGAAGAACTAATATTGGAAGAAAGCATTAGTTGATCACAAATCAGCCTAAAGATATCCAAAACTCAAGAAACTTTTCAGGAAAGAGGGTATAAACTTCAGCAAAAGAGGCATAATCATACATTCCTTTCAAAGGAAGAAAAAATGCTCAGGATGAAGGGAAGGCTAATTTATTTATTTATTTTATTTGAACCAATATTTTAAGTGACTATGATAAACTGAAGTGCTAACACTTTATCTGACCATAAATTTCTACAAATGTTTCTTTACCAAGCTCTCCCTTAAAGGGACAAATACCCATTTGTCCCTTTGACAAATGGTTATTAAATAACCATTTGTCCCCTTAAAGTAACTAAAAGAGAAAAATCTGGACATCATAATTCACTAAGAGGAACATTATAGCTTATTAACCATGATATGAAGGTTATCTTCCTCAAAAGAGGCATGCAAAAGATACATCACTGCACATACAGTCACTATCAAAAAAGAATGTGAGAAAGAGAGAGAGAGATGGGGGGATACAATTATAAATATCAACATATTTCCTGGTGGATGATGAGATCAGCTGAATTATTGTCAATTAAATATTTGCATGGCGATTATTATTATTATTCGTGACACCTCCAAGGAGTCCGAAGACTCATCGTGGGAGGACACCCACTGTACAACTCTCCGTCTCCACTACTACACCGAACCTCTACTACCAATCACCTACATCAACGCCATCTACTGCCCACAATCACCACTACAGCTAGTATTTTTGTCTGTAAATTGCATGTGTTCTAAAGGGCTGATTTGTCTGTATGCAGGATGAAATACCCGAGTTTCCGGGAGAAAAAACCCTGCTACCTCCGTATGAGATCGGCTAACTCACATGATGTAACAACATGCAATCAAATGAAGTCAGTGATCTATACTCAGTCTCGGGAGTATTGAAATCGACCCACAAGAACTTACTGCATCATCCAGCAATCAAGAGGAGGCTGAAAATGAACTAGCAAATGTAAATATGAACAAATTAAGTTTTTACATCTGACTGACAAATCTATGGAAATAATGCCTTCAGGTAAAAAAGCAAGACCAAACAAATTGTAAATGCAATAAAACCTTACACGAAGCTACAAGATTTTTGAAACTGGAATGCTCATCAATCAATACTTTGTTGTTATCCACATCATTATCATCCCATCAAGGATGCATCAATGTCAATACATGTAATCCGAGATTTAATGCCAACGAAAATTTATTACAAATTTAAGGTAATTAAACTATCATTTAGATTAAGCTTACTTTGTTTAATATGTACAATATTTTTTTGTGATTCTGCCTATATCTTGCCCACTGTGGGGTAAAGGCCTCTCCCACTGCAGGAGGGCTGAGTCTACTTCCCCCATGGTGACCCACTCCATCTTGGAAGAGTGTATATATAGTTGAATGAATGTAAGAAAGTGAAAGACAATCACAAACACTTCAGTATTCGAACCGACAGCCTTTTGGATGGAGAGCGGATACGCTAACCACTGGACCAACCACGCTGGTAAATATATTTTATTTAATTATTATTTTTAGTTAACAATAAAAATGATTTCATGAGAAGAATTTCCACATTCTCACAAAAGCAAGGTTCCCTTATAGCCTCAACACAAAATAGTCCACTCCACTTTGATTAATTTAAATGTATAACAAACACCAGATTCAGATTTCACTGGGATATACAAATAGGCAGAAACAAATTTTATGGCAGGATTGCCTTCCAAATATCAATCTTAAATGTGCTATGGAAACAATTCTAAGTTCTGTTTCTCAGTGTGGTTATTGCAGATGTTCAAAAGTGAATGTATATATGTGGAAATGACGAGTTATGTTAACAAATATGAAAAATTAGATATTTCTGTCACATGACACTAACCAAGTATCCATTATAAAAATCTCAAAGTATTTAAGTTGTACTGAAATGTATTGAAAATAAGAGCATGTTGGTGAACTCTCATACTAGCACAATGAACTTATCAAATTGAAACAACTCGATCAGCAAACCAATTCTAATTAAAGAACAAAACCCATTAAAAAAAGATTTGAGACTAAATTACCCCTTAACATTTAAGGATACACATCATTTGTGCTATATTAAATTCTGGTGGTAAAAGAAATATCCTGATAAAAACAAGATACTATAGCTGAAATTCTGAGCTAAGACTAGATCAAGATTTAAAGCAGAATATATTACATACTTGGCTTAATCCGTTTTCCAAGTGTATAAAAACAAAGATTGCACCTGAAGTATTTTCAGGACTGGGACAACTCGTGGTAAAGGTGGTATGACTTCACATCACTTGCCTTAGTATCCCATATGTGTGTTGAGGCTTAAGTGCTGTGAAGAATTCATGTTAGAGGTTTAATGAAATATTAACAGCACTGAGAAAGGATTAAAACTAATTTTAATACTTTCAATATTTCGTCTCCATCACAGAGACATCTTTGGGGGATTACAAAAACTTTTTGTAACAACACACACACACAAATACAATACAAAGTGAAACTAATGTCCTATCTAGGTGGTACGCCCTCTATGGGCATTTGCAGGTGGTCTGGGATGTAAAGAGGGATCTCTAATAATTAAAGTTTCCCAAATTTTGGGAAGTTTAATGCAACCGTATTTGTTTAAATTAGGTTGATTCCTGAGTGCAGATGCAGATTCAAAAAATAGTCTTTCTTTTTTGAATTTACTATGGTGGAGCATGGTAGTTTTTTTCCAGGAGATCCTGTGGGATGTATCCAAAACATGGTCTACAAGGCCAGATTGACCATAATCGTGTTTGCAGATGTAAGAACTGTGTTCTTCTAACTGGATGGATGCTGACCTGCCTGTTTGTCCGAAGTAGGCAAGTTTACAGGAACAAGGTACTCTTTATACACCAGGCACTGAAAGAGGAGGGAGCTGGATAATTTACCCGCTTTAGTGGAGCAGATAAGGGTAGCAAGTTTACGGTGGGGCTTAAAAGCTGTATGGAGGTTGTACTTTTTTAATGATCTGGCTATTTTTTCTGAAGTACCACTGATGTAAGGAATGGTGATGGCATTTCTGAAGTCCTTCTGAAAAGATGGACAGGGAATGGGGAAGGACTTGATTATTTTTTTTTAATTCTGTAGTCATTACAGCCATTGGAAAGGAAGGTATTGTGTATGTGTTTGAGTTCTGCTGAAAGGGCAGTTTTACTAGAACAAAGATTGTGGGCCCTATTGGTCAGAGTTTTAATAATGCCATATTGCTGGAAGGGGTGGTGGTAGGAGAGTTAATTATCAGAGATCCCTCTTTACATCCCAAGCCACCTGCAAATGCCCATACAGGGGGCACCACCTAGATAGGACTTTAGTTTCACTTTATATTGTATTTGTATGTGTGTTGTAACAAAACGTTTTTGTAATCCCCGAAGATGTCTCTGTGATGGAGACGAAATATTGGAAGTATTAAAATTAGTTTTAATCCTTTCTCAGTGCTGATAACATTCCATTAAACCTCTAACATGAATAGTATCCCATAATGCAAAGCACATCTCCTTGTGGACATGTATAATGCCATGCATTATGGGAAGGGGTCACTACCCAGACCGGTTTCGACATTTATTGAGGTTTTGTCAGTGGAAGCTAGCCCCAGAGGTAATACCAAGGTTGAAGTAATGCAGAAGTCATATTTTCTTATATAAGTTACCAAAAGGTGTCACACCTTATTATTAAAATCCTCTGGATTAGAAAAAGATGTTGAGTCTTGATAGATCACAGTATGGTGGCTGCTCTTCTAAGCATGACACCCAGACCAGTACCTAGGTCGTCTGCGAACGATTTGGTGCCCGCCCGTCACACCTGAATGGTGTGGCATAAAAAGCAGCTGCAGCATAGTCTCAACGGCTGCCTTGATGATTCTGTTCTAGTGGCCTCATCACCACGTGAACATTCTCAAATATTTGACCAAGGACATGACTTCTTTTGTTCCATCTCCTAACTTACATACTACTTACACACTAACACTTAAATATACCTTAATGCAAGAAGCTGATTCAAGGACTACCCCTAATAAGGAGCTTCAATATAATTCATTTTATCTTACAGAGTAAATCATATTTGCAACTTCACCCACTTTAACAATGAGACATCTCACTTGACTCCTCTGAAAGTTTCCCAACAAGTACTGTGCTGGGGCAGGATGTAGGATTAAGGAGCACGCCTCTCCTGGAATCAAGCTGGCCGAATTCCCTATGATAGAGCTCATGTGCATAGGTGGGATGGCCATTCCCCACGTTAAAGACAACACGAAGGTTCAATCCTTCTCGGATTTCGCAATGGAGCCAGGCATATCTCTTCGTAATCCTAAGGTCACCCGGACCCGATATCACGAGAGTAGTTCATTGAGAATTAGCTTTCAGGAGCTATCAATAGGCTCCCTTTAATGACATATGCTCCTGAAAGATATAAAGTTCTTATGACCAGCAGAACCAAGGCTCCATTCGACATATCTACCTCAAGGAGAGTCATGTTTACTCCTGCCAATTACCCACGATCTTGATTGATATTTTTTCGCTTAAACATTCAGACCGCTGGGCAAAAATCAACATTGGCAGCAACACCTCTCAAAAGCCATCCCAATTTTGCTTTGCTTTAATTAGACAGTCGAATTCCCCTGGTCTGTGCTAGTTCTAAGTCAGCTGTTGGTTGCCGACCGAAACGGTCGTGCTGAACAGGCCATCCGGCATGCTGCACAGCTGAGGTATTTCATGAGAAGGACCCTGACGTTGGTCTGGGCTCAACCATTCCATCACTGAACAGTTTGGCCTAGTCCTGGTGCAGTGCCATACCTGCTTCAGACCCCAGCCTGACCCACCCAGTCCTCAGAGCCAATCCTTGTCCGGAGGTTACGGATCCAACTTGCCGACTTCCCTTACCTACATTATTCTATCGGCCAGAGACTGTTCACTCTGGAGACCTGCTGCGGATATGGATACGGTTAGGCACGACAATCACACTCTTCCTCTCAGATTTTCAAGGGCTGACGGGAGCGTTCCAGACACTTCAGGAGGCATGGTGCTTTACGGGGATAGCATCCCTATCTCTGGACGAACAGATTCCAGGGAGCCAAACCCTTACAAAAAAAAAAGACAACTCTCCCCGAGACTCCTCAACTTCTCAGAGTTTGGTGCGCTACCGGACTTGGCCCCAGAGGGTTGATCTCTATGTCTGGGAATATTAACTCGATTCCCTTTTGGTCTACTGGTGGGACCAGCTTTTCATTTCTCGCAATGTCCTGCTTTGGAATGGATTTCTCCTATCCCTTTGGACTGACTGATCCATGTTCAACTGCTGTTCACATGGAACCCTTCTCCACCTCAGTCCTCAAGGTTCTCACTTGGAAGTCATACCACCTTTATCACGAGTTGCCCTAGGTCCTGAAAATACTTCAGGCACAAACTTTGTTTGCTTACATCTTGGATAAAAGATTAACCAAGTATATAAATTCTTGTATAACCAAGTGGAAAATCTCAAGTGGAAAAACTTCCAACATCTTTCTCTAATCCAGAGGATTTTAATAATAAGGTGTGACACCTTTTGGCAACTCGTATAAGAAAATATGACTTCTGCATTACTTCAACCTTGGTATCACCTCTGGATCTAGCTCCCACTGACGAGACTTCAATAAAGGTCAAACCAATCTGGGTAGTGACCCCTTCCCATAATGCATAGCATTATACATGTCTGCAAGGAGATGCGCTTTGCATTATGGGATACTAAGGCAAGTGATGTGAAGTCATACCACCTTTACACGAGTTGCCCTAGGTCCTGAAAATACTTCAGGTGCAAACTTTGTTTGCTTACACTGATAAAGGATTAAACCAAGTATATAAATTCTTGTATAACCAAGTGGAAAATCTCAGCTGGAAAAACCTAAAGCAGAAGATGATGATTTGGTTTGAGCAACTACAGTCAGGAGTTAGGATTGTTTCCTAATTGCATTAGGAAAATAGGAAATAAAACTTGGATTTTTATCCAAGTTTCTAAGAGAAGAAGCCCTGCAGCAAACACATAAGAATGTGTAACTCATTTTCATACTGCTGTTTTATTTACATGAATAGCCAAATATGACAGACACTACACATTGTTACAAAATTCAACTGAAAAAAAAAAAAAATTTTAAATAAGTTTTATTAATTTAATATACTATATAAAATTTTAATATATATTAAAATATTGTAAAATATCTATTTGCTGCTGATAGTAATACTGCTGTTATATTCATACAGATGGACAAAGATGGTGACAGACACCACATATTGTTAACAACATTCAAATGAAAAAAAAAAAAAAAAATCAAAATGAGATTTTTTTTTCTCAATCAAAAACTACTTGGCTTGCAGAAAACTAAACACAAGCATGAATTATTCCACAATCACACTTGTCCAAGTCTGTTAAGTAACATTAAAAACTAGAAAGGGAGCTGAATCTCTGTTGCATTTTGCTTTCTTCCCATTCAGGACAGAGAATGTAAGAAAAATAATATAAAACTAGACTTACTCTTGCTGTTTCTGACCAGGAGAGCTATCCACCAACAGTTCCATTGACAAATTAGCACTTGTGTATTTTTCTGCTTCCATGAACTCTTCAGATCACTTAAAAGAATGGTAAAATTTTACAATACAGACTGATTTTTTATAAGTTTACATTTTCGGATTCCTTGTATCCTGAACTATAAGAACATCATTTTAGATTGTTATTTAGCTCAAAAATGGAAAAATGTTTAGACAAAGTAAGTCACTTGACATCAGGTACTGTACTTGCTATACTATTACTAGGAAACAACTATTCTCAGACATCTATGAAAGGCCCAATGTCATAAATAGCTCATCAAACCATGTTTAAACTTATTCAGTTTCCACACTCATCACAACCCTAAGGCATAATGATTGAAAACTACATTTTCATATTTCAAGATATGAAAAATTCAAAGGGAAACATAAAAAAAACACAAAATACAACTTCCTACGTAACAATAAATATTAAAAATGCTGGAAATAGAAGAAATATTAAGTTTCTCATTAACATTAAAAAACTGTCATACAAGAGACATTAGGAAATGCAATATTGCTCTATGCACCAGTAACTAATTATAACAAATCTTCATGATTAGATTTTACAAGTTACTATAGGCATTATCCACATACTGGCCACTGAATTAGAAACCTTTATGCAGATATACATAAATATCACTTACACAGCATATTATTATTATTACATGACACCTCCAGGGAGTCCAAAGACTCATCGAGGGAGGGCACCAACTCTACAACTCTCCATCTCCACCACTCAATTCACCAACTACAACAAACTGCAACTACACCAACACCATCTACCACCCGCCACCACCAGTATTTCCACAGACAATCACAAACATGGATGTTTGTGACTGTCTGTAAATTGGCGGGATTCGAACTCGCAGCCTTTTGGCTGGAGAGCGGTACGCTAGCTACTCTGCTAACCAGGCCATACTTGGTTATAATTGTTAGTAGTGTATATTGCAATGGGAAAAACAAAGGATCTTTCAGAGTTCAATAAAGGTCTTATGTAGACAGGAACAAAAGCTCATTTATACTCCAGGGTGTTTGTAAAATGGAATGTTGTCTTTAGGGAATGTAGGAAGCTCTGTAAGGTGTTGACTGGCTTGAAGGGTGCTCTGCCATTGATGGATTTTAACAATCAGGCTATCTGTCTAGACATGTCAGCATAAGAATAAGGAGTAGTGCCTTTGTAATTGATTTCTGGGCATGTATGGGATGGTTTGTCAGAATATAATAATTTTTGAATAACTTCCTTAAGTACTCATTTTGGAGGAACTGGCAAAATAGGATTTAAAATTCTTTACTTTTTAATTTATCATCCTTAATTAGATTTAAGGCTGTTTTGTAAATGTTGTAATGACACCTGATTTTTGTTGGAGATAGTGAAACAACTTTGTATTAATCAAAAACCTACCCACATGAGTTGGCTTTCTATAGATTTCTAGCTTTCATCCTCCAGTGTTTTACTAGCATGTCTACAAATGGTAATTTACCATCTTTTTTTCCATTTCCAGTATGAACTTGATTTTTGGATAGCAACTGTTCAGAAATTGTATAAAATCTTCTTTGTAAATTTTTTTGAAGATGGTGTTAGCCAAAAAAGATATCAAAACATGGAGAAAAAATCAGCTTTTAAAGATCTAAAGGTTTAAACCTATTCTAATTATTCATATAGTTGATACTACATACCATTTCTTCTACACGATCTACTCACACTGAACCATCAGCAATCACAGTTCTTCACTTCATCACATGCCTTTCAGAATTCAGCAAGAGACTGAATCTTCTCCTTTTTTTTATTTTTTTGTTTTTACCTCATTCAACTCTTTCATATCTTCTCTCAAAAGGCACTTCTGGGCCATACTGCAGAAGTCAATTTAATCTACTATAGAAATAGAATGGGTTTATAACTGATGGAAAATTAGTTTAATGCTAACCTTCTGTTATTTATTGAAATCAATGACAAAGCAATTCTTTAAAAAAAAAAACATCTTTCAAGCTTATCTTTTCTCCTTCCAAGATGTAACTTACTTTCTCAGTTTAACAGTTCTTCTCATATCAACAATACTGATGCTTGGAAAGAATGGATTTTATGGTTTAGGGACTACATGATATATTTCATGATAGGTCATGTGAGAAAGTTCATTCAGCAAAATGGTTTTTATAATTGAAATATCCACAAAAGTAGTTGTTAAGATCTTGGAGAAAGTAGTGAGGGACCGTGTACAGCATTGGGCAGATGAGGGTAATGTTATCTGTGAGAATCAACATGGATTTGTGAAAGGACGCTCTTGTTTTAGCAATATGCTAGCCTTTTATAATAAAGTTACAAGAGCATTAGATGAGGGAAAGGCATATACTGCAATTTTCTTAGACTTGGCGAAGGCATTTGACAGGGTGCCACATGATAAGCTGATATTTAAGTTGCAGCACATGGGTCTGGATGTCAGATTGGTCAACTGGATTCAGGATTGGCTGTCTGATAGGTATCAGAGAGTTGTGTATGGTGGAGCAGTTTCCAGGAGGCAGAGGGTTACAAGTGGGGTCCCACAGGGCTCAGTACTAGGACCTATATTGTTTAACCTTTATATCAATGACATAGCCAGTGGATTGCAGGGGGATATTCATTCAGTTGTTTGCAGATGTGGTAGCCCTGCAAGAGGATTTAAATAAGCTAGATAAATGGGCAAATGAATGGGGGGTGTCAGTTTAATGCAGCAAAATGTAAGGTCTTGAGGTTTGAGAAACATCGATGGGATGCTGCATACTCTATGGGAGGAGTTATACTGGAGGAAGTAGGGGAGACAAGAGATCTGGGGTTGATGATTGATAGAAACCTGAAGTTTAGGGGACATATTGCAAAGGTGGTGAAGGTAACACAGAGGATTGCTGCTATTATGAGAAGGACACTGACCTGCAGAGATAAGAGGGTTATCATTCCGTTGTATAAGTCTCTGATCAGACCACACTTGGACTATTGTTCTCAGATTTGGTCCCCAGGATTTGAAGGGGATAAATTAACTGTGGAAAGGATACAAAGACGGATGACAAAGATGGTTTCAGGACTGTACAAGGATAGTTATCAGGATCGGCTGAGGGAATGTGGACTGCAGAGTTTGGTGGATAGAAGAAGGAGAGGTGATATGATTGAGACTTTTAAACTGTTGAGAGGTGGTTACAGGGTTGACACTGGGGAGTTCTTTCGCTTGGTTGATCAGCGGGAAGGAGTGATGACAAGAGGCCATCCCTGGAAGTTACGAAAGGAAACTGTGAGCAAGAGGGTAAGGAGTGGTTTCTTTGTGTGGAGAGTGGTTGAGCCGTGGAATGCATTGCCTGATGGAGTGGTGGGAGCGAGAACGGTCAGTGGGTTTAAGGAGTGGTATGATAAACTTTGTGTTTCTCAGGGGGGGACCTCCCCTCGATGAGTCTTGACAGACTTTATGTCTTAGAAAGGACCTCCCTCGATGAGTCTTTAGGCTCCTTGGAGGCCTGAATAATAATAATAATAATAATAAAAAAATAAATAAAAGGTCCAAGTATGGAAATGATTGTAGACAATCAAACTGGTGCATTTTTTTGGACAGTGACACTATTCATTATCACAACAACTGAACATAGAACCAGTTTTAATATACATACCACACACACAATTTTGTTTTGCCTCTGACAAATTTTAACAGTTGACTAGATCCCAAATACCAAATTTATTCATTTTCTTTCTTTCATCATTGGAATTATTTATGAATCATTTCACCAATAAAAACAGACCAAGTACAATACTGACTATAATTTTCCATCAGTACAATACAAAATATCATTTTGTATTGTACAATAATATAAAATATTATTTTGCATTATTTTGTAAAGAAAAACAGAATGATAACAAGAATAGGGAAGGAATTTTTCATCAATTAGTCTTTAACCACCAACTGGTTAAAAATAGAAATTACAGAACTGAAGCATACCTACCTACCATACAAAATATAGTTTTTTTTTTTTTTTTTTTTGCTTGGTTATACAAAGTAAATTATACAAAAAAAAAAAAAAAAATCAGCTGACACCTATTTGTTCCCATATAGGGAGTAGGCGGGGCCATTTACTATATCTAACTTGTGGAGACTGAGTGGCAGTTCAATCTCCACTGGTAGCCAATCAGAGAGATAGCTGGCCCAAGCCTATCACTGATTCATCAGTACGCAGTGAAGAAGGCAGCAAGCTAGTGCCGCCAGCTCGTGGTCCCTAACCCTAACATAATATTTTTAATGTCTGAAAATAGTGTGGGTTTGACGATCGATTTCCTTGAGTTTCTGGGATGAAAAACCCAAGTTTCCAGGAGAAAAAACCCGCTAGCTCGTACCAGAGATCGACTAACTCGGGAACTGGTCGAAAAAAGGCTTAGAAAAATTTCCTCTAGTCGGTGACTAAATTTGAACCACCAAATCCTTTCTTCGTGCGGTCAAGCACCGTAGAGTGCAAACGCCACTTCTACTGAGCTACACCGGCTCTCTTCTTATCATTTATCCAAGTGTGAAACATGAAGTATCCTCATGACTAGGCTAATTGTATGCATAGGTAGATGAAGTAACATCCCCAAATGGAAAATATACTCCTCCATTACAGAAAGGATCACTAACATAGCAGTTTTGGTCTTTAAGTGTTATTAATGGCAGCATGAGCCATGGAGGATACTGAAAGCAAAATCAATAGTAGAAATCACATTTCCATATACAAGTAAGAAAAGTAGTGTGCTGCCAATTATTAAAATACTCTGCATGAGAAAGATTTGTAGGAAGTTTTTTAATTGGTTACAGAGCAAATTACATTTAAGAAATATTCCTGTTTTTATTCTTTATCCAAGTGTGAGCATGAGTAGTAACCTTTCCCATCATGCCTGGCAATATACACATCTGAAATGAAGTGTGCTGTGCATACTGACATACCAGAGCAATATGATGCAAAGTCATCTATCTCCATATACAAGTAACCTAGTTGTGAAGTTACTTCATGTGCTCACATTCTTAAGTTGCTCATGATGTTCTAAGTCTTGTGAAAAATTGTGACCAGTTCAGCAGAACACTGTGCATGGAAATACCTACAAATGAGACATATGGCAAAAACTAAATGTCTAGAAAGGAGTAACTAAAGGAATCTAGAGGGATGATTATTATTATTATTATTATTATTACGGGTATCTCCATGGAGTCAGTAGACTCATCACGGGAGACCCAAACTAGCAAAACAATATCTGTCATATCTCTTCTTGAATTCATTTACAGATGAAGAGCTCACAACAAAGTCAGGCAATGAATTCCACTCATTCACCACCCTCCAGGCAAAAAACCTTGTTCTGACACCTTTGTTAACCACACTCTTCTTTAATTTCCAGAGATGACCTCTTGTTCTTCCATCACTATCACACAGCTGAAACATTTCCCCTGCATCAATCCTATAAAAACCTTTTAGTAATTTGAATGTTTCTATCATATCCCCTCTTCTTCGCCTATCAGCCAATCTCTGCAATCCACAAGCTCTCAATCTATCAATGTAGGGAGCATTTTTTATATCACTCACCAACTTGGTCACTCTTCTCTGAACCCTCTCCACAGCCTCCTCATCTCCAAGGAATCCAGGTGACCAGACCTGAGCACAGTAATCCAAATGTGGAAGTATCAATGCTTTATAAAGGGGAATAATAACCTCTTTATCTCTGGATGTCAGTGTGTTCCTCAACAACCAAGTAATCCTATGTGCAATCTTGGACACCTTAGCAATGTGTCCTCTGAACTTCATCTCCTTATCTACCAATACCCCTAAGTCCCTAGCCTCATCAATCTCTTGGAGTACCTTTCCATCTATGTAGTACACAGCTGGTAATCTTTTAATCCCAAAATGCAAGACTTTACACTTTTCCACATTGAACTGACATCCATTTTCTTTTGCCCATTTTACCAGCTTATTTAAATCCTCCTGCAAACTTTCAACATCAGCTTGATTTTTTATTGCACTACACAACTTTGCATCATCAGCAAACAACTGAATATCTCCCTTTAAGCCGTTTCCTATATCATTTATATACAAATTAAACAACATTGGCCCAAGCACAGAGCCCTGAGGCACACCACTGGTCACCTGCCTCATTCTGGACTCGGCTCCTCCATACACCACCTTATGGTATCTCTCCCTGAGCCATTCTCCTATCCATATCACCAATTTAATATCCATTCCCATCTGCTCCAATTTGCGTAACAGTGTTCTATGGGGTATCCTGTCAAAAGCCTTAGCAAAATCCAGAAGTACCACTGTGTAGCCAGTTCCTTTGTCCAACTCTGATGTTATTCTATTATGGATAGTTAATAGATTGCTAAGGCAGGATCTACCTTTAACAAAACCATGTTGGCCTCTATAGAGTATCATATCCTGATCCACCCATTCTTGAATTTTGTCTTTAACCAACTTTTCCAATACTTTTACCACTACTCCTGAGATGGTGATTGGTCTGTAATTCAATACTGCAGTTTTAGAGCCACCCTTATGCAAAGGAACCACTTTGCCTAACTTCCACTCCCTAGGGACCATACCAGAGTTCAAACTTAAATTAAATATCCAGGTAAGAGGGGTTGACAATTCATTTGCACATTCACGCAACACCCGAGCTGATATTCCATCTAAGCCTACCGCAGTGTTTGCATTTAAGTTTCGCAATATATTTAATACCTCTGATTCTTTAGCTTCAATTCTCACATTAGGTATTGCTATAGGTATAGAGATATCCTCACTTGGGTGATAGACTTTTGAGAAGTGATCACTCAGTAACTCGACTATTACATCTGATTTTGTCACCTCAATACCATCAGCACCCACTAAGGTTATCCTTCCGAAGTCATTCTTCCTCTTACTTGCCACATAGCGGAAGAACTCTTTGGGATTACCCTTGATCTCTTTGGCTAAGGTCTTCTCATAATCTGATTTAGCTTTTCTTACTATGCTGGTAACCTTCCTAGCTTGAGCCTTGTACTGCTCATGGGTATCCTGATCGCCCTTCTCCTTGTAAATTCTCCATAACATTTTCTTTTTTTGTAGTTTCTTTTTTTGTAATGATACTGCTCTCTTCTGGATAGCACTAAGCATTTGAGAAGTTTTTGGTGCACTAACACAAATATGCAAGTAACTTTCTAAACCTGGACAGATCTGTGATTTGAACAGTGTCAGCAGTTACAAAGTCTGAGGAAGAAGAGTACTGTATTTACTTGAATATAACTTGCACTTTTTTCCCCAAAATCGAAGTAAAAAAAATGTGGTGCGAGATATACGTGGGGATTTTTGAAAATGAAAGTTTTTCAGGAAAAAACTAAATTGAAGTTTATAATTAAATCCTTAGTATTCATTATAATTGTTCACATTATTTATAAAATAAATGCATTTAAATTTTAATCATCATCATGCATATCAAGGATTTAGGCCTAGTGTGGCCTGTTCCGGCCTTAGAAGTCATCGTTGAATCGTTTAAGAGGACGTCTTGGTTTTCTTTTTCCTAATGGCTTGTACTTTAAGGCTTGTTTTGGTAATCTTTCTGTTTTCATTCTTTGAACGTGTTCCATCCATTTATGTTTATATTTTTTTAATTTTTTCTATTACTGATTTTAATTAAATTTTATTAAATTTTAATTATCAACTTTATTTACGCGATCAGTCACTCACCTTCATTACACGATATATTTGAATCTTTTAGCAACAATGCTTCTGTAATTAAAATAATTATTTCTAGTGAAATCCTGTCCCAAGCTCTCAAAATCTAGTTGAAACGGCTCTAATGATGGTCACTTAATCTACCACCGTGCAATTCAAGATTGAGTAGAAGTCAATGCCCTCACTCCCACATTTCCTCTACTGGTTGCTTCCATCTCTATGCACATGACTGGTGTGGTATTGACAAAAGATTGCGTGACTCAGTGACAAAGGCAAGCCAACAATTGTTGAGTTGAAATTAATTCCAAAATATTTGAAACTACCATAACATACTCTATTTCTTAAAGTTTTAAACTTTTTTTATGTGCAGACTATATGAGAGACGTTTTAATTTTTTTTTTTTCGTAAAGTAAAATCAGGGGTGCAAGATCTACGTGAGGGAAAGTTATATTTGAGTAAATACAATATACCTAATTTGTTTTGGAGAAAAAAAAAAGCTATGGCCAAGATGTGTTTATGCCAGGAAAGGCTAAAGTTGAAAGTCAGCCCAAAAACAGAAATCTGAAACTTCTTGGAAATTTGGAAAATTATCAAAAGTAAAGGAAGCAAAGTGATAGCTTTCTTGCAAGAAATAAGCTAGCATTGATCTGTTAAGGTCTGCTCTTTTTTTAAATAATCTCGTTGCATTTTATAATCAAGTAGCAAAAGCATAGGATGAGGGGAATTGGCTTTCTGATATCTGATTGTGCATGAGAATGGGGGAGTAAGGAGATTAAAAGTGGGATTCGACAGGATTCAGCAGTACTGTCACTGTTCGACCTTTATGTTAGTGATATTGTCACCAGATTATAAGGAGCTATTCAGTACTTGCAGATGACATGACGCTTGGGAGGGTTATTAGTAACAGTGCTGATATTATGGTTCTTCAGTAGATGGAATAAGCTGGAAATGTAGTGAAATGAATGGGGATGGCCATTAAATATAGCTAATGTAAGGTTTGAAGTTTGGGATCGACAGATGGCAGGAAATTTCAAGGAAATTTCAATTGTAGAAGTTAGTGGATAGGAGAAAAGATGCTAACTAATGAAGGAAATGAACTCGTTTCTTTCATTTTGTACACAAGTTGATAATGTAAAGAGATGAATATGCAAAAAAAAAAAAAAAAAAGTTGCTAATACAAACCAAATCAAAAAAAAAAAAAGAAAAATCCAAAGTTTGAATTTTCAGGTAGTAGCATGTTCTGAAGTTGCCATATGACTGCCTGGTACAAAAAAGAAAGTGCAAAATCAAGAGTAGGCTAACTAGTCAGTGTGCAGGGTCAAACCCCTCCCCTGGTTTATTTTTTTGAGTATACACATGAAGTATATTATGCAAAGGAGACCTAGAAAGTTTATTTTCACTTGGATACAAAGTAAATTATACTTTGCATCCAAAAAGGTGTATCATCTTATTTTCAAAATACTCTAGATCAGAGACATGAAAGTTTTTTCACTGATTATACTCATAATGATCTTTGAAGTTATTTACACTACCTGCACTCACAGTGTACTCATGCAATGCATTAAACTCTCTCAGGCACTAAGACACTAACATAAAACTCCACATAAAAAATCTACTCCTCACATCCTTCTTCACCACATCTTTACACAACTTCCAGGGATGGCCTCTTGTTCTTTCCATTTTAACATCCACTCTTTTTTATAATTTCTTCTGTATTAATCTGAGAGAATCCCTTAACTAACTTGAAGGTCTTTATCATATCTCCTCTTTTCCTCCTATCCACCAACTTCTGCAATCCACATTCTCTCAAATGATGCTTTTCATAACCAACACTCCAGAGTCTTGATATCACTTTGGTCATTCGTCTTTAGACCCTCTAGTGCTTCCACATCACAATGAAAACTAGGTGACCAAATTTGAGCACAATAGTTCATGTGATCTGACCAATGCCATATATAGAGGCACCATTACCTCCTTATCTCTACATCTCAATGTACTTTTTTTTATCACAGCAGCTATATGATGTGCAGTCTTTGTAACACGCGTGATGTGCCTCAGAACTTCAGTCCAAGATCCTGAATCTCATCCACTTCCTAAAGTACAGCTCAACCAATACAGTATGTAGCACTATATCTCTGTATCCCAAAGTGTAGCACCTTGCATTTATTAACATTAAAACTGCAACCCCAATCATTTGTCCATGCTAAAAATCTATTCAAATATTCCTGCAGAGAATTAACATCAGCACCATTTCTGATAATTCTACTTAACTCTGCATCATCAGCAAACATTTGAAGATCCCCAGTCAATCCACATGAAATATCATTAACAAACAAGTTAAACAATAGGGGCCCAAGAGCAGAACACTGAAGCATTCCACTGGTCACCTTCAGTGGAATGCTTCAGTGTTCTGCTCTGAAGCATTCCACTGGTCACCTTCCTTTTCTGAGACACAGCTCCATCATGCACAAGTTGCTGGTATCGTTCAAAGAGCCAATATCAGATCCATCTAACCAATGTACCATCTATTCCTATTCTCTGCAGCTTATACACCAACTTATGCGGTAATCTATCAAATGCTTTTGCAAATCTTATATCTGTCACCTTATCATAAAACATAAGCAGATTGCTAAAACAAGACCTGCCCTTCATAAACCCATGCTGACTATCATAGAGAATCTTATGTCCATCAGTCCAATCCTGTATTCTATTTCTAACCAATTTTTCCAATACTCTGATGACAACTGCGGATATTCTGTGTATATCTGCAGATATACAGAATCTATAATTGGAAATTTCTGTTCATGAACCATGCTTGGGGAGAGGTGTCAGAAGGAGTCTAACAAAATTAAATACATAGTGGGATGTTGTTACAGACCTGATGGATTGGTTGCTAGTGATGAACAAATGCATCACCAAATAAATACAACAGGTGTGAAAAGAATAATCATAATGGGAGACTTTAATTATCTGAACATTGATTGGGTAGCTGTGAAATTGCATAAGAAAGAAACTGAATTTATTGAGCTGTTTTTTTGACAACTTCTTCAAGTAGCATGTGACAGAAGGAACTCGTGGTCAAACAGTGTTAGAACTGAGGATAGTGTCAGAGCGTGTTTTCAGTTAAAGGCATAACTATTCTGCCTCCAGTTGGTGAAGGGTCTAAACAAACTCCACGAGAATAAATAAATAAATAAAAATTTTTAAAATGTGACAGTGTTCATGCAGTACTCACTCGGGAAGCGGCTAAGTTTATGAACATTCCATTCAGAACACATTACATGCTGAACTGCAAGGCAGGAAATTATGACCACCTGAGGGGGGTATGCTAGTATTAGAATAAAGAAACAATTGTAAAAAGATTCGTATTGCAAAATATGATTATTTTTACAATACAATATTAGAATGTGTCTCTAGAATTCAAAGAATAAAAGGAGTAGGAGAAATGGATGTGTAATCTAATTAAGCAAGAGATTTGTAAAAAAGGATGATATAGAAAGAATATCGTGTGCACAAGAATTACAATTCTTGTGACTGTCTGTGAAAATACTAGTGGTATTGGTAGGTAGTAGATGGCGTTTGGTGTAGTTGAGGTTCGTTGTAGCTGGTGGAGACAGAGCTGTAGAGTTAGGTGCTCTCCATTGAGTTTTTGGACTCCCTGAAGGTGTCATGTAATAATAATAATAATTAGGTATAGTTTCTGGGAAAATTCTCATGCTATTCCTCTTAAATACTATTATTATAATTATGGCTATTATAGCCTGTTTTTGTTTAGGAGTGTCCTTTATTTTAAATACACTGGCAGACTCACACACATCTAATTACTAACAATAGTTTTTAGTTAGATACTGTGTTTGATGGTGCAACATATGGTTTTGCTTGAGTATATACAGCAGGGGAGGGGACATGCAGTTCATTAATTAGTGTCGTTTTTATTCCAGTTGTCTCTAATTGCACTATTTATTGAGAAATCTATTATACACACTGCTCCTACCTTATTTACTTACTAGTATTTTCACAGACAATCACAAACATCCAGGCCCACAACGGGATTCGAGCCCACAGCCTTTTGGTTGGATAGCAGATACGCTAACCACTTGGCTAACCAGGCCAGCTGTTCTATATATATATATATATATATATATATATATATACCCTTTTTTGAGTAATAATAGCCAATGTATTTAAAATAAGGGACACTCCTAAACAAAAACAGGCTATAATAGCCGTAATAATAATAATAATTCAGTATCTCAGGAGTGGTGTTGAAGATTTTGGAAAGGTTGGTTTGTGCTCGCATTCAGAAAAGGGTTGACAGAGAATCTACTTTACAATGAACAGCATGGATTTACTAAGGGAAGGTCACGCTTTAGCAACTTGCTCACATTCTGTAATAATGTTACCACTGAGTTACACAAGGGGGAATGGATACACCACGATACTTTTGGATTTTGCTAAGGCTTTTGAAACACAGCATGGAAGACTGTTGCATAAACTGTAGAATATGGGATTGGAATATAAACTATTGGCATGGATACGAGGGTGGCCAACTGACAGATATCAAAAAGTCTTAATATGGGGGGGGGGTGAATCTGCAAGAATCAAGGTAACCAGTGGTGTGCCTCAAGGATCAGTCCTAGTCCATTCTTATTCAAACTGTGCATTAATGTTATTGGGAAGGATTTGCATGTGACATATAGCTATTTGCTGATGATGCAAAGATAAATAGGATAATCAGGAATGCTGCTGATATGCAGTATGCATTTCAGAATGACTTAAATAGGCTGGAATTGTGGACATGTGGACACTGGCGGACTCACACACATCCAGTGGTGCACTCAGGATTTAATCTTGGGAGGGGAGGGCGAGTTGAGTAGACGATTTGAGAATGCACGCTATGCATTGCATACGAGCTATGACTGAGCATCTGCAATGGTCGCCAATACATGATACCTGTGATCTCCTCTGGCTCGGCGTGGGCAAACGAAGTAGCACCCGAGTACTACTTAGTTCGCGTTGCGTTCACAGCGGCCAGGATTCCCAAATAGCTATAGCGTATTCCAACCTTATGCGACCACTAATTCATAAGTAGCATAGAAATAGAAGACACGACACAACATAAATTTAAAAATAAAAAAATAAAAAAATAAAATTTAATTAGGAAAGATATTTGGAAATTTTTCTAGTGTTTTTTCTTTTGAGGGGAGCCAGGGCGGCCCCCTCCCTAGGTGCAGCAATGCACATATCTAACTACTAACAATAGTTTTTAGTTAGATACTGTGTTTGATGGTGCAACATATGGTTTTGCTTGAGTATATACAGCAGGGGAGGGGACACGTGATTCATTAATTAGTGCTGTTTTTATTCCAGTTGTCTCTAATTGCGCTATTTGTTGAGAAATATATTACACACACTGCTCATACCTTATTTACTTACTAGTATTTTCACAGACAATCACAAACATCCATGCCCACAACGGATTCGAACCCACATCTTTTGGTTGAATAGCAGATACGCTAACCACTTGGCTAACCAGGTCAGCCATTCTTCATATCAGGGTATTCAATTAACATCAGAGTGGATAAATCGATTAATACATATTGAAGGGGAAGGGTCTAAACAAACTCCACCAGAATACATAAATAAATAAAATTTTTAAAAATGTGCAACAATCTAGCAATAGTCTCACATTTATGATTACTATTATTATTACAGGCAACTCCAGGAAGTCCTTAGACTCAAGGGAGGCCCTAAATATCATGTCCACACAACTATACGACATTCTCACAGTATCTATCATACCTTGCCTTGAACTTGCTCACTGTCATAGCACCCACAACAGACTCTGGCAGCTTATTCCACTCATTTACCACTCTAAAAGAAAAGAGCCCAGCTCTAACACCTCTGCTAACCACACGCTTGCCCAGCTTCCATAGTTCTCCCACCACCAGTCCTGATCTCAAAAATATCCTCTGAATTAATCCTATAGAAACCCTTTAGCAATTTGAATGTCTCAATCATATCTCCCCTTTTCCACCTATCAACTAATTTCTGCAACCCACAAATCTTCAACCTGTTCTCATATGGTTCATTCCATAGACCTGCTATCATCTTAGTCACTCGCCTCTGGATCCTCTCCACCTCTTCCCCATCAAGAAGGAACCTAGGTGACCAAATCTGGGCACATTGGTCGAGATGAGGTCTTATTAAGGCTCGGTACAGAGGTACAATAACTTGCTTGTCTCTGCTCGTCAAGGTATTTTTCAACAACCAAGTGAGTTGATGAGCTGATTTAGCTACTTTTGCAATGTGCCCCCTAAACTTCATCTCCCTATCCACCAACACTCCCAAGTCCCTGGCCTCATCAATCTTCTGGAGTACAGTTCCAACAATGTGGTATACTGCTGCTAATCTGTTCACCCCAAAATGCATAACCTTACATTTTGTCACATTAAATTGACATCCATTCTCCTTACCCCAGAACTCCAATCTATCCAAGTCGTCCTGCAAGATTTTGACATCATCTGCATTCACTATTGCCCTACCCAACTTTGCATCATCAGCGAACAAATGAACTGTTCTTCTTAGATCTTTCCCTATATCGTTAATGAACAAATTAAACAGCAGTGGTCCAAGAAAAGAACCCTGCGGCACACCACTAGTCACAGGCCGTCTTTGGGAATCTACTCCTGAATAAACTACTCTTTGATATCTATACATCAACCACCCACCTATCCATCTCACCAACCCTATATCCATTCCCATATGCTGTAGTTTATGGATTAGAATTCCATGTGGTATCCTGTCAAATGCCTTAGCCTGGTCCAGCAGTATCACTGTAAACCCATTACCCTTATCCAGTTCAGCCGTCACTGTGTTATAAAACTTCAGTAAGTTACTGAGGCATGATCTACCCTTCACAAAGCCATGCTGTCCCCCCCCCTCCCCCGTACAGTATCTCGTTTTCATCAATCCATTCCTGTATTTTTCCCTTGACTACTTTCTCTAAGACCTTGACAACGACTCTTGATATGCTGATCGGTCGGTAATTTGCAACCGTAGTCTTGGATCCTCCTTTATGCAGTGAAACTATTTTCCCCTCTTTCCACACCTTCAGGACTAAACCAGACCTGAGACTCAGATTAAACAACATGGTCAAGGGCACCGATAATTCTTTAGCCGCTTCATGCACGACCCGTGCCGGTATACCATCCAATCCCACAGATGTATTCACATTAAGGTTCTGTAATAGACTATTCACCTCCACTTCATTCATCACAATTCCTGTATAAACTAATGGTTCCTTCATTTTTTTCAATGTCACCACCTGGATGATATACTTTTGCAAAGTGCTCGCTCAGTAACTCCACTATATCAACTGATTCAGTGACCTCCTTACCATTGTCATTCCTTAAAATAATTCTGCCGTGTACAGTTTTTTTTTTTTTTGCTTGCAGTATATTGAAAGAACTGTTTGGGATTCTGTTTAGCTTGCATAGCTAGTTTCTTTCATAATCCGCTTTTGGTTTTTTTTATCACACTCATTACCCTTCTGGTCTGCATTTTATACCATCCGTGTGCCTGCAGGTCACCTCTTTCTTTAAATTCCCTCCACAGTCGCAGGTGTTTCTCTTTTTGCAGCTTAAGCTTAATGGTGTTATTCATCCATTTAACCCCTACTTGTTTTACTATTTGGACCCTAGGTATACAATCAGCCATAACCTCCTGCAAATGCTCCTTGAACACTTCCCATGCCCTATCTACATCCAGCCCTTGCAGTTTTACATGCCATAGCACTGAACCAATCAAACTCCTAAGCTTGTCATACTTGCCAGCATGGTAATTCCATATATACCCTGTCTTAATCAAAAATTCCACACCTTTAGCCACCTCCCAGGTCAAGACCTTATGATCACTCTCGCCAATAGGTGGCAACATGGTCATATTCATTACAGTCAAATTTTCAGATGCTATTACCAGGTAAAGCACTCTCACACCCCTAGTATTTGACTGTAATGAATATGACCAAATTTTCAGATGCTATTACCAGGTAAAGCACTCTCACACCCCTAGTATTTGACTGTAATGAATATGACCAAATTTTCAGATGCTATTACCAGGTAAAGCACTCTCACACCCCTAGTATTTGACTGTAATGAATATGACCATGTTGCCACCTATTGGCGGCAACATAGTCATATTATGGGGGATTTCTTTCCTCACATCTGTCCTCTCCTCCTTTCAATCAATGTTACCATAGTTAAAATCCCCCATAATAATTACCCTCCTTCCACTCATTTCATCAATTTATTTATGCATACTATCTCCACCATCTATTCCATCACCTGGTCTATAGCAGCACCCAACTGTATATTTTTTCTGCCAGTCTCAATCTCACACCAAATAGCCTCAAATGAGCTCTTTTCACTATCCTGCGATACAACTTCAATTCTCCTTGGCTGCAGTTCATCAGTTATCATGAATAACCCATTTTATTCTCTCTGTCCCTCTTAAACACACTATAACCTACACATTCTATCCCACTAACTATATCATCTTCCGTCAGCCATGTTTCACTAATGCCAATAACCTGTGCCAGGAAGAGCCAATCAAGGCCAAAAATTTGATCCTTACTTTAAGGGTCCCCCAGAGCTTATTCATTTAGAATTTAACCACTGGCTTGAAGAAAGTGATGAGGCTAGGGATCTTTGAGTTTTAGTACACAAGAAATTGAAGTTCAAGGGTCATATAGCAAAAATTATAAATACAACTCAGAAAATAATGGCAATGCTAAAACGAACCTTGACATGTAAAGATTAAGGATGTCATTTTGCATCTTTACAAGGACTTGTTAAGACCTCACTTGGACTACTGCATGCAGGTCTGGTCTCCTGGTTTCTGTCGTGATTCTGATACAGTGCAGAGTGCAAAGGAGAGTGTCAAAAATTATATCAGGATTGTGCAATACAGATTATGAAGACAGACTGAGAATTTGTAGGCACTAACAAACAGGAGAAAGAAGGGTTATACAGAATTTCAGTAGATGGAATTTCCATTTTAAGGAGGGTGGGAAAGGATGCAAGGGTATCCATGTAAGTTGAGAATGAATGCTGTCAATAAGGGGGGGTAAGGGCTAGATTTTTCTCTCAGAGTAGTGCATGACTGGAATGGATTGCCACTGGAAGTTGTGTGTGCAAGTAGCATGAACAAATTCAAGAACAGGTATGACCAGCTGGTGCGAATAGTATAGCCTCCTTCGATGAGTTCCTGACTCCCTGAAGGTCTCTCTTAATGATAATAAGTCATCCATTCCCACAGCCCTATTAACTTCTAACCTAAGCAACTCTTGATACACCTCTGATTCTTTTACCTTTAATTCTCCTAATTCTTGCCTCCCTTCTACATGTTACATAGCATTATTCACACTATTATGATATAAACTGTTGAAGTGTTCATTAAATAATTTCACTATATCATTTGCTATGGTTACTCTGCTATCATAACTATCCATAGCATCAACCTGCCATGATTTTTTCACTTGCTTGCCACATAGCAGAAAAATTCACTTGGCTTGACTAACTAATCTTGTCTCATATTCCACTTTTTCTTTTTTTCAACCATGCTTGTCACTTTTCTGACCTGCACTTCATATTCTTCATGCATCTGTTCACTGCAAACTATCTTGTACTTCCTCCATAACTTCTTTTTTTTAACACTGTTTGCTTGATTTCATTCTTCATCCATCTTACTCCTATTTGCTTAACTTGTTGAAAGTTTATTTTTCACTTGGTCAGACTATAATAATTTTAGTTTAATCCTTTATCCAAGTGTGTGCAAACAAAGTTTGCGCCTGAAAGTATCTTCAGGATTGGGGTAAAGTGGTACAACACTGGGCGACTCCTTGCAAAGGTGGAGCAAGCTACCAAAACTCCTATCTCAGTATCTCTCATAATGCAAAACACATCTCCTTGCGGATATGTATAATGTTATGCATTAAGGGAAGGGCCACTACCCAGACTAGTTTCGACCTTTATTGAGGTCTCTTCGGTGGGAGCCAGGCCCAAGTGGAGATACCAAGGCAGAAGCATTAGCAAGGTCATCTCCTCCTATAGGAGCTGCCAAACGGTGTGCCACCTTTTTTATTAAATTACTCTGGATTTAGAGATCCCTTAATGCATAAAATTATACATATCCGCAAGGAGATGTGTTTTGCATTATGGGAGATACTGAGATAGGAGTGTTGGTAGCTTGCTCCACCTTTGCAAGGAGTCGCCCGGTGTTGTACCATTTTACCCCAGTCCTGAAGATACTTTCAGGCACAAACTTTGTTTGCACACACTTGGATAAAGGATTAAACTAAAATTATTATATTTGCTTAACTCTTGGTATGCAGTTATGAATTGCTTGTGCTAGATACTGGCTTATCACTTCCCATGCACTGTTAACATCTTTTCTACACAATTCATCAACCTAATGTATTGATGCTAGTCGACTACGGAGCTTCTGATAATCACCCACCTTATAGTTCTACATATAAACCTTGATAACTTTTTCCTGTTTAACTACCTTCCAAAGCAATACCTCATGATCACTTTCACCAACAGGTGGCAATGTTGATACCTCATTCACAACCAAATCTAATAACGATAAAACCTGGTGTTGCTTCCATCACATGCTGCTTTAAATAGTTATCCTGCAAAAACTCAAATTCACTCTCCTTGTTTCTATACATTATCTCTTCTTTCTAATCCACATTCCTATAATTAAAATCTCCTATTAGGATCATCTTTTTTTTTTTTCTTGCCCAACTTCCTGCCTTTCTTTTACATGCACATTTTTATATTATAAATTAAGTTTTCTGGTGTATCAAGTTTCATTACTCTGTAAACTTAAAATATAGTAGTCATTCTGTGGCTGGAAATATAAGAATAGAATTATCACAAAAACATCTTTTTCTGACAGTACTATATGCAATGAAGTTTATTCATAAAGTATGTTTATTTATTATAGGTAATTCTCACTACTACAGCATTATAGAAAATTTGAAGAGACCCCAGGATCAGGTTGTTATAGTGAATTCTTGAGAACATATTATCCTTATATAATACTTTGATCAGGAGACTTCAGTGCTGTTCAGTGTTTCACAAATTTAACAAATTTGTTATTACATATTGTGTTTGTTATAGTGAGAGTTAATTGCATTACTAGCTATTACTAGATCTGTGTTTCTACCTCCTCAGGCTTTCTGCCATCAAACAATTGTTTTGCTAACCTTTCCATTCTGATTAAGTGACCACTGTACAGTAGTAATCACATGATCAGTAATAATCTAATGTCAACAATGTCTAGTTCCTTCTTTCTAATATCTTACGAATTTTTAATTAGCTTACTTGGACATCCTCCTTTCTTTTATCCCTTCTGAAGTACTGCTATTCACCATATGTTTATGCTTCACAGGCCAATACATACAGCAAGATTCAGCACACCATCCATCTCAAGAAATAGTCACCTTCAAACCTTTGCTCAACAGAGCATGTGTTAGCTGTTCCAATTCCCAAGCTCTCCAACAAGAATTGAGCATCATCCAATGCATCTTACTACAGTATGGTTTCACCTCAAGGGAGTTTAAATGCATCTTGGACACAGAAGCTTATTGTTAAACCTGTATGGCAAGTAACTATCCTATATATCACAGGTATCTCAGATGACTGATAAGATCCTGAAAAGATGTAATTTAGTTCCTACCCTTTTTCCTGTCAACAAAATTTCCTCTTGATTATCATCCATAAAAGATAAACATCCCCCTCTTTCCCTGGTGTTTACCAAGTTCAATGCGAGTGTCTCCACTCGTACTTTGACAAACAGGATGTTCTGTTGAAAAAAAAAAAACTACTAAGACCACCAGTCTTATATTAAAAATAATAAACCTAAAAAATCTGGCCTTGTTAAACATGGAGTGGGCACTGGTCATGATATCCTATGGTCCAATACCTGCCTTTTACAGAAGTTCAGGTTTAAGTTTGAGTAGTTATTAAAGAGTGCTGAAGCACTTCTACACTGCTCAAATTTAAATCGGAATGACTGTCTCTCAGTTGCCAAGATTTGGAAGAGTCTCATCTTCATAAATGGCAAGCAATAATGCCCCCCCCATTTTAATTATTATTTTTATTGTTTTTTAAAATTTAATATAATGTCATTTCATTATCAAATTTAATTTTATTTCAAATAAATTTTAAATTTGGGCCCTAATTGTAACCACCCACTAGGTGGAACTTGGCAAGTGGCTCAGCTCTGTAAATAGGATTAACATTCTTTGTTAATTCCTCCCGGACATTTTATACTAAGCACTGTCACTGTTTATCTCATTTAATAGTGTTTTAAAGTAATTAGCCCAATATTCAGAATATCTACGGCTTCAATTTTTAATCATCATTAAATTCCTACTACAAAATTGCTGGCCTGGTTAGCATACCTGCTCTCCAACCAACAGGCTATGAGTTCAAATCCTGCCTTGGGCAAGGATGTTTGTATCTGACTTTAGTTGGAAGATGAATTTCATTACCCAGTGTGAGACCATCATCCTGCTTATTGGAGGACTGAAGTGGCTTGAAAAAGTTCCATGTTTGGTCCCCAGAACAGGGCTTCCAGGCTGTGTAAAAAATAAATTAAAAAATACAAAAATATATATAAAACTGGTAAAAAATAGAAAAAAAACCTTAGCCCACCACTATACAAAATGTACTGTAGATTTTCAAATAACCTTTTGTGGATGGAGCAACAAAAAATAAAAAGGTGTGTGTTGGGAGGGAGGGGGGGGAGACAGGATATCATAATACAACATGACTAAGTTTACACCATTATCAACTTCCTATCAACAATTTTCTTCCACTATTCTGCCTTCTACCCTTTGTACATGAATCATCATATTCTTTCTTGTCATTCTCTACATGTTATGTAGAGAATGACAAGAAACTCGACATGCTACAAGATCTTTCATAATCAATGCTTAAAGACCGATTTGACCGATTTATAGAGGTATAAATCGGTCAAAGCTCATGAGAAGTGAAATGAAATTTCTTGAAAGAAATATCTCACATCATTTCACCTTACTTTTGATAATACTGATTTGCTTAGACCGATTTATACCTCTAACCTCTCCTGCCACAAACTTTCATCTCAGCCATAGTTTCTTCAGTCTCCAAAAAAGTGGTATAACTTTCCACTGAAGGAACTACTTTTAACTTGTAGAACTTTTAACAATGCATAAATTTCAAAACTGCCCAACTTTGGAGTAGAGCTTACACTGGGAATGGTGCTCCTAAATCCATGAGATTGTCTTCTGGATAGTAATACAATAACTGATGATTCCCTCTCTCCAATTGCATACACTCGGAAACCTATTTTTACCAATGTCCATGGATAAAGTTCTGCTAAATTGTCCATATCATTCTTTCACTTTCTTTGAAAACAGTAAGCACATAAGAAACTACTGGTCAACATTACAATCCAGCTTCAATCTTACAGAATCAACTTATCTTCCTCCTCTTTCATTCCAGCAACCTCTATACTTTGGAACAGCCTCCCTCACTATCTTTCATAGACTACAACCCTCAGCTGTTCGAGAAACATATTAACAGGTTTCTTATTTCATTTTACTCTCTTGCTCACACAAGTCTTGCAACCTTTAATATGTGGATCCAATATATATAAAATGTATTTTTGTTCTCCACAAAATTTAAAAGAAACTCAAAAGGATCTTTCTTTACTGGAGATAAGTTTGTAATATTTTTAGTTATTAAAAACTAAAAATATTTATTTTTAGTTTTTAATAACTAAAAATATTACAAAATATTAGTTATTAAATACTAAAAATATTATAAACTTATAAATACTGAACTGGCTAACATAGTAAACCATTATCTGAATGCTCAACTAAAAGTTCAGTATCCAGATTGAATTAAAAACAGTCATCCGGGAGTCTGGTCATACTGATGATAGCTAGCAGCTGTTAAATACAGCATTTAAGAACATTTGAATACCTGGTGTAAAACCGACTCTCAAAATTGTATCTCAAAAAAATACAATTTGACTTTTAAAATAGCATTGAACATAATAAATAAGAACTCATATGCAGAGAACACATAGTTGTGTTGTGTCTAAAATGGGTATAGTGTCACTCAGTTATGGGTTACTTTCCAGTATTCCCCCAAATATTTAATAATTTAATATTTATATGTATATATAATTATGTGAGTATATACATGCTTAATAAATACAGCACTCTTGTTCATTTAATGACACAAATGATGGTAGGGCATTCTTTGTTGAAAGTTGTTGTTTTTTTTTTTTCACTTTGTTATAAATGGCAAGAAATTATGTACACAAAGTTTGTGCATGAAGTATCTTCACAACTGGGTAACTTGTATATATAGAAGCTAATGGCTTCACATTAATTGCCTTAGTACCCCATAATGCAAAGCACACTATCCTTTGCATAATGTGAAAAGCATAATACTTTCCGATGTGTACAATGCGAAAAAATTGCGATGCATTATATATAATGCGATGCATTATGAGAAAAAACAACTACCCAGATCGGTTTCAACCTTTGTATATGTAAAGGGTCATCTCCAAAAACTAGGTGATCCCTCAGATCTTCTGACTTTAATGAGTGACCAAAAAAGATCATTTTAACTCGTTAACTCTTGATCATCAAAGATACTCAGTGACAGGCAAGCCCTTTCACCGAACAGAGCTGTTCACCTTCCAAGGAAACCATACACAAAATGGCCTGACCGAGGGCACGTTTGTAGAGACCATACCAAAGGCAAGCATCTAATGGAATGCAGTGATCAAACCCACTTAAAAGATTCTTTCCACAGATGCGGGACTGTTGAAGTGTAAGCCTTTTCCAAAAACTATTGACATCCCCCCCCACAAGATCACCCAACCTCAATGAGTGACCTAAAGGATCATTTAACTCATACTCTCAATCACTCAAAGATACTCAGCATTAGTTCTACTCAGTGACAGGCTCACCCTGTCCAGCCTGCCTTGTTAGACATCCAGCCTACCTCGGTGGTAGGCTGGATGTTTTTCCCAGGGAAAAACACATCCAGCGAAGCAGTCCTGACAAAGGCCATGTCAGTAGAAGCCAACAGACATCTAAAAAATGCAATGAATGAGACCACTTAAATGGAACTCACATCTGTGGAAAACCACATCAGTGAGATGTTGAAAGTTTATTTATCACTTGGTTAGACTATAATAAATTTAGTTTAATATAGTCTAACATTATTACAGTCTACCTTTGCAACGGCAACTCATTGCAAAGGTGGAGCAAGCAACGAGTTGCTTGGTGTTGTACTACCTTACCCGAGTCCTGAAGATACTGTCAGGCGCAAACTTTGTTTGCTCACACTTGGATAAAGGATTAAACTAAATTTATTACACATTAGTAAGAGCTAGACAGAAGAGATACCAAGGTTGAAGTAATGTAGAAGTCACATATTTCTCATGCACAAGTAGTGAAAAGGTGTAATACATAATTAAAATACTCTAGATTAATCCAAGTGCAAGCAAATTTTGTACGTGAAGTATCTTCACAACTAGGCGATTTGTATATATAGGCTAATGGCTTCCTATAATGCATATTATTTATTATTAGACACCTCCAGGGAGTCCACCAACTGCATCTTCTACACCAACGCCATCTACTGTCCACCACTAGTATTTTCACAGACAATCACAAACATCCATGCCCATGGCAGGATTTGAACCTGCAGTCTTTTGGCTGGAGAGCAGATATGCCAACCACTCGGCCAACCAGGCCAGCTGGCCGAGTGGTTAGTGTATATTATACACACCCAAAAGGTTGTGTGCTTTGCATTATGGGATACTAAGGCAAGTAAATTGAAGCCATTTAGTCTCTATATACAAGTAGCCTGGTCATGATGATACTTTACGTGCAAACTTTGTCTACACTTCAATAAAGGATTAAACAATATAATTTGGTATTTTTAATTTGAGACATTCTTTGTCTTCTCAATTCAGTTACCAATTCTCAATTGTTAAATTCTGTAGGAAATCTAGGGTATGATTCTACAATTCAAAGAAGAAACGTGTGAAGAAGTTATTATGTGCACTGATGTTAATTAAATCACAAGGTGTTAAACAAAAATATCTGGAAAAGATGAAGTTTTTGTTTAACACTTTTTATTATTATTATTATTAACATGACACCTCCAAGGAGTCCCAAGACTCATCGAGGGAGGCCACTTACTCCACAACTCTCCGTCTCCACCTCAATCCTCCAACTACAATGAACTGCAACTACTTTCATCATCCACACCAACGTCATCTACTGCCAATCACCACCACTAGTATTTTCACAGACAACCACATACATCCATCCATCTTTGTCACCATCTAAAAGAGAAATGGAAGTTAACAGATTGACAGTTAGCACTTCAGCATTCACATTAAATTGCTTTTCCTAAGTAACAAGAAGACAACAAAAGTTGTCTTCTCAGTTGTTACCTAAAGCAAAACCTATCCTTCAAAATCCCATGAGGCCATCAGAGAATCCTATTATCCACCAATCCAATCCTGTATTCTATTCATAACCAACTTCTCCACCTTACAACTGCAGATAGACAGACTGGTCTATAATTAGAAACTTCTTTCCTACAACAATGCCTGTGTGTGTGTCAGCACTATTTTGCCTTCTTCCCATAAAAGCCTTTGAAACTGCCAGATTATCATTCAACAGTCAAGTCCAGGCATAGCTTCTGCACATTTCCAAAAAATATGTCAATTCCCATGGCCTTATTAATAACCAAACTGACACATGATAAACCTCTTGCTTTCACCTCTAATCCCTATATCATTTGCCTCCCTTCTAAGTTGCAGTGCATCGTTTATACTGATACGGTATGTATTGGCGATTTCAATTCCCCTGGAAATTTTCGAAATTATTATTATTACGGGCAACTCCAAGGAATCCTTAGACTCATCGAGGGAGGCATTAAACAACTACTCAACGTCCACACAGTATCTATCATACCTTGCCTTGAACTCATTCACAGTCATAGCACCCACAACAGACACTGGCAACTTATTCCACTCATTCACCACTCTCCAAGTAAAAAACCTAGTTCTAACACCCTTGCTAACCACACTCTTGCCCAGTTTCCATGGATGGCCCCTGGTCCTCCCACCACCAGTCCTGTTCTCAAAAATATCCTCTGAATTAATCTTATAGAAACCATTCAGTAATTTGAATATCTCAATCATATCACCTCTTTACCGCCTATCAACCAATTTCTGCAACCCACAAATCTTCAACCTGTTCTCATAAGGTTCATTCCATAGACCTGCTATCATCTTGGTCACTTGCCTCTGGATCCTCTCCACCTCCTCCTCCCCATCAAGAAGAAACCCTGGCATCCAGATCTGGGCACAGTAGTCAAGATGGGGTCTTATCAAAGCTCGATACAGAGGAACAATAACTTGCTTGTCTCTGCTCGTCAAAGTATTCTTCAGTAACCAAGTGATTTGATGAGCTGATTTAGCCACTTTTGCAATGTGTCCTCTGAACTTCAACTCCCTATCCACCAACACTCCCAAATCCCTGGCCTCGTCAACCTCCTGGAGGGCAGTTTCACCAATGTGGTATACTGCTGCTAATCTTTTCACCCCAAAATGCATAACCTTACACTTCGCCACATTAATTTGACATCCATTCTCCTTATCCCAGTCCTCCAATCTATCCAAATCATCCTGCAAAATTTTGACATTATGCGCATTCACCATTACTCTGCCCAACTTTGCATCATCAGCAAACAAATGAACAGTTCCTCTGCATCCCAGACAAAATCTTACCTTAATAAATTGCATTATATGCAAATTCTGAAATTTCCAGGGGAATGCAGAACCGCTAGGTTTTGTCCGGAATATAACAGTAAGAATAAAAACCCTTTCTTTTCTTTTTGATTCGATTCAGTGCGTAGTCGTCTGGAAAAAAAACATTATACTTATAAAAATGCTTTCGTACACCGCTTCCAAACTTCAATAACGTCATACACGGTTACGGTATTTATCAACAAGTCATAACAATAATATCGATATTCACCTGGCAGAAAAAAGGGGAGAAAAGAATGATCTGAGATGCAAAAAGTTTCAAGAACAACGTTTAATAAACGGGATACTGCACATCAGTTCAAAATGATATTACAAAACACCCTATAACGACCAAAAGATTTTGGAAAAATATATCTCACTTGCAAATCTCATTACAAAAACTATCCACTAGTGGGAGAGTCTCAACAAAGCAAGTTCTTAAAAAAATAATAATTAATAAATTTTGTAACGCTCTTTATTATTATTATTTACTAAAATAAACGGCTTTGAAAAAATGCTGGATCTATTATCCATTCGATTTTTATAGCTCTTTATTATTATTACAACTACTACCATCAACATCATCTACCGTCCACCACCAACAGCAGTATTTTTTTGTCTGTAAATTTCGTGTGTTAAAATGACAGATTTGCCTGTATGCACGATTAAAAAATGAAATTTCAGGGAGAAAAAATCTCGCATCCCCGATGAAATCGAATAACTCACCTTCAATTGAAAAACATATATTATTATTATTATTATTATTATGTAACACCTCCAGGGAGTCCAAAGACTCATCGAGAAAGAGTGTGCCAACAGCATTGGACTATAGCGATCCCTTCCAACTACTAACTGCACTCAAACTTGCTTAACTTTTTGCGTGAGCCATTAGTAGCAGAGGCTCTACCAATTGAGCAACCTTTACTGGCAAAAACAATTTTCATCCCAAAGTGAGTGTGTTGAGAACACACTCACTTTTCAGACAAAAACTACTAGTGGTGGTGGATAGTGGATGCCACTGGTATAGATCGGGGGGAGGGGGTCGGCAAACTTTTTAGACCATCGACCCTTCATGGAATCCCTTGATCTTCATCGATCCCATCATGTTAAATAAATGAATAAATGTTATCAATAATAAATTTTTAAATTTAAAAACAATAATTCCTTCACCCTTTTCATTGTTTCATTGGTAAATGATAGTATAAAAAATAAAAAAAAATCACCTAACATCTTTTTCTTCCCGTATATAGGGAGAAGACGAGGCCAATTAACCCTATCTAACTTTGGAGACTGAGTGGGCAGTTCAATCTCCACTGGTACCCAGGGTCGGCCATCTCGGGGGTACAGTGGATGCAATGCACCTGGGCTCCACAATCGAGTGGGCACAGTCGGTACACATTTGCGGAAAAATATGATATTTCGAATGTGTTTTTTTTATTTGTTTTCCTGTGCCAAAATCATTTGCAGGCAAGAGGTTTTACAATACGTTTATTTCGATTCCTTTAATTTTTACCTTTGAAAAATATTTTAGGGCCTCAAAAGGTTTCTTGCACCCAGGCTCCTTTATAGAGAAGACTGATCCTGCTGGTACCCAATCAGAGATAGCTGGCCCAAGGCTATCACTGATTAAGCACCACGCAGTGAAGAGAGACGGCTCAACAAGTGCCACCATCTCGATGGTATATATCCATCGAGATGGTATAAATCAAGGGCCGCCATTATGGGCATTATAACTTTAAAAAATATTACACTTGAACTGCTTGAACCCTCACATGTCAAAATGTATGATATTCAAAAGCCCACTAAATAAGCTAGATAACAATAAGTACATAGATATCCAACATCTGCTTTCCTATATATATGGCACATCCATCAAACTACCATTTGATCCAAGGATCGCTTTCTTCCACTTATTTGACTTAAGCTTATCTAGTCCATTCCCAGAGTTCCATCTCAACTAGATATTTTTGGATGTTATTTTCCCAATTTTGTCATCGTATTCCTATTGGTCGCTTTCCATTAGGTTTAATCGTGAACAATTATTTAGTCCTTATTTCATCAGCTAATACTGGGATCTATAGAGTTCGTATATTTCTTGATTACGTTTTCTTCTTCATCATCCATTTGTTGTGTTATCTCTTACACATCCAAGGTTATTTCTAAAGATTTCGTTTTGAAATGGATCGGAAAAACTTCTATTGCTTGGTAGTTAGCAGACCGGCACTAGGAATTTTGTCGCCCCGCGCAATAACATATTTTACCGCACCTTCCTCATAAAAAAAATAAAAAAATTAAAAAAAGCTCCTTTAATGATGTCTTAAAAGTCATGATGTTAGGCAACATGTCTGACCATAAATTCTAAATAGTAGCATTAGCTAATGAAATTTCATAAATTAATGAAAAATGATCATAAACTATATTTTTTTTACCGATAGAGAGAGACAATTAACTCTTTAACAGCGGAATTTTGTTCTGAAAATATGCATCTGCCCTTCAGAATACAGGCAATTTACAGACAAAAAATACTAGATGTGGTGGGCGGTAGATGGCGTTGATGGAGATGATTCGTAGTAGAGGTTCGGTGTAGTGGTTGAGACAGTTGTATGTATCCTCCCGCGATGAGTCTTCGGACTACTTGGAGGTTTCAGGAATAATAATAATAATAATAATAATAATAATAATAATAATAATAATAATAAAAATCAGCTAACGTCTTTTTATTCCCGTATATACGGGAGTAGGCGAGGCCATTTAGCCCTATCTAACTTTTGGAGACTGAGTGGGCAGTTCAATCTCCACTGGTACCCAATCAGAGACAGATGGCCCAAGGCTATCACTAATTAAGCGGTACGCAGTGAAGAGAGACGGCTCAAATGTGCCGCCATCTCGTGGTCTCTAACCCTAACAATATATTTAATGTCTGAAATAATGTGGGTTCTACGGTCGATTTTCTTGAGTTTACAGGACGAAAAACCCGAGTTTCCGGGAGGAAAAACCTGCTTGCCCGTGCCAGAGATCGACTAACTCCGGAACCGGTCGAAAAAAGGCTTAGAAAAATTTCCTCTAGTCGCCGACTAGACTCGAAACCAACCAAGACTTCCTTCGTGCGGCTTAGCGCGGTGGTGTGCAAACGCCACATCCACTGAGCTACACAGGCTCTGCATATAATAATAATAATAATAATAATAATAATAATAATAATAATAATAATAATAATAATAATAATAATAATAATAATAATAATAATCTGCATGTGTAATTAAAATCAAGCGAAAACGAGTATACTAGTCAAATGCAGAGTAAATGCACCTGCTATAAATTTTAATTAAATTATAACAAAGTGACAATTATTAAAAGTTAGTTTATTTGAAAAATCAATAATTTTATTGCTCCAAAATTCATTAATATTAAAAATAATATCAACACAACCTAAAACTGTTGTTTTTTTAAAGACCATGAAAAATCCACGAACATAGAAGAAAAAAAAGACAAAATTATATAGCAATTTGCAGTACGATTATAATTTATAAAAAATCGGAGTGCGTTGCGCGATCTTTTTTAAAAGTTTATCAGAGAGTTTTCATTATTTTCTGGGGAAAATTAAACGCCATTTGCACAGTTCTCACAAGACATTATTTGAATTGCTTGCAATGGTATTTCACTTGCTTTGCAAACAACAATATTTTCATAAAAAATGCAAAAAATCATTGATCATTAGATTTCTTCATAATAATAAGAAAAAATATTTTTTTAAAATTTTTAATAAAAGGCCTGTGTAGCTCGGTAGGCCTGTATAGTTCAATGGAAGTGACGCTTGCGTCCTCTGCGCTTGGTCGCTCGAAATTTGACTTAAGTTCAAGTTTAGTCACCTACTGGAGGAACTTTTTCTAAGCCTTTCTTCAACCGGTTCAAGAATTAGTCGATCTCTGGAACAGGCAAGCTGGTTTTTCCTCCCGGAAACCCAAGAAAATCGACCGTAGTACCCATATTATTTCAGACAGTGACATATCTTGTTAGGTTTAGGTATCCAGAGATAGCAGCACTTGTTTGCCAGCCTCTTCATCGGTGGAGGCTATAATTAGTGATAGACATGGGCAAGCTATATCTGATTGGCTATTGGTGGAGATTGAACTGACCACTCAGTCTCCAAAAGCTGGATTAGGGTATAAAGGTCTCGCCTACTCCATATAAGGGAATGAAAGGCGTTAGCTGATTTATTTATTTTTTTATAAAAAAAATCAGCTAATGCTTTTTTGTTCCCATATAGGGAGTAGGCGAAGCCGTTTAGCCCTATCTAACTTTTGGAGGCTGAGTAGGCAGTTTAATCTCCACTGGCATCCAATCAGAGATAGCTGGCCCAAACTATCACTAATTAAGCGGCACACAGTGAAGAGAGACGACTCAACAAGTGCTGGCATTTCGTGGTCCCTAACCTTGACACAATATATTTAATGTCTGAAATAATGAAGGTTCTACGGTCGATTTTCTTGAGTTTTACGGGACGAAAAATCCGAGTTTCCAAGAGAAAAAAAACCACTTGCCCGTGCCAGAGATCTACTAACTCGGGAACCAGTTGAAAAAAGGCTTAGAAAAATTTCCTCTAGTCACCGATTAGATTCAAAACAAAGTCTTCCTTCATGCGGTTAAGCGCCGTGGGGTGCAAACGCCACATCCACTGAGCTACAGAGGCTCATTTATTTTTTATTTATAATAAAATTTTAATTTTTGTTACAAAGGGTAATATTTTTTCATATGACGAGTATACTCGTTATTACCCAAAAAGTTGTCATTTCTAAAAAAAAAAATGACGTATATACTTGTCGAACACCGTTAAAAGTCCAAAGAGAAATAAAATAATGTAATGCTCATCATGTCATGTAGAATGAAGAACTGCTAAATTGCACAGATTATACAGGAGGAGTGGTGTGGAGTTTGTGGACGTGGGAGTGAGTTTGATGGGCAAAAGGAATTACACAAGATACATGGTTTGCATCTGAATGGATTTGGTGTGGGAAGACTGGGAAAAGTGCTGTTGAATGAAGTGAAAGTGGACCTGCAGAATCAGGTAAACGAGAGTTATTAAGGGAGAGGAGCAGTGGATATACAGAGATCAGGCAGAGTTGAGTGTAAGGATGTGTATAATAATGCCCGCGCTAGTACGAAGGACAACAAATCAGAATGGGATAGTTAGTATAAGGCATCGAGATTGGGGTGGGACTAACGGGCTTCAGCATTTCATGTATACTAATGCCAGGAGTATTAGGAACAAGAAGGAAGAATTTTTGGCCTTGGTTGGCTCTTCCTGGCTAAAAGATATTGGCATTAGTGAAATATGGCTGAACATAAGATGATATAGCTAGTGGGATACAATGTGAAGGGTATAGTGGGTTCAGTAGGGACAGAGAGAATAAAATGGGGGAGGAGTGTTATTGATGATAGCTGATGAACTGCAGCCAAGGAGCATAGAAGTGGAACTGCAGGATAGAGAAAAGAGCACATTTGAGGCTATTTGATGTGAGATTGAGACTCGCAGAACAAAATATACAGTTGGGTGCTGCTATAGATCAGGTGATGGAATAGGTGGTGGTGAAAGTATGCATAAGCAAATAGACGCAATGAGTCAAAGGAGGATAATTTTTATGGGGGATTTCAACTATGGTAACATTGATTGGATGGACGAGATGACACATGGAAGGAAGGAATTGGATTTTATGCAGTTATTAAGTGCTAACTATCTGAGACAGTATGTAATGGAAAACAGTAGGCGTTCGAGAGTGCTTGAACTAGTAATTTTGATTGAATATTGAATGAATATTACAACGTTTCCATCAATTGGTGAGAGTGATCATAAGATCTTGTCTTGGGAGGTGGCTAAATATGTGGAATTTTCAATTATGACTGGGTACATGTGGAATTATAGGGCTGGGAAGTATGACAAGCTTAGGAGTTTGCTTGGTTCTGTGCCATGGCATGTAAAACTTTAAGGGCTGGATGTAGATTGGGCATTTGCAGGAGGTTATGGCTGACTGTATACCTAGAGTCCGAATTGTAAATCAAGAAGGAGTTAAATGGATGAATAACACCATAAAGCTTGAGCTGCAAAAAAAAAGAAAACTGTGTAGGAAATTTAAATAGAAAGGTGACCTGAAGACATACGAACAGTATAAAGCACAGGCCAGAAGAGCAACGAGTGTAGTAAGAAAAGATAAAGCGGATTATGAAAGGGATTTATCCATGCAAACTAAAGAGAATCCAAAACAGTTTTTCGACATGCTACAAGTAAAAGAAAAAATGTATACGGCAGAATGATTTTAAGGAATGCCGATGGTAGGGTGGTAACCGAATCATTTGATATAGTGGAATAACTGAGTGAGCACTTTGCAAGAGGTATATCATCCAGGTGGTGATATTGCAGGAATGAAAGAACCCATAGCTTAATACGGGAATTGTCGTGAATGAAGTGGAGATGAATAGTCTATTACAAAACCTTAATTAGCAGTGCCCTTGACCATTTTGTTTATTTTGAGTATCGGGTCTCGTTTAGACCTGAGGAGGATAGAAAGAGAGAAAAATAGTTCCACTGCATAAAGGAGAATCCAAGACTGCTGTTGCAAATTACCGACCGATCAGCATATCATGAGTCGTTGTCAAGGTCGTGGAGAAAGTAATCAAGAGAAAATTACAGGAATGTATAGATGAAAATGGGATACTGTATGGGAGACAGCATGGTTTTGTGAAGGGTAGATCATGCTTCAGTAAATTGCTCACGTTTTTTAACACAGTGACGGCTGAACTGGATAAGGATAATGGGTTTACAGTGATACTGCTGGACCTTGCTAAGGCCTTTGACAGGATACCACATGGAATTCTAATCAGTAAACTACTATGGCTCACGTTTTTTAACACAGTGACGGCTGAACTGGATAAGGATAATGGGTTTACAGTGATACTGCTTGACCTTGCTAAGGCCTTTGACAGGATACCACATGGAATTCTAATCAGTAAACTACTATGGGGAGGGGTATAGGGTTAGTTAGATGGATAGGAAAGTGGTTGATGAAGAGATATCAGCGAGAGGTTTATTCAGGAGTAGATTCGAAAAGCCGCCTGTGACCAGTGATGTAAACACGGGTGCTGTTCTTGGAGCACTGCTACTTAATTTGTACATTAACGACATAAGAAAGGATCTGAGAGGAACTGTTCGTCTGTTTGCTGATAATGCAAAGTTGGGAAGAGCAATAGTGAATGCACATGATGTCAACATTTTTACAGGATGATTTGGATAGATTGGTGGACTGGGCTAAGTAAAACGGATGTCAATTTAATGTGGCAAAATGTAAGGTTATGCATTTTTGGGGTGAAAGATTAGCAGTAGTATACCATATTGGTGGAACTATACTCAGGGGGAACATCGCAAAAGTGGCAAAATCAGCTTATCAAATCACACGGTTACTGTAGAGTACTTTGCCGAGCAGAGACAAACAAGTTATTGTTCCTCTGTATCGAACCTTGATAAGACCCCATCTAGACTACTGTGCCCATATATAGGCGTTAGGGTTTCTTCTTGATGGGGAGGAGGTGGAGAGGATCCAGAGTCGAGTGACCAAGATGATAGCAGGTCTATGGAATTAACCATATGAGAACAGGTTGAAGATTTGTGGGTTACAGAAATTAGTTGATAGGCCGAAAAGGGGTGATATGGAGACATTCAAATTACTGAAGATTTTCTATAAGATTAATTCAGAGGATATTTTTCAGAGGACTAGCGGTGGGAGGACTACAAGCCATCCATGGAAACTGGGCGAGAGTGTGGTTAGCAAGGGTGTTATAGCTAGGTTTTCTACGTGGAGTGTGGTAAATGAGATAAGTTGCCAGAGTGTGTTATGGGGGCCATGACTGTGAATGAGTTCCAGGCAAATTATGATAGAAACTGTGTGAATGTTTAGTCGGTCTTGATATGATGTTAGAGTCTCACTCGATGAGTCTAAGGATTCCTTGGAGTTGCCTGTAATAATAATAATAACAATTATAAATCATAAACACATAACTATGGTAAATATATTTTTTTTTAGATTTCAGAACATAGTCATGTCTTAACATAGGTTAATTTACATTTTCACTGTTAAAATGTCAACCTACTGTTTAAAACGAAACGTTTCTTGCTTCCGTATTCGCAAAATCACAAATATGTCCAGTGTAGTTTAATTGCTGATCGTTTTGATGTTCAATTTAAATCATTGGAAGACCTTCCACATCGAGTTTTGGCCAATGTAAAGCTTAAATAAGTTTTAATAAGTTTTAGTTTGAAAGACTACGCTCGCCGCTTTGGAAAAGATAGCGTTCGCATTTAGTCGAAGATTATTTCAGGCCCGGCTTCATTCCCTGTGCTCATCTCAAAGTAAAACACGAAAAGACACAGTAATCACATCATTGTTAACACTTCACTGTGGACTTGTCGGCTTTTCGCTCACAAGTAAGAAACAACGAAAATCGCATATGGAGACAGAATAAAGACCATTGTTAAGTCTACAAAAAATCAAATTAATTCATTCATTCTGAAATTTTATATATAATATAATCTTGTAATTCTATATATATAATAAAAAAATAAATAAATCAGCTAACGCCTTTTTATTCCCTTATAGGGAGTAGGCGAGGCCTTTTAACCCTATCTAGCTTTTGGAGACTGAGTGGGCAGTTCAATCTCCACCGGTAGCCAATCAGAGATAGCTGGCCCATGTCTATCACTAATTATAGCAACTACCAATGAAGAGGCTGGCAAACAAGTGCTGCCATCTCTTGGTACCTAACCCTAACAAGATATGTTACTGTCTGATATAATGTGGATACTACGGTCGATTTTCTTGAGTTTACGGGATGAAAAACCCGAGTTTCGGGGAGAAAAAACCCGTTTGCCCGTGCCAGAGATCGACTAACTCGGGAATCGGTCGAAGAAAGACTTAGAAAAAGTTCCTCCAGTCGGCGACTAGACTTGAACTTAAGTCTGACTTCAAGCGACCAAGCGCAGAGGACGCAAGCCCCACTTCCACTGAGCTACACAGGCCTTGTAATTCTATATTCATTAAGAATATGTTACTGTACTTTCATTAAGCAATTTTGATAAATATGCATGCATTTTAACATCAGGTCAAGGTCAACTCATTGCCAACAATGGAATCGGAAATAAATGCAAGAGAGAAGGTGTTCTGCTATTGTCACGTCATCTGATATCAATACTGACAGTGCGATATGAAACGCAAGATAATACGGTGTGTTATGATCCATCGAGTCGTTTCCAACTCCTGGCGAACATACACTCGCCATTCCGATCTGAGCCTGACCATGTCTTTCAGAACCAGCAAGCGCACTCCAGTTGCTTCTTTAACTCCATCTACCCAACTAATTCTTTGTACTTCCTCTTCTCCTGCTTCCATCAACTTTAGCAAGCATTATCATCTTCTCCAGACTGTCATTTGCTTGCATAATATGTCCGAAATATGGCAATTTTTGCTTGATGATCATCGCTTCAAGGGAGCAATCTGGCTTTATTCTGTCTATCACTGATTTATTGGTTTGCTGTGCAGTCGATGATATTCTTAGTAAGCGTCTCCAAACTCATAATTCAAACGTATCTATCTTCCTTCTTTCATTTTTTCTCAGGGTCGAACTTTTACATCCATACAGCACCACAGGGATTACCAGGATTACCATTGCTTTCACGATTCTGATTTTTGTTGTGAGGCTAATATCTTTATCTCTAAAGATCTTGCTTAAATTTGTCATTGTATTTTTTCCCAGTAATAATCTTCTATCTTCTTCGTTACAATAACCATCTTTATCAATTCGGGATCCTAGGATCACAAAATTGTTAACTGCTTCCATTTTTTCCCCATCTACTTCAAAATCATTCAAAGTTCACATGTTTCTGTAACTTTTATCTTTTAGAAGTTAAATTTATGACCATATTTAGCACTTTTTTCTTTAACTTTCATAAGTTCCTTCAAATCTTCTTTGCATTCTGCTAGCAAGGTGGTATCATCTTCATACCTCAAATTATTAATATTTTTTTCACCAATTTTAATTCCAACTGAAGACTGCTCCAGCCCTGGTATTCCTAAAATGTATTCGCTGTACAAGTTATACAGGTACGGAGATAAAATACATCCTTGTCGCACCCCTTTACCTATTGTGAAATATTCAATTTCTTCAAGATCTGTTCGGACAGTAGCTTCTTGATCATAATAAAGATTCCTTAGAAGGATAATGAAATGCTCTGTGACACCTATTGTTCTTAACACATTCCACAGTTTCACATGATCTACAGAGTCAAAAGCTTTGCTGTAGTCAAGAAAACAAAGGTAGACAATGTCTTGTGATATTTCTGTGCTCTTTCTATTATCCATCTCACATTTGATCTCTTGTTTCTCTGCCTTTTGGAAATCCTGCCTGTTTATCTGGCATTTCTCTCTTCATGAATGGTTCCTGTCTTTTCTGAATGATATTAGCGCCTCTTTTCTGAATAAACTCCTCCGTAGCGCATTTGAAAATACGATGGTACGTTGCGCCGTTCGATTGGAAAAGGCCTAAATTCGATTCTCGTCATGACGGGAGGAATCTTTATATGTACATGGACTTTTTCAATCGAAGGGGGAGTTAGACGATCTCATACGGAGATAGCAGGTTTTATCTACCGGAAACTCGGGTTTTTCGTCCCGCATACAGACAAATCGGCCCTTCAGAACATATGCAATTTACAGACAAAAAAAATACTATCTGTGGTGGTGGACAGTAGATTGCGCTGATGTTGTTGATTGGTGGTAGAGGTTCAGTGTTAGTGGTGGGAGAGTTGTACAATAGGTGTCCAGCCGCGATGAGTCTTCGGACTCCTTGTAGGTGTCACGAATAATAATAATAATAATAATAATTTTTTTAAAATAATAATAGTTTATTATCTCTCAAATAATTACATGAATATACTAATATTTAGGTTGCAACTTTATAATATACTAATATACTAATATATATATATATATATATATATATATATATATATTTGTTATTAATTTGGTTGCTGTGTTGGAAGTAGGCAGATCTTTGGGAGGTCAAATGAATGATCTGAAAGGTCTGATCAAAGTGAAATTGAAGATATATCCTGTGTTATTGCATCTGTCTTGATGGTTCACATTCTTTTTTATTGTGGGCTTCTTTTTGAACTATTTAGGAGGCCTTTTTCTTCACAGTGGCAGCCTTTCTATGTCTTCTGTGCTTTTAATTTGTGTCGGCTTTGAAGTTTGTGACTTCCTTATTAATATCTTGGCATCTCTGGTCCATGAAAATTGGTAATTTTTTTCCATTTTGCTTTTCTTGTTTGGTACAACAGATTCTGGTTGAATGGTGTTAAATATTCGGATAGGAAGATTGGTGTATTGTCTTGCTGTGCATTCAAGTCCTTGGCAACTGGTTTTTTCTGCCTGCTGGCTTTTATGAGATTGTCTCTTGTGGACTTGCTCTTAAGACGAATTATGACTGGTGCAGGTCGTGGGAGGCTTGGTTTTTGCTCTTCCTAGGAATCGATTTACGGTCTGAATGTCGTTAAGCTGTAGGGGGATATCAATTGCATGGCCTAATTTTAAAACCACGTCTCTGAGGTTTTCTGCAGGTGCAGTTTCAGGAAGACCGCTTATGACAAGGTCTTTTTTATGTTGTTGCTGATTTAAACGTTCGTATTGTAGTTTTAGAGAATGAAGTTCTTGTCGGAGTCCAGATGTATTTTTCATCAAATTGTTTTGCCTGTCATTTAGTGTGTTAATGCTCATTTTAATGTCTTTTACCGTTTGCAACACTTCTATGACTGCTAAATTATTATGTTTTACCAAATCTTCATATTCGCTAGATTTTTTTGTTATTTGTTCGTTCTGTTTCTTAAAGAGTTCTTGCACAAAGTCTACTAAGCTGGCTTTTATGGTCTCTAGACCGTTTCCTATTAGTATATATTTAAAGAGTTGAAATTATAGGACTCACCTGCATTTTTTTCGTCTGTTCAGTTCGTCGTCTGATTTTGCCTCCGGTATAATCGGCTGCGTCGTAGGTGGCTGTTTTAGGTGCGTTTCTTTGTTCTTCCTACAGAGTACCCACTTCCATTCCTCGGTGTTACATCGGATTCATATTTATGTTGCCCGGTTGTTTCTGAAAAGCCGGCACATTTTAAGTGTAGAATCCTACTGCATTTCTTGTCGTACATTTCATTTCGTACAAGTTATATTATTTCTGTTGGACGATAAATCCTCCAGGCATTTGATACACTTCATGACTCACCTTTCTTCCCTTAGGCAGTATGGCATGATTATAAAGATGGCGACGTCCTTTGTTCTTCGCTCGTTGTTGACCACGGTCCTCTCTGCTCCCTTTTCAACACTTCAAAATTTGGTTTCTTCTTAGCCGATCTCGTTGAATTTTATATCACTATCTTCGGCATGATAAGCAGGGTTACTTGGGAACACTTTCAACTTAAAACAGGAGTTGGAACCACTTTAAAACTATAAAAAACTGGTGCAGCGATATCACATTGCGCCCGTTCGTATGTCTACACAGCGCCTTCTTTATGCTAATGTTAAGTAAAACTTCACTTGCATGAGAAATCATTGCTATAGTTCTGTCATTTTCGCACTCTCTTGCATCGCCTTTCTTCAATAAAGGTATATAAACTGCTTTTTTCCATTCCCAAGGCGATGTAGTTGTGATCCAAATTCGCTGACATAGAGCTGCTAAAATCTTAACTGCCTCTTCTCCCAAGGCTTTGAGCAACTCAATGGGTATCCACTCTCCGGTGGTACTGGGTCCTGTGTATAATCCAACTCTTCAAATTTCTCAGTAATTTTGGATTCCTTTATGTAAATGGCTTCTGTATATTCTTTCCATCTTTCTTTAATGTCTTCAGCTTCTGTAAGATATCCTTTGTGTTTACTTTTCAGTATTGTCACCTTGGCACTAAACTTCCCCGTTAGTTCTCTTATCTTTTTGAAAAGATTTCTTGTTTTTCCTTTCTTGTTTTGGTCTTCTATTTGTTGGCATTCCTGGTTAAAGTATTTTTCATTGTCTCTTCTGGCTTGTCGTTGAAACTCTGCATTCAAGTGCCGCACGTCCTGCAAATTCCTGTGGCCTTCATTTTCCTCCTTTCATGAGCAGTTTTGATGGCATCTTCTGACAGCCATTTGGACTTCTTCCTCCAAACTGTTGGAATATTCTTCTTTGCTTCTGTTTTAATTATACCTTTAATCTCTTCCCATAGTTCATCTGGTTCTCTTTCACACAAATTGAATGTGTTGAATCTGTTCTATATGCTGATATTGTATTCAGCTGGTATGTTTCCAAGATCACATCTGCCAGACATTTGTGTTCTTTTCAGTTTCCATAGTTTAACATGTATCGTAGCCACTAATAACTCATGGTCTGTTCTACAGTCTGCACCTGGAAAAGTCTTGACAGACTGAATTGCATATTTCCATCTTCTTTGTCCAAGTATATAGTCAATTTGATTTCTTTGTTGTCCATCAGGTGATACCCATGTGTAAACTTTTCTTCTGTGCTGTTTAAAGCAGATGTTAGCAACAAACAAAAAATTCTCTGCACAAAACTCAACTAGCCTCTTTCCTGCAGCATTACGAAAACCTAAACTAAAAAGACTTGTTATTCCTTGTTCCTCAGTCTCTCCCACTTTTGCATTCCAATCTCCAATAAGTAGCCATAAATCTCTCTTTGGTGCTGTATCTATCTGCTTCTTGTAACTTGCCATAAAATTCTTCAATGTCTTCTTCTGATGCCTCTGTAGTAGGCGCATAAACCTGAATGATGGTCATATTCATTGGATGTCCACTCACTCAGAGAGAAATGATTCTGTCACTCACTGGAATATATCCCAATATATGCCTAGCCATCTTTTTCCTGAATAAGAAAGATACTCCATTTCTTCGAACTGTCTTATGTCCTGAGTAATACAACATATAGTCCCCTGACTGAAAATTGCCCATTCCTATCCATCTACGTTCATTTATTCCCAAGATATCCAGATTCTTGCCCTTCATTTCCATCTTTATTATTTCCGGCTTACCTTGGTTCATGCTTCTAACATTGCAAGTTCCTGTGGAATGTTAGAAGATCATGGTGGTCTTTCTCCCTAACCATCCTATTCCAACTTTGTAACAATCCGCGATATGCTTCACTTGACCAAGCGCCAAATTGATGTGTTGGATATTAGTTTGCCATCTGACATATAATGATGTAATCTACCTATAAACAAATTGAGACCGAGCAGGAGTCTATATTTTCACTGTTGTGTTTCAAAGAACTAAACGCCAAATGGAATAAGTTCGTACAAAGCACGACCTTTTTTTCCCCAAAAACATCAATTTGGCGCTTGGTGAAGTGATGCATAACGCATGTTCCATCTACAGAGCAGCTAGTGAGAAAGAATATTAATAACTTTATACGGAATAAAAAATTTCTCAACTCTAAGTATAATCGAAATAATAAATAATACATTTTTTTTTTCATATATGGGAATGACATGAAATAGGATTTCAAATTTTCACGCGTTCAGTCTCCAAAAGCTAGATAGGCATAAAGGCCTCACCTACTCCCTATAATAGAATAAAAGGCGTTAGCGGATTTAGAATAAATCCGCTAACGCCTTTTATTAGTTTTTAGGATTAGAATAAATTAGAATATTAGGATTAGAATAAAATGCATTAGCCGATCTCGTTGAATTTTATATCACTGTCTTCGGCGCGATAAGCAGGGTTACTTGGGAGCACTTTCAACTTAAAATAGGAGTTGGAACCACTTTAAAACTATAAAAAACTGGAGCAGCGATATCACATTGCGCCCGTTCGTATGTCTACACAGCGCCTTCTTTATGCTTATTTTTTTAATTTTCGCGTGATGAATTTTCCACGCGGTGAATTGGTTCCGCGATGAATTGTCCAGACACGATTAAAATAAATCAGAGTAGTCCAGTGCATTGACACACCCAGGGAGGGGGACAAAGGATCCTTCCCCCCAAAAGAAAAAGGAAAAAAAAACTAGAAAAATTTCCCAAAAGCTTTTTTCTAATTAAAATTCTTTTTTTTTTTTTAAATGTGTGTTGTGTTGTGTCTTTTATTTCTATGCTACTTATGAATTAGCAGTCTCATAAGGTGGGAATACCCTATAGCCCTCGAGAATCCTGGCCGCTGTGAACGCAAGGCGAACGAAGTAGTGCTAGGGAGCTACTTCGTTTGCCCTGGCCGGGCCAGAGGAGATCACGAGAATCATGTATTGGCGATCACTGCAGATGCTCAGTCATAGCTCGTATGCAATGCGTAATGTCTGTTCTCAGTTCTCAAATCGTCTACTCAACTCTTCCCCCCCCCCAATGAAATCTTGAGTGCTCGCCCCCCCCCCTCCAAGATTAAATCCTGAGTGAGCCACTGGCTCAGTGGAATTGGCGCGTTTTTGTGCTAGGCTGCCTTAACAAAGACTTAAGTTCAACTCTATTGGCCAGCTGGAGGAACTTTTTCTAAGCCTTTCTTCGACTGGTTCCCGAGTTAGTCAATCTTTGTCACAGGCAGGCGAATTTTTTCTGCCAGTGGCTTGTTTCATCGCTTGAGACGTATAATTAGTGATAGTTTTATATCAGCTATCTCTGATTGGATACAGGTAGAGATTAAACTGCCCTCTCAGTCTCCAAAATCTAGAGGGGGTGGGGTTTAAAGACCAATACATTTTTATATCAATATATATTTACACTCTGCAAGATAATAAAAGGCGTTAGATGATTTTTTTTATTAAACTCAAACTGCTGATAAATCAAAATTACAAAGCAACGAAGATGAATCTAGTTTATTTTTATTGCTTTGTAATCATAGTTTGTACAGAAATAAATCATTTGTGATCCTTATAGGAAATATCATCAACTAAGGGGTAAACGACCAGTTTACTATTGATTGCCAGAAATCCAAAAATGTCACTTCTTTCAAATATCTCGGAACATTGATTATTCTGGATCTGGATAGTATAGGTAGTACAGAAATGCAAGCAATAATACATGTTTAACAGATATTATAATTTACAGCATTATTTATTATTTTCCAAAATTCTCCCAAGCAGTTAAAATAGAAATATACATAACAATCAATAGACATATTGTCTGAGTCCGGCTCAACCGACGGTGCAACACGTTATAAAACTCGATGTAACTTAGAAATACCAAAGCGCTTTAC